>NW_026061828.1:2400000-2718558 GCF_023897955.1 Schistocerca gregaria | reverse complement strand
TTTTTACTACATATGAACACATTTCACATTCTCCCGTGCAACTCGGCTGCTAGTCCTCCTTTCATGCAGAACGTTAAGGTCCTAGCTCATGTCCAAGGCACCAAACCCAGCTAAAAAGTCAATAATCGATACCTAAAACTTGAATTGTACTACTTCTTGCTGGCTATTACATCAACTTAGAAGCTTCATCTGTGTTCTACTATGGTGCTTTTAGTGTCTCCGCATACCGCAGCACGCGACATAGCTTTGCAGACGATAAGTACAACCGTTTCAGAGAGAAGAGCGGCCAATGTGACGATCTGGCTTTAAGTCGATTCGATAACAAATGACGAAAACGGACCGATTTCTCAGGTTTTTACTACATATGAACACTTTTCACATTCTCCCGTGCAACAGGGCTGCTAGTCCTCCTTTCATGCAGAATCTTAAGGTCCTAGCTCATGTCCAAGGCACCAAAGTCAGCTAAAAAGTCAGTAATTGATACCTAAAACTTGAATTGTACTACTTCTTCCTTTCTATTACATCAACTTAGAAGCTTCATCTGTGTTCTACTATGGTGCTTTTACTCTCTCCACATACCGCAGCACGCGACATAGCTTTGCAGACGATAAGTACAACCGTTTCAGTGAGAAGAGCGGCCAATGTGACGATCTGGCTGTAAGTCGATTCGATAACAAATGACGAAAACGGACGGATTTCTAAGGTTTTTATTACATATGAACAGTTTTCACATTCTCCCATGTAACTCGGCTGCTAGTCCTCCTTTCATGCAGAATGTTAAGGTCCTAGCTCATGTTCAAGGCACCAAAGCCAGCTAAAAAGTCAATAATCGATACCTAAAACTTGAATTGTACTAGTTCTTACTGGCTATTACATCAACTTAGAAGCTTCATCTGTGTTCTACTATGGTGATTTTAGTGTCTCCGCATACCGCAGTACGCGACATAGCTTTGCAGACGATAAGTACAAGCGTTTCAGAGAGAAGAGCGGCCAATGTGACGATCTGGCTTTAAGTCGATTCGATAACAAATGACGAAAACGGACGGATTTCTTAGGTTTTTACTACATATGAACACTTTTCACATTCTCCCATGCAACTCGGCTGCTAGTCCTCCTTTCATGCAGAGTTTTAAGGTCCTAGCTCATGTCCAAGGCACCAAAGCCAGCTAAAAAGTCAATAATCGATACCTAAAACTTGAATTGTACTACTTCTTACTGGCTATTACATCAACTTAGAAGCTTCATCTGTGTTCCACTATGCTGCATTTAGTGTCTCCACATACCGCAGCACGCGACATAGCTTTGCAGACTATAAGTACAACCGTTTCAGAGAGAAGAGCGGCCAATGTGACGATCTGGCTTTAAGTCGATTCGATAACAAGTGACGAAAACGGACGGATTTTTAAGGTTTTTATTACATATGAACACTTTTCACATTCTCCCGTGCAACTCGGCTTCTAGTCCTCCTTTCATGCAGAATCGTAAGGTCCTAGCTCATGTCCAAGGCAACATACCCAGCTAAAAAGTCAATAATCGATACCTAAAACTTGAATTGTACTACTTCTTACTGGCTATTACATCAACTTAGAAGCTTCATCTGTGTTCTACTATGGTGCTTTTAGTGTCTCCGCATACCGCAGCACGCGACATAGCTTTGCAGACGATAAGTACAAGCGTTTCAGAGAGAAGAGCGGCCAATGTGACGATCTGGCTTTAAGTCGATTCGATAACAAATGACGAAAACGGACGGATGTCTCAGGTTTTAAGTAGATATGAACACTTTTTACATTCTCCCGTGCAACTGGGCTGCTAGTCCTCCTTTTATGCAGAATCTTAAAGTCCTAGCTCATGTCCAAGGCACCAAAGCCAGCTAAAAAGTCAATAATCGATACATAAAACTTGAATTGTACTACTTCTTACTGGCTATTACATCAACTTAGAAGCTTCATCTGTGTTCTACTATGGTGCTTTTCCTGTTTCCGCCTACGGCAACATGCGACATAGCTTTGCAGACGAGAAGTACAACCTTTTCCGAGAGAAAAGCGGCCAATGTGACGATCTGGCTTTAAGTCGATTCGATAACAAATGACGAAAACGGACGGATTTCTCAGGTTTTTACTACATATGAACACTTTTCACATTCTCCCGTGCAACTCGGCTGCTAGTCCTCCTTTAATGCAGAATCTTAAGGTCCTAGCTCATGTCCAAGGCACCAAAGCCAGCTAAAAGGTCAATATTCAATACCTAAAACTTGAATTGGATTACTTCTTACTGGCTATTACATCAACTTAGATGGTTCATCTGTGTTCTACTATGGTACTTTTAGTGTGTCCGCATACCGCAGCACGCGACTTAGCTTTGCAGACGATAAGTACAACCGTTTCAGAGAGAAGAGCGGCCAATGTGTCGATCTGGCTTTAAGTCGATTCGATAACAAATGACGAAAACGGACTGATTTCTCAGGTTTTTACTACATATGAACACTTTTCACATTCTCCCGTGCAACTCGGCTGCTAGTCCTCCTTTCATGCAGAATCTTAAGGTCGTAGCTCATGTCCAAGGCACCAAAGCCAGCTAAAAAGTCAATAATCGATACCTAAAACTTGAATTGTACTACTTCTTACTGGCTATTACATCAACTTAGATGCTTCATCTGTGTTCTACTATGGTGATTTTAGTGTCTCCGCAACCCGCAGCACGCGACATAGCTTTGCAGACGATAAGTACAAGCGTTTCAGAGAGAAGAGCGGCCAATGTGACGATGTGGCTTTAAGTCCATTCGATAACAAATGACGAAAACTGACGGATTTCTCAGTTTTTTACTACATTTGAACACATTTCACATTCTCCCGTGCAACTCGGCTGCTAGTCCTCCTTTCATGCAGAATCTTAAGGTCCTAGCTCATGTCCAATGCACCAAAGCCAGCTAAAAAGTCAATAATCGATACCTAAAACTTGAATTCTACTACTTCTTACTGGCTATTACATCAACTTAGATGCTTCATCTGTGTTCTACTATGGTGATTTTAGTGTCTCCGCATACCGCAGCACGCGACATAGCTTTGCAGACGATAAGTACAAGCGTTTCAGAGAGAAGAGCGGCCAATGTGACGATCTGGCTTTAAGTCGATTCGATAACAAATGACGAAAACGGACGGATTTCTTAGGTTTCTACTACATATGAACACATTTCACATTCTCCCGTGCAACTCGGCTGCTAGTCCTCCTTACATGCAGAATCTTAAGGTCCTAGCTCATGTCCAAGGCACCAAAGCCAGCTAAAAAGTCAATAATCGATACCTAAAACTTGAATTCTACTACTTCTTACTGGCTATTACATCAACTTAGAAGCTTCATCTGTGATCTACTATGGTGCTTTTACTCTCTCCACATACCGCAGCACGCGACATAGCTTTGCAGACGATAAGTACAACCGTTTCAGTGAGAAGAGCGGCCAATGTGACGATCTGGCTTTAAGTCGATTCGATAACAAATGACGAAAACGGACGGATTTCTTAGGTTTTTACTACATATGAACACTTTTCACATTCTCCCATGCAACTCGGCTGCTAGTCCTCCTTTCATGCAGAATCTTAAGGTCCTAGCTCATGTCCAAGGCACCAAAGCCAGCTAAAAAGTCAATAATCGATACCTAAAACTTGAATTTTACTACTTCTTACTGGCTATTACATCAACTTAGAAGCTTCATCTGTGTTCTTCTATGGTGCTTTTAGTGTCTCCACATACCGCAGCACGCGACATAGCTTTGCAGACGGTAAGTACAACCATTTCAGAGAGAAGAGCGGCCAATGTGACGATCTGGCTTTAAGCCGATTCGATAACAAATGACGAAAACGGACGGATTTTTAAGGTTTTCATTACATATGAACACTTTTCACATTCTCCCGTGCAACTCGGCTGCTAGTCCTCCTATCATGCAGAATCTTAAGGTCCTAGCTCATGTCCAAGGCACCAAAGCCGGCTAAAAGTTCCATATTCAATACCTAAAACTTGAATTGTACTACTTCTTACTGGCTATTACATCAACTTAGAAGCTTCATCTGTGTTCTATTATGGTGCTTTTAGTGTCTCAGCATACCGCAGCAAGCGACATAGTTTTGCAGACGATAAGTACAACCGTTTCAGAGAGAAGAGCGGCCAATGTGTCGATCTGACTTTAAGTCGATTCGATAACAAATGACGAAAACGGACGGATTTCTCAGGTTTTTACTACATATGAACACTTTTCACATTCTCCCGTGGAACTCGGCTGCTAGTCCTCCTTTCATGCAGAATCTTAAGGTCCTAGCTCATGTCCAAGGCACCAAAGCCAGCTAAAAAGTCAATAATCGATACCTAAAACTCGAATTGTACTACTTCTTACTGGATATTACATCAACTTAGAAGCTTCATCTGTGTTCTACTGTGGTGATTTTAGTGTCTCCGCATACCGCAGCACGTGACATAGCTTTGCAGACGATAAGTACAACCGTTTCAGTGAGAAGAGCGGCCAATGTGACGATCTGGCTTTAATTCGATTCGATAACAAATGACGAAAACGGACGGATGTCTCAGGTTTTTACTGCATATGAACACTTTTCACATTCTCCCATGCAACTCGGCTGCTAGTCCTCCTTTCATGCAGAATCTTAAGGTCCTAGCTCATGTCCAAGTCACCAAAGCCAGCTAAAAAGTCAATAATCGATACCTAAAACTTGAATTGGACTACTTCTTACTGGCTATTACATCAACTTAGATGCTTCATCTGTGTTCTACTATGGTGATTTCAATGTCTCCGCATACCGCAGCACGCGACATAGCTTTGCAGACGAGAAGTACAACCGTTTCAGAGAGAAGAGCGGCCAA
Source organism: Schistocerca gregaria (assembly GCF_023897955.1). NCBI lineage: Eukaryota > Metazoa > Arthropoda > Insecta > Orthoptera > Acrididae > Schistocerca > Schistocerca gregaria. The sequence continues at coordinate 2,713,692 of NW_026061828.1, read as the reverse complement.
TGTGACGACCTGGCTTTAAGTCGATTCGATAACAAATGACGGAAACGGACGGATTTCTCAGGTTTTTACTACATATGAACACTTTTCACATTCTCCCGCGCAACTCGGCTGCTAGTCCTCCTTTCATGCAGAGTCTTAAGGTCCTAGCTCATGTCCAAGGCAGCAAAGCCAGCTAAAAAGTCAATAATCGATACCTAAAACATGAATTGTACTACTTCTTACTGGCTATTACATCAACTTAGAAGCTTCATCTGTGTTCTACTATGGTGCTTTTAGTGTCTCTGCATACCGCAGCACGCGACATAGCTTTGCAGACGATAAGTACAACCGTTTCAGAGAGAAGAGCGGCCAATGTGACGATCTGGCTTTAAGTCGATTCGATAACAAATGACGAAAACGGACGGATTTTTAAGGTTTTTATTACATATGAACACTTTTCACATTCTCCCGTGCAACACGACTGCTAGTCCTCCTTTCATGCAGAATCTTTAGGTCCTAGCTCATGTCCAAGGCACCAATGCCAGCTAAAAAGTCAATAATCGATAACTAAAACTTGAATTGTACTATATCTTACTGGCTATTACATCAACTTAGAAGCTTCATCTGTGTTCTACTATAGTGCTTTTACTGTCTCCGCATACCGCAGCACGCGACATAGCTTTGCAGACGATAAGCACAACCGTTTCAGAGAGAAGAGCGGCCAATGTGACGATCTGGCTTTAAGTCGATTCGATAACAAATGACGAAAACGGACGGATGTCTCAGGTTTTTACTACATATGAACACTTTTCACATTCTCCCGTGCAACTCCGCTGCTAATCCTCCTTTCATGCAGAATCTTAAGGTCCTAGCTCATGTCCAAGGCACCAAAGCCAGCTAAAAAGTCAATAATCGATACCTAAAACTTGAATTGTACTACTTCTTACTGGCTATTACATCGACTTAGAAGCTTCATCTGTGTTCTACTATGGTGCTTTTAGTGTTTCCGCATACCGCAGCACGCTACATAGCTTTGCTGACGATATGTACAAATTTTTCAGAGAGAAGAGCGGCCAATGTGACGATCTGGCTTGAAATCGATTCGATAACAAATGACGAAAACGGACGGATTTCTCAGGTTTTTACTACATATGCATACTTTTCACATTCTCCCGTTCATCTCGGCTGCTAGTCCTCCTTTCATGCAGAATCGTAAGGTCGTAGCTCATGTCCAAGGCAACAAAGCCAGCTAAAAAGTCAATAATCGATACCTAAAACTTGAATTGTACTACTTCTTGCTGGCTATTACATCAACTTAGAAGATTCATCTGTGTTCTACTATGGTGCTTTTAGTGTCTCCGCATACCGCAGCACGCGACATAGCTTTGCAGACGATAAGTACAACCGTTTCAGAGAGAAGAGCGGCCAATGTGACGATCTGGCTTTAAGTCGATTCGATAACAAATGACGAAAACGGACCGATTTCTCAGGTTTTTACTACATATGAACACTTTTCACATTCTCCCGTGCAACAGGGCTGCTAGTCCTCCTTTCATGCAGAATCTTAAGGTCCTAGCTCATGTCCAAGGCACCAAAGTCAGCTAAAAAGTCAGTAATTGATACCTAAAACTTGAATTGTACTACTTCTTCCTTTCTATTACATCAACTTAGAAGCTTCATCTGTGTTCTACTATGGTGCTTTTAGTGTCTCAGCATACCGCAGCACGCGACATAGCTTTGCAGACGATAAGTACAAGCGTTTCAGAGAGAAGAGCGGCCAATGTGACGATCTGGCTTTAAGTCGATTCGATAACAAATGACGAAAACGGACGGATTTCTCAGGTTTTTACTACATTTGAACACTTTTCACATTCTCCCGTGCAACTCGGATGCTAGTCCTCCTTTCATGCAGAATATTAAGGTCCTAGCTCATGTCCAAGGCACCAAAGCCAGCTAAAAATTCAATATTCAATACCTAAAACTTGAATTGTACTACTTCTTACTGGCTATTACAACAACTTAGAAGCTTGATCTGTCTTCTACTATGGTGCTTTTAGTGTCTCCGCATTCCGCAGCACGCGACATAGTTTTGCAATCGATAAGTACAACCGTTTCAGAGAGAAAAGCGGCCAATGTGACGATCTGGCTTTAAGTCGATTCGATAACAAATGACGAAAACGGACGGATTTCTCGTGTTTTTACTACATGTGAATTCACATTCTCCCGTGCAAATCGGCTGCTAGTCCTCCTTTCATGCAGAACGTTAAGGTCCTAGCTCATGTCCAAGGCTCCAAAGCCAGCTAAAAAGTCAATAATCGATACCTAAAACTTGAATTGTACTACTTCTTACTGGCTATTACATCAACTTAGAAGCTTCATCTGTGTTCTACTATGGTGATTTTAGTGTCTCCGCATACCGCAGCACGCGACATAGCTTTGCAGACGAGAAGTACAACCGTTTCAGAGAGAAGAGCGGCCAATGTGACGATCTGGCTTTAAGTCGATTCGATAACAAATGACGAAAACGGACCGATTTCTCAGGTTTTTACTACATATGAACACTTTTCACATTCTCCCGTGCAACAGGGCTGCTAGTCCTCCTTTCATGCAGAATCTTAAGGTCCTAGCTCATGTCCAAGGCAACAAAGCCAGCTAAAAATTCAATATTGAATACCTAAAATTTGAATTGTACTACTTCTTACTGGCTATTACATCAACTTAGAAGCTTCATCTGTGTTCTACTATGGTGCTTTTAGTGCCTCCGCATACCGCAGCACGCGACATAGCTTTGCAATCGATAAGTACAATCGTTTCAGAGAGAAGAGCGGCCAAGGTGACGATCTGGCTTTAAGTCGATTCGATAACAAATGACGAAAACGGACGTATCTGTCAGGTTTTTACTACATTTGAAGACTTTTCACATTCTCCCGTGTAACTCGGCTGCTAGTCCCCCTTTCATGCAGAATATTAAGGTCCTAGCTCATGTCTAAGCACCAAAGAAAGCTAAAAATTCAATATTCAATACCTAAAACTTGAATTGTACTACTTCTTACTGGCTATTACATCAACTTAGAAGCATGATCTGTGTTCTACTATGGTGCTTTTAGTGTCTCAGCATACCGCAGCACGCGACATAGCTTTGCAGACGATAAGTACAACCGTTTCAGAGAGAAGAGCGGCCAATGTGACGATCTAGGTTTAAGTTGATTCGATAACAAATGACGAAAACGGACGGATTTCTCAGGTTTTTACTACATATGAACACTTTTCATATTCTCCCGTGCAACTCCGCTGCTAATCCTCCTTTCATGCAGAATCCTAAGGTCCTAGCTCATGTACAAGGCACCAAAGCCAGCTAAAAATTCAATATTGAATACCTAAAATTTGAATTGTACTACTTCTTACTGGCTATTACATCAACTTAGAAGCTTCATCTGTGTTCTACTATGGTGCTTTTAGTGTGTCCGCATACCGCAGCACGCGACATAGCTTTGCAATCGATAAGTACAACCGTTTCAGAGAGAAGAGCGGCCAATGTGACGATCTGGCTTTAAGTCGATTCGATAACAAATGACGAAAACGGACGTATCTGTCAGGTTTTTACTACATTTGAAGACTTTTCACATTCTCCCGTGTAACTCGGCTGCTAGTCCCCCTTTCATGCAGAATATTAAGGTCCTAGCTCATGTCTAAGCACCAAAGAAAGCTAAAAATTCAATATTCAATACCTAAAACTTGAATTGTACTACTTCTTACTGGCTATTACATCAACTTAGAAGCATGATCTGTGTTCTACTATGGTGCTTTTAGTGTCTCAGCATACCGCAGCACGCGACATAGCTTTGCAGACGATAAGTACAACCGTTTCAGAGAGAAGAGCAACCAATGTGACGATCTGGCTTTAAGTCGATTCGATAACAAATGACGAAAACGGACGGATTTCTCAGGTTTTTACTACATATGAACACTTTTCACATTCTCCTGGGCAACTCGGCTGCTAGTCCTCCTTTCATGCAGAATCTTAAGGTCCTAGCTCATGTCCAAGGCACCAAAGCCAGCTAAAAAGTCAATAATCGATACCAAAAACTTGAATTGTACTACTTCTTCCTTTGTATTACATCAACTTAGAAGCTTCATCTGTGTTCTACTATGGTGCTTTTAGTGTCTCCGAATACCGCAGCACGCGACATAGCTTTGCAGACGATAACTACGAGCGTTTCAGAGAGAAGAGCGGCCAATGTGACGATCAGACTTTAAGTCGATTCGATAACAAATGACGAAAACGGACGGATTTCTCAGGTTTTTACTACATTTGAACACTTTTCACATTTCCCCGTGCAACTCGGATGCTAGTCCTCCTTTCATGCAGAATCTTAAGGTCCTAGCTCATGTCCAAGGCACCCAAGCCAGCTAAAACGTCAATAATCGATAACTAAAACTTGTATTGTACTACTTCTTACTGGCTATTACATCAACTTAGAAGTTTCATCTGTGTTCTACTATGGTGCTTTTAGTGTCTCCGCATACCGCAGCACGCGACATAGCTTTGCAATCGATAAGTACAACCGTTTCAGAGAGAAGAGCGGCCAATGTGACGATCTGGCTTTAAGTCGATTCGATAACAAATGACGAAAACGGACGGATTTCTCAGGTTTTTACTACATATGAACACTTTTCACATTCTCCCGTGCAAATCGGCTGCTATTCCTATTTTCATGCAGAATGTTAAGGTCCTAGCTCATGTCCAAGGTACCAAAGCCAGCTAAAAGGTCAATAATCGATACCTAAATCTTGAATTGTACTACTTCTTCCTGGCTATTACATCAACATAGAAGCTTCATCTGTGTTCTACTATGGTGCTTTTAGTGTATCAGCATACCGTAGCATGCGACATAGCTTTGCAGACGATAAGTACAAGTGTTTTGGAGAGAAGAGCGGCCAATGTGACGATCTGGCTTTAAGTCGATTCGATAACAAATGACGAAAACGGACGGATTTCTCAGGTTTTTACTAAATATGAACACTTTTCACATTCTCCCGTGCAACTCGGCTGCTAGTCCTCCTTTCATGCAAAATCTTAAGGTCCTAGCTCATGTCCAAGGCACCAAAGACAGCTAAAAAGTCAATAAACGATACCTAAAACTTTAATTGTACTACTTCTTACTGGCTATTACATCAACTTAGAAGCTTCATCTGTGTTCTACTATGTTGATTTTAGTGTCTCCCCATACCGCAGCACGCGACATAGCTTTGCAGACGATAAGTACAACCGTTTCAGAGAGAAGAGCGGCCAATGTGACGATCTGGCTTTAAGTCGATTCGATAACAAATGACGAAAACGGACGGATTTCTCAGGTTTTTACTACATATGAACACTTTTCACCTTCTCCTGTACAACTCGGCAGCTAGTCCCCCTGCATGCAGAATCTTAAGGTCCTAGCTCAAGTCCAATGCACCAAAGCCAGCTAAAAAGTCAATATTCAATACCTAAAACTTGAATTGTACTACTTCTTACTGGGTATTACATCAACTTAAAAGCTTCATCTGTGTTCTGCTATGGTGCTTTTAGTGTCTCAGCATGCCGCAGCACGCGACATAGCTTTGCAGACGATAAGTACAACCGTTTCAGAGAGAAGAGCGGCCAATGTGACGATCTGGCTTTAAGTCGATTCGATAAAAAATGACGAAAACGGACGGATTTCTCAGGTTTTTACTACAAATGAACACTTTTCACATTCTCCCGTGCAACTCGGCTGCTAGTCCTCCTTCATGCAAAATCTTAATTTCCTAGCTCATGTCCAAAGCACCAAAGAAGGGTAAAAAGTCAATAACCGATACCTAAAACTTTAATTGTACTACTTCTTACTGGCTATTACATCAACTTAGAAGCTTCATCTGTGTTCTACTATGGTGCTTTTAGTGTGTCCGCATACCGCAGCACGCGACATAGCTTTGCAGACGATAAGTACAACTTTTCCAGAGAGAAGAGCGGCCAATGTGACGATCTGGCTTGAAGTCGATTCGTTAACAAATGACGAAAACGGACGGATTTCTCAGGTTTTTACTACGTATGAACACTTTTCACATTCTCCCGTGCAACTCGGCTGCTAGTCCTCCTTCACGCAATATCTTAATTTCCTAGCTGATGTCCAAGGCACCAAAGAAGGGTAAAAAGTCAATAACCGTTACCTAAAACTTGAATTGTACTACTTCTTACTGGCTATTACATCAACTTAGAAGCTTCATCTGTGTTCTACTATGGTGCTTTTACTGTCTCCGCATACCGCAGCACGCGACATAGTTTTTTCAATCGTTAAGTACAACCGTTTCAGAGAGAAGAGCGGCCAATGTGACGATCTGGCTTTAAGTCGATTCGATAACAAATGACGAAAACGGACGGATTTCTCAGGTTTTTACTACATATGAACACTTTTCACATTCTCCCGTGCAACTCGGCTGCTAGTCCTCCTTTCATGCAGAATGTTAAGGTCCTAGCTCATGTCCAAGGCACCAAAGCCAGCTAAAAAGTCAATAATCGATACCTAAAACTTGAATTGTACTACTTCTTACTGGCTATTACATCAACTTAGAAGCTTCATCTGTGTTCTACTATGGTGCTTTTAGTGTCTCCGCATACCGCAGCACGCGACATAGCTTTGCAATCTCTAAGTACAACCGTTTCAGAGAGAAGAGCGGCCAATGTGACGATCTGGCTTTAAGTCGATTCGATAACAAATGACGAAAACGGACGGATTTCTCAGGTTTTTACTACATATGAACACTTTTCACATTCCCCCGTGCAAATCGGCTGCCAGTCCTCCTTTCATGCTGAATCTTAAGGTCCTAGCTCATGTCTAAGGCACCAAAGCCAGCTAAAAAGTCAATAATCGATACCTAAAACTTGAATTGTACTACTTCTTACTGGCTATTACATCAACTTAGAAGCTTCATCTGTGTTCTACTATGGTGCTTTTACTGTCTCCGCATACCGCAGCACGCGACATAGTTTTGCAATCGTTAAGTACAACCGTTTCAGAGAGAAGAGCGGCCAATGTGACGATCTGGCTTTAAGTCGATTCGATAACAAATGAAGAATACGGACGGATTTCTCGGGTTTTTACTACATGTGAAGACTTTTTACATTCTCCCGTGCAAATCGGCTGCTAGTCCTCCTTTCATGCAGAATGTTAAGGTCCTAGCTCATGTCCAAGGCACCAAAGCCAGCTAAAAAGTCAATAATCGATACCTAAAACTTGAATTGTACTACTTCTTCCTTTGTATTACATCAACTTAGAAGCTTCAACTGTGTTCTACTATGGCGCTTTTAGTGTCTCCGCATACCGCAGCACGCGACATAGCTTTGCAGACGATAAGTACAAGTGTTTCAGAGAGAAGAGCGGCCAATGTGACGATCTGGCTTTAAGTCGATTCGATAACAAATGACGAAAACGTACGGATTTCTCAGGTTTTTACTACATATGAACACTTTTCACATTCTCCCGTGCAACTCGGCTGCTAGTCCTCCTTACATGCAGAATCTTAAGGTCCTAGCTCATGTCCAAGGCACCAAAGCCAGCTAAAATGTCAATAATCGATACCTAAAACTTGAATTGTACTACTTCTTCCTTTGTATTACATCAACTTAGAAGCTTCAACTGTGTTCTACTATGGCGCTTTTAGTGTCTCCGCATACCGCAGAACGCCACATAGCTTTGCAGACGATAATTACGACCGTTTCAGAGAGAAGAGCGGCCAATGTGTCGATCTGGCTTTAAGTCGATTCGATAACAAATGACGAAAACGGACGGATGTCTCAGGTTTTTACTACATATGAACACTAATGACATTCTCCCGTGCAACTCGGCTGCTAGTCCTCCTTCATGCAAAATCTTAATTTCCTAGCTGATGTCCAAGGCACCAAAGAAGGGTAAAAAGTCAATAACCGATACCTAAAACTTGAATTGTACTACTTCTTACTGGCTATTACATCAACTTAGAAGCTTCATCTGTGTTCTACTATGGTGCTTTTAGTGTGTCCGCATACCGCAGCACGCGACATAGCTTTGCAGACGATAAGTACAACCGTTTCAGAGAGAAGAGCGGCCAATGTGACGACCTGGCTTGAAGAAGATTCGATAACAAATGACGAAAACGGACGGAATTCTAGGTTTTTACTACATATGAACACTTTTCATATTCTCCCGTGCAACTCCGCTGCTAATCCTCCTTTCTGCAGAAGCTTAAGGTCCTAGCTCATGTCCAAGGTACCAAAGCCAGCTGAAAAGTCAATAATCGATACCTAAAACTTGAATTGTACTACATCTTACTGGCTATTACATCAACTTAGAAGCTTCATCTGTGTTCTACTATGGTGCTTTTAGTGTCTCCGCATACCGCAGCACGCGACATAGCTTTGCAATCTCTAAGTACAACCGTTTCAGAGAGAAGAGCGGCCAATGAGACGATCTGGCTTTAAGTCGATTCGATAACAAATTACGAAAACGGACGGATTTCTGAGGTTTTTACTACATATGAACACTTTTCACATTCTCCCGTGCAACTCGGCTGCTAGTCCTCCTTACATGCAGAATCTTAAGGTCCTAGCTCATGTCCAAGGCACCAAAGCCAGCTAAAAGTCAATAATCGATACCTAAAACTTGAATTGTACTACTTCTTACTGGCTATTACATCAACTTAGAAGCTTCATCTGTGTTCTACTATGGTGATTTTAGTGTCTCCGCATACCGCAGCACGCGACATAGCGTTGCAGACGATAAGTACAACCGTTTCAGAGAGAAGAGCGACCAATGAGACGATCTGGCTTTAAGTCGATTCGATAACAAATGACGAAAACGGACCGATTTCTCAGGTTTTTACTACATATGAACACTTTTCACCTTCTCCTGTACAACTCGGCAGCTAGTCCCCCTGCATGCAGAATCTTAAGGTCCTAGCTCAAGTCCAATGCACCAAAGCCAGCTAAAAAGTCAATATTCAATACCTAAAACTTGAATTGTACTACTTCTTACTGGGTATTACATCAACTTAAAAGCTTCATCTGTGTTCTGCTATGGTGCTTTTAGTGTCTCAGCATGCCGCAGCACGCGACATAGCTTTGCAGACGATAAGTACAACCGTTTCAGAGAGAAGAGCGGCCAATGTGACGATCTGGCTTTAAGTCGATTCGATAAAAAATGACGAAAACGGACGGATTTCTCAGGTTTTTACTACAAATGAACACTTTTCACATTCTCCCGTGCAACTCGGCTGCTAGTCCTCCTTCATGCAAAATCTTAATTTCCTAGCTCATGTCCAAAGCACCAAAGAAGGGTAAAAAGTCAATAACCGATACCTAAAACTTTAATTGTACTACTTCTTACTGGCTATTACATCAACTTAGAAGCTTCATCTGTGTTCTACTATGGTGCTTTTAGTGTGTCCGCATACCGCAGCACGCGACATAGCTTTGCAGACGATAAGTACAACTTTTTCAGAGAGAAGAGCGGCCAATGTGACGATCTGGCTTGAAGTCGATTCGTTAACAAATGACGAAAACGGACGGATTTCTCAGGTTTTTACTACGTATGAACACTTTTCACATTCTCCCGTGCAACTCGGCTGCTAGTCCTCCTTCACGCAATATCTTAATTTCCTAGCTGATGTCCAAGGCACCAAAGAAGGGTAAAAAGTCAATAACCGTTACCTAAAACTTGAATTGTACTACTTCTTACTGGCTATTACATCAACTTAGAAGCTTCATCTGTGTTCTACTATGGTGCTTTTACTGTCTCCGCATACCGCAGCACGCGACATAGTTTTTTCAATCGTTAAGTACAACCGTTTCAGAGAGAAGAGCGGCCAATGTGACGATCTGGCTTTAAGTCGATTCGATAACAAATGACGAAAACGGACGGATTTCTCAGGTTTTTACTACATATGAACACTTTTCACATTCTCCCGTGCAACTCGGCTGCTAGTCCTCCTTTCATGCAGAATGTTAAGGTCCTAGCTCATGTCCAAGGCACCAAAGCCAGCTAAAAAGTCAATAATCGATACCTAAAACTTGAATTGTACTACTTCTTACTGGCTATTACATCAACTTATAAGCTTCATCTGTGTTCTACTATGGTGCTTTTAGTGTCTCCGCATACCGCAGCACGCGACATAGCTTTGCTATCTCTAAGTACAACCGTTTCAGAGAGAAGAGCGGCCAATGTGACGATCTGGCTTTAAGTCGATTCGATAACAAATGACGAAAACGGACGGATTTCTCAGGTCTTTACTACATATGAACACTTTTCACATTCCCCCGTGCAAATCGGCTGCCAGTCCTCCTTTCATGCTGAATCTTAAGGTCCTAGCTCATGTCTAAGGCACCAAAGCCAGCTAAAAAGTCAATAATCGATACCTAAAACTTGAATTGTACTACTTCTTACTGGCTATTACATCAACTTAGAAGCTTCATCTGTGTTCTACTATGGTGCTTTTACTGTCTCCGCATACCGCAGCACGCGACATAGTTTTGCAATCGTTAAGTACAACCGTTTCAGAGAGAAGAGCGGCCAATGTGACGATCTGGCTTTAAGTCGATTCGATAACAAATGAAGAATACGGACGGATTTCTCGGGTTTTTACTACATGTGAAGACTTTTTACATTCTCCCGTGCAAATCGGCTGCTAGTCCTCCTTTCATGCAGAATGTTAAGGTCCTAGCTCATGTCCAAGGCACCAAAGCCAGCTAAAAAGTCAATAATCGATACCTAAAACTTGAATTGTACTACTTCTTCCTTTGTATTACATCAACTTAGAAGCTTCAACTGTGTTCTACTATGGCGCTTTTAGTGTCTCCGCATACCGCAGCACGCGACATAGCTTTGCAGACGATAAGTACAAGTGTTTCAGAGAGAAGAGCGGCCAATGTGACGATCTGGCTTTAAGTCGATTCGATAACAAATGACGAAAACGTACGGATTTCTCAGGTTTTTACTACATATGAACACTTTTCACATTCTCCCGTGCAACTCGGCTGCTAGTCCTCCTTACATGCAGAATCTTAAGGTCCTAGCTCATGTCCAAGGCACCAAAGCCAGCTAAAATGTCAATAATCGATACCTAAAACTTGAATTGTACTACTTCTTCCTTTGTATTACATCAACTTAGAAGCTTCAACTGTGTTCTACTATGGCGCTTTTAGTGTCTCCGCATACCGCAGAACGCCACATAGCTTTGCAGACGATAATTACGACCGTTTCAGAGAGAAGAGCGGCCAATGTGTCGATCTGGCTTTAAGTCGATTCGATAACAAATGACGAAAACGGACGGATGTCTCAGGTTTTTACTACATATGAACACTAATGACATTCTCCCGTGCAACTCGGCTGCTAGTCCTCCTTCATGCAAAATCTTAATTTCCTAGCTGATGTCCAAGGCACCAAAGAAGGGTAAAAAGTCAATAACCGATACCTAAAACTTGAATTGTACTACTTCTTACTGGCTATTACATCAACTTAGAAGCTTCATCTGTGTTCTACTATGGTGCTTTTAGTGTGTCCGCATACCGCAGCACGCGACATAGCTTTGCAGACGATAAGTACAACCGTTTCAGAGAGAAGAGCGGCCAATGTGACGACCTGGCTTGAAGAAGATTCGATAACAAATGACGAAAACGGACGGAATTCTAGGTTTTTACTACATATGAACACTTTTCATATTCTCCCGTGCAACTCCGCTGCTAATCCTCCTTTCTGCAGAAGCTTAAGGTCCTAGCTCATGTCCAAGGTACCAAAGCCAGCTGAAAAGTCAATAATCGATACCTAAAACTTGAATTGTACTACATCTTACTGGCTATTACATCAACTTAGAAGCTTCATCTGTGTTCTACTATGGTGATTTTAGTGTCTCCGCATACCGCAGCACGCGACATAGCTTCGCAGACGATAAGTACAACCGTTTCAGAGAGAAAAGCGGCCAATGAGACGATCTGGCTTTAAGTCGATTCGATAACAAATTACGAAAACGGACGGATTTCTGAGGTTTTTACTACATATGAACACTTTTCTTATTCTCCCGTGCAACTCGGCTGCTAGTCCTCCTTACATGCAGAATCTTAAGGTCCTAGCTCATGTCCAAGGCACCAAAGCCAGCTAAAAGTCAATAATCGATACCTAAAACTTGAATTGTACTACTTCTTACTGGCTATTACATCAACTTAGAAGCTTCATCTGTGTTCTACTATGGTGATTTTAGTGTCTCCGCATACCGCAGCACGCGACATAGCGTTGCAGACGATAAGTACAACCGTTTCAGAGAGAAGAGCGACCAATGAGACGATCTGGCTTTAAGTCGATTCGATAACAAATGACGAAAACGGACCGATTTCTCAGGTTTTTACTACATATGAACACTTTTCACATTCTCCCGTGCAACTTGGCTCCTCGTCCTCCTTTCATGCAGAATCTTAAGGTCCTAGCTCATGTCCAAGGCACCAAAGCCAGCTAAAAAGTCAATATTCAATACCTATAACTTGAATTGTACTCCTTCTTACTGGCTATTACATCAACTTAGAAGCTTCATCTGTGTTCTACTATGGTGCTTTTAGTGTCTCAGCATACCGCAGCACGCGACATAGCTTTGCAGACGATAAGTACAAGTGTTTCAGAGAGAAGAGCGGCCAATGTGACGATCTGGCTTTAAGTCGATTCGATAACAAATGACGAAAACGTACGGATTTCTTAGGTTTTTACTACATATGAACACTTTTCACCTTCTCCCGTGCAACTCGGCTGCTAGTCCTCCTTTCATGCAGAATGTTAAGGTCCTAGCTCATGTCCAAGGCACCAAAGCCAGCTAAAAAGTCAATAATCGATACCTAAAACTTGAACTGTACTACTTCTTACTGGCTATTACATCAACGTAGAAGCTTCATCTGTGTTCTACTATGGTGCTTTTAGTGTCTCCGCATACCGCAGCACGCGACATAGCTTTGCAATCGATAAGTACAACCGTTTCAGTGAGAAGAGCGGCCAATGTGACGATCTGGCTTTAAGTCGATTCGATAACAAATGACGGAAACGGACGGATTTCTCAGGTTTTTACTACATATGAACACTTTTCACATTCTCCCGTGCAACTCGGCTGCCAGTCCTCCTTTCATGCTGAATCTTAAGGTCCTAGCTCATGTCCAAGGCACCAAAGCCAGCTAAAAAGTCAATAATCGATACCTAAAACTTAAATTGTACTACTTCTTACTGGCTATTACATCAACTTAGAAGCTTCATCTGTGTTCTACTATGCTGCTTTTAGTGTCTCTGCATACCGCAGCACGGGACATAGCTTTGCAGACGATAAGTACTACCGTTTCAGAGAGAAGAGCGGCCAATGTGACGATCTGGCTTTACATCGATTCGATAACAAATGACGAAAACGGAAGGATTTCTCAGGTTTTTACTACATATGAACACTTTTCACATTCTCCCGTGCAACTCCGCTGCTAATCCTCCTTTCATGCAGAAGCTTAAGGTCCTAGCTCATGTCCAAGGAACCAAAGCCAGCTAAAAAGTCAATAATCGATACCTAAAACTTGAATTGTACTACTTCTTACTGGCTATTACATCAACTTAGAAGCTTCATCTGTGTTCTACTATGGTGCTTTTACTGTCTCCGCATACCGTAATACGCGACATAGCTTCGCAGACGATAAGTACAACCGTTTCAGAGAGAGGAGCGGCCAATGAGACGATCTGGCTTTAAGTCGATTCGATAACAAATGACGAAAACGGACGGATTTCTCAAGTTTTTACTACATATGAACACTTTTCACATTCTCCCGTGCAACTCGGCTGCTAGTCCTCCTTACATGCAGAATCTTAAGGTCCTAGCTCATGTCCAAGGCACCAAAGCCAGCTAAAAAGTCAATAATCGATACCTAAAACTTGAATTGTACTACTTCTTACTGGCTATTACATCAACTTAGAAGCATCATCTGTGTTCTACTATGGTGCTTTTACTGTCTCCGCATACCGCAGAACGCCACATAGCTTTGCAGACGATAAGTACAACCGTTTCAGAGAGAAGAGCGGCCAATGTGACGATCTGGCTTTAAGTCGATTCGATAACAAATGACGAAAACGGACGGATGTCTCAGGTTTTTACTACATATGAACACTATTCACATTCTCCCGTGCAACTCGGCTGCTAGTCCTACTTCATGCAAAATCTTAATTTCCTAGCTGATGTCCAAGGCACCAAAGAAGGGTAAAAAGTCAATAACCGATACCTAAAACTTGAATTGTACTACTTCTTACTGGCTATTACATCAACTTAGAAGCTTCATCTGTGTTCTACTATGGTGTTTTTAGTGTCTCCGCATACCGCAGCACGCGACATAGCGTTGCAGACGATAAGTACAACCGTTTCAGAGAGAAGAGCGGCCAATGTACGATCTGGCTTTAAGTAGATTCGATAACAAATGACGTAAACGGACGGATGTCTCAGATCTTTACTACATATGAACATGTTTCACATTCTCCCGTGCAACTCGGCCACTAGTCCTCCTTTCATGCAGAATCTTAAGGTCCTAGCTCATGTCCAAGGTACCAAAGCCAGCTAAAAATTCAATAATCGATACCTAAAACTTGAATTGTATTACTTCTTACAGGCTATTACATCAACTTATAAGCTTCATCTGTGTTCTACTATGGTGCTTTTAGTGTCTCCGCATACCGCAGCACGCGACATAGCTTTGCAGACGATAAGTACAACCGTTTCAGAGAGAAGAGCGACCAATGAGACGATCTGGCTTTAAGTCGTTTCTATAACAAATGACGAAAACGTACGGATTTCTAAGGTTTTTACTACATATGAACACTTTTCACATTCTCCCGTGCAACTCGGCTGCTAGTCCCCCTTTCATGCAGAATGTTAAGGTCGTAGCTCATGTCCAAGGCACCAAAGCCAGCTAAAAAGTCAATAAACGATATCTAAAACTTGAATTGTACTACTTCTTAATGGCCATTACATCAACTTAGAAGCTTCATCTGTGTTCTACTTTGGTGCTTTTAGTGTCTCCGCATACCGCAGCATGCGACATAGCTTTGCAGACGATAAGTACAACCGTTTCAGAGAGAAGAGCGGCCAATGTGACGATCTGGCTTTAAGTCGATTCGATAACAAATGACGAAAACGGACGGATTTATCAGGTTTTTACTACATATGAACACTTTTCACATTTTCCCGTGCAACTCGGCTGCCAGTCCTCCTTTCATGCAGAATCTTAAGGTCCTAGCTCATGTCCAAGGCACCAAAGCCAGCTAAAAAGTCAATAATCGATACCTAAAACTTGAATTGTACTACTTCTTACTGGCTATTACATCAACTTAGAAGCTTCATCTGTGTTCTACTATGGTGCTTTTAGTGTCTCCGCATACCGCAGCACGCGACATAGCTTTGCAGACGATAAGTACTACCGTTTCAGAGAGAAGAGCGGCCAATGTGACGATATGGCTTTACATCGATTCGATAACAAATGACGAAAACGGACGGATGTCTCAGGTTTTTACTACATATGAACACTATTCACATTCTCCCGTGCAACTCGGCTGCTAGTCCTACTTCATGCAAAATCTTAATTTCCTAGCTGATGTCCAAGGCACCAAAGAAGGGTAAAAAGTCAATAACCGATACCTAAAACTTGAATTGTACTACTTCTTACTGGCTATTACATCAACTTAGAAGCTTCATCTGTGTTCTACTATGGTGCTTTTACTGTCTCCGCATACCGTAATACGCGACATAGCTTCGCAGACGATAAGTACAACCGTTTCAGAGAGAGGAGCGGCCAATGAGACGATCTGGCTTTAAGTCGATTCGATAACAAATGACGAAAACGGACGGATTTCTCAAGTTTTTACTACATATGAACACTTTTCACATTCTCCCGTGCAACTCGGCTGCTAGTCCTCCTTACATGCAGAATCTTAAGGTCCTAGCTCATGTCCAAGGCACCAAAGCCAGCTAAAAAGTCAATAATCGATACCTAAAACTTGAATTGTACTACTTCTTACTGGCTATTACATCAACTTAGAAGCATCATCTGTGTTCTACTATGGTGCTTTTACTGTCTCCGCATACCGCAGAACGCCACATAGCTTTGCAGACGATAAGTACAACCGTTTCAGAGAGAAGAGCGGCCAATGTGACTATCTGGCTTTAAGTCGATTCGTTAACAAATGACGAAAACGGACGGATGTCTCAGGTTTTTACTACATATGAACACTATTCACATTCTCCCGTGCAACTCGGCTGCTAGTCCTACTTCATGCAAAATCTTAATTTCCTAGCTGATGTCCAAGGCACCAAAGAAGGGTAAAAAGTCAATAACCGATACCTAAAACTTGAATTGTACTACTTCTTACTGGCTATTACATCAACTTAGAAGCTTCATCTGTGTTCTACTATGGTGCTTTTAGTGTCTCCGCATACCGCAGCACGCGACATAGCGTTGCAGACGATAAGTACAACCGTTTCAGAGAGAAGAGCGGCCAATGTACGATCTGGCTTTAAGTAGATTCGATAACAAATGACGTAAACGGACGGATGTCTCAGATCTTTACTACATATGAACATGTTTCACATACTCCCGTGCAACTCGGCCACTAGTCCTCCTTTCATGCAGAATCTTAAGGTCCTAGCTCATGTCCAAGGTACCAAAGCCAGCTAAAAATTCAATAATCGATACCTAAAACTTGAATTGTACTACTTCTTACAGGCTATTACATCAACTTATAAGCTTCATCTGTGTTCTACTATGGTGATTTTAGTGTCTCCGCATACCGCAGCACGCGACATAGCTTTGCAGACGATAAGTACAACCGTTTCAGAGAGAAGAGCGACCAATGAGACGATCTGGCTTTAAGTCGATTCGATAACAAATGACGAAAACGTACGGATTTCTAAGGTTTTTACTACATATGAACACTTTTCACATTCTCCCGTGCAACTCGGCTGCTAGTCCCCCTTTCATGCAGAATGTTAAGGTCGTAGCTCATGTCCAAGGCACCAAAGCCAGCTAAAAAGTCAATAAACGATATCTAAAACTTGAATTGTACTACTTCTTAATGGCCATTACATCAACTTAGAAGCTTCATCTGTGTTCTACTTTGGTGCTTTTAGTGTCTCCGCATACCGCAGCATGCGACATAGCTTTGCAGACGATAAGTACAACCGTTTCAGAGAGAAGAGCGGCCAATGTGACGATCTGGCTTTAAGTCGATTCGATAACAAATGACGAAAACGGACGGATTTATCAGGTTTTTACTACATATGAACACTTTTCACATTTTCCCGTGCAACTCGGCTGCCAGTCCTCCTTTCATGCAGAATCTTAAGGTCCTAGCTCATGTCCAAGGCACCAAAGCCAGCTAAAAAGTCAATTATCGATACCTAAAACTTGAATTGTACTACTTCTTACTGGCTATTACATCAACTTAGAAGCTTCATCTGTGTTCTACTATGGTGCTTTTAGTGTCTCCGCATACCGCAGCACGCGACATAGCTTTGCAGACGATAAGTACTACCGTTTCAGAGAGAAGAGCGGCCAATGTGACGATATGGCTTTACATCGATTCGATAACAAATGACGAAAACGGACGGATGTCTCAGGTTTTTACTACATATGAACACTATTCACATTCTCCCGTGCAACTCGGCTGCTAGTCCTACTTCATGCAAAATCTTAATTTCCTAGCTGATGTCCAAGGCACCAAAGAAGGGTAAAAAGTCAATAACCGATACCTAAAACTTGAATTGTACTACTTCTTACTGGCTATTACATCAACTTAGAAGCTTCATCTGTGTTCTACTATGGTGCTTTTAGTGTCTCCGCATACCGCAGCACGCGACATAGCTTAGCAGACGATAAGTACAACCGTTTCAGAGAGAAGAGCGGCCAATGTGACGATCTGGCTTTAAGTAGATTCGATAACAAATGACGTAAACGGACGGATGTCTCAGATTTTTACTACATATGAACATGTTTCACATTCTCCCGTGCAACTCGGCTACTAGACCTCCTTTCATGCAGAATCTTAAGGTCCTAGCTCATGTCCAAGGTACCAAAGCCAGCTAAAAAGTCAATAATCGATACCTAAAACTTGAATTGTACTACTTCTTACAGGCTATTACATCAACTTATAAGCTTCATCTGTGTTCTACTATGGTGATTTTAGTGTCTCCGCATACCGCAGCACGCGACATAGCTTTGCAGACGATAAGTACAACCGTTTCAGAGAGAAGAGCGACCAATGAGACGATCTGGCTTTAAGTCGATTCGATAACAAATGACGAAAACGTACGGATTTCTAAGGTTTTTACTACATATGAACACTTTTCACATTCTCCCGTGCAACTCGGCTGCTAGTCCCCCTTTCATGCAGAATGTTATGTTCGTAGCTCATGTCCAAGGCACCAAAGCCAGCTAAAAAGTCAATAAACGATATCTAAAACTTGAATTGTACTACTTCTTCCTGGCCATTACATCAACTTAGAAGCTTCATCTGTGTTCTACTTTGGTGCTTTTAGTGTCTCCGCATACCGCAGCATGCGACATAGCTTTGCAGACGATAAGTACAACCGTTTCAGAGAGAAGAGCGGCCAATGTGACGATCTGGCTTTAAGTCGATTCGATAACAAATGACGAAAACGGACGGATGTCTCAGGTTTTTACTACATATGAACACTTTTCACATTCTCCCGTGCACATCGGCTGCTAGTCCTCCTTTCATGTAGAATCATAAGGTCCTAGCTCATGTCCAAGGCACCATAGCCAGCTAAAAAGTCAATAATCGATACCTAAAACTTGAATTGTACTACTTCTTCCTGGCTATTACATCAACTTAGAAGCTTCATCTGTGTTCTACTATGGTGCTTTTAGTGTCTCCGCATACCGCAGCACGCGACATAGCTTTGCAGACGATAAGTACAACCGTTTCAGAGAGAAGAGCGGCCAATGTGACGATCTGGCTTTAAGTCGGTTCGATAACAAATGACGAAAACGGACCGATTTCTCAGGTTTTTACTACATATGAACACTATTCACATTCTCCAGTGCAACTCGGCTGCTAGTCCTCCTTTCATGCAGAATCGTAAGGTCCTAGCTCATGTCCAAGGCACCAAAGCCAGCTAAAAAGTCAATATTCAGTACCTAAAACTTGAATTGTACTACTTCTTACTGGCTATTACATCAACTTAGAAACTTCATCTGTGTTCTACTATAGTGCTTTTAGTGTCTCAGCATACTGCAGCACGCGACATAGCTTTGCAGACGATAAGTACAACCGTTTCAGAGAGAAGATCCCCCAATGTGACGATCTGGCTTTAAGTACATTCGATAACAAATGACGAAAACGGACGGATTTCTCAGGTTTTTACTACATATGAACACTTTTCACATTCTCCCGTGCAACTCGGCTGCTAGTCCTCCTTTCATGCAAAATCTTAATTTCCTAGCTCATGTTCAAGGCACCAAAGAAGGGTAAAAACTCAATAACCGATACCTAAAACTTTAATTGTATTACTTCTTACTGGCTATTACATCAACTTAGAAGCTTCATCTGTGTTCTACTATGGTGCTTTTAGTGTGTCCGCATACCGCAGCAGGCGACATAGCTTTGCAGACGATAAGTACAACCGTTTCAGAGAGAAGAGCGGCCAATGTGACGATCTGGCTTTAAGTCGATTCGATAACAAATGACGAAAACGTACGGATTTCTCAGGTTTTTACTACATATGAACACTTTTCACATTCTCCCGTGCAACTCGGCTGCTAGTCCTCCTTTCATGCAGAATGTTAAGGTCCTAGCTCATGTCCAAGGCACCAAAGCCAGCTAAAAAGTCAATAATCGATACCTAAAACTTGAACTGTACTACTTCTTACTGGCTATTACATCAACGTAGAAGCTTCATCTGTGTTCTACTATGGTGCTTTTAGTGTCTCCGCATACCGCAGCACGCGACATAGCTTTGCAATCTATAAGTACAACCGTTTCAGAGAGAAGAGCAGCTAATTTGACGATCTGGCTTTAAGTCGATTCGATAACAAATGACGAAAACGGACGGATTTCTCGGGTTTTTACTACATATGAACACTTTTCACATTCTCCCGTGCAAATCGGCTGCTAGTCCTATTTTCATGCAGAATGTTAAGGTCCTAGCTCATGTCCAAGGCACCAAAGCCAGCCAAAACGTCAATAAACGATATCTAAAACTTGAATTGTACTACTTCTTCCCGGCTATTACATCAACTTAGATGCTTCATCTGTGTTCTACTATGGTGCTTTTAGTGTCTCCGCATACCGCAGCACGCGACATAGCTTTGCAGACGATAAGTACAAGTGTTTCAGAGAGAAGAGCGGCCAATGTGACCATCTGGCTTTAAGTCGATTCGATAACAAATGACGAAAACGGACGGATTTCTCAGGTTTTTACTACATATGAACACTTTTCACATTCTCCCGTGCAACTCGGCTGCTAGTCCTCCTTTCATGCAAAATCTTAAGGTCCTAGCTCATGTCCAAGTCACCAAAGCCAGCTAAAACGTCAATAATCGATACCTAAAACTTGAATTGTACTACTTCTTACTGGCTATTACATCAACTTAGAAGCTTCATCTGTGTTCTACTATGGTGCTTTTAGTGTCTCCGCATACCGCAGCACGCGACATAGCTTTGCAGACGATAAGTACAACCGTTTCAGAGAGAAGAGCGGCCAATGAGACGATCTGGCTTTAAGTCGGTTCGATAACAAATGACGAAAACGGACCGATTTCTCAGGTTTTTACTACATATGAACACTATTCACATTCTCCCGTGCAACTCGGCTGCTAGTCCTCCTTCATGCAAAATCTTAATTTCCTAGCTGATGTCCAAGGCACCAAAGAAGGGTAAAAAGTCAATAACCGATACCTAAAACTTGAATTGTACTACTTCTTACTGGCTAT
Organism: Schistocerca gregaria; assembly: GCF_023897955.1. Classification (NCBI taxonomy): domain Eukaryota; kingdom Metazoa; phylum Arthropoda; class Insecta; order Orthoptera; family Acrididae; genus Schistocerca; species Schistocerca gregaria. The sequence continues at coordinate 2,692,721 of NW_026061828.1, read as the reverse complement.
TACATCAACTTAGAAGCTTCATCTGTGTTCTACTATGGTGCTTTTAGTGTCTATACATACCGCAGCACGCGACATAGCTTTGCAGACGATAAGTACAACCGTATCAGAGAGAAGAGCGGCCAATGTGACGATCTGGCTTTAAGTAGATTCGATAACAAATGACGTAAACGGACGGATGTCTCAGATTTTTACTACATATGAACATTTTTCACATTCTCCCGTGCGACTCGGCTGCTAGTCCTCCTTTCATGCAGGATCTTAAGGTCCTAGCTCATGTCCAAGGTACCAAAGCCAGCTACAAAGTCAATAATCGATACCTAAGACTTGAATTATACTACTTCTTACTGGCTATTACATCAACTTATAAGCTTCATCTGTGTTCTACTATGGTGATTTTACTGTCTCCGCATACCGCGGCACGCGACATAGCTTTGCAGAGGATAAGTACAACCGTTTCAGAGAGAAGAGCGGCCAATGAGACGATCTGGCTTTAAGTCGATTCGATAACAAATGACGAAAACGGACCGATTTCTCGGGTTTATACTACATATGAACACTTTTCACATTCTCCCGTGCAACTCGGCTGCTAGTCCTCCTTTCGTGCAGAATCTTAAGGTCCTAGCTCATGTCCAAGGCACCAAAGCCAGCTAAAAAGTCAATATTCAATACCTAAAACGTGAATTGTACTACTTCTTACTGGCTATTACATCAACTTAGAAGCTTCATCTGTGTTCTACTATGGTGCTTTTAGTGTCTCAGCATACCGCAGCACGCGACATAGCTTTGCAGAGGATACGTACAAGTGTTTCAGAGAGAAGAGCGACCAATGTGACGATCTGGCTTTAAGTCGATTCGATAACAAATGAGGAAAATGGACGGATTTCTCAGGTTTTTACTACATATGAACACTTTTCACATTCTCCCGTGCAACTCGGCTGCTAGTCCTCCTTCATGCAAAATTTTAATTTCCTAGCTCATGTCCAAGGCACCAAAGAAGGGTAAAAAGTCAATAATCATTACCTAAAACTTGAGTTGTACTACTTCTTACTGGCTATTACATCAACTTAGAACCTTCATCTGTGTTCTACTATGGTGCTTTTAGTGTCTCCGCATACCACAGCACGCGACATAGCTTTGCAGACGATAAGTACAAGCGTTTCAGAGAGAGGAGCGGACAATGTGACGATCTGGCTTTACGTCGATTCGATAACAAATGACGAAAACGGACGGATTTCTCAGGTTTTTACTACATATGAACACTTTTCACATTCTCCCATGCAAATCCGCTGCTAGTCCTCCTTTCATGCAGAATCATAAGGTCCTAGCTCATGTCCAAGGCACCAAAGCCAGCTAAAAAGTCAATAATCGATACCTAAAACTTGAATTGTACTAAATCTTACTGGCTATTACATCAACTTAGAAGCTTCATCTGTGTTCTACTATGGTGCTTTTAGTGTGTCCGCATACCGCAGCAGGCGACATAGCTTTGCAGACGATAAGTACAACCGTTTCAGAGAGAAGAGCGGCAATTGTGACGATCTGGCTTGAAGAAGATTCGATAACAAATGACGAAAACGGACGGATTTCTAGGTTTTTACTACATATGAACACTTTTCATATTCTCCCGTGCAACTCCGCTGCTAATCCTCCTTTCATGCAGAAGCTTAAGGTCCTAGCTCATGTCCAAGGCACCAAAGCAAGCTAAAAAGTCAATAATCGATACCTAAAACTTGAATTGTACTACTTCTTACTATCTATTACATCTACTTAGAAGCTTCATCTGTGTTCTACTATGGTGCTTTTAGTGTCTCCGCATACCGCAGCACGCGACATAGCTTTGCAGACGATAAGTACAACCGTTTCAGAGAGAAGAGCGGCCAATGTGACGATCTGGTTTAAGTAGATCCGATAACTAATGATGTAAACGGACGGATGTCTCAGGCTTTTACTACATATGAACATTTTTCACATTCTCCCGTGAAACTCGGCTGCTAGTCCTCCTTTCATGCAGAATCTTAAGGTCCTAGCTCATGTCCAAGGTACCAAAGCCAGCTGAAAAGTCAATAATCGATACCTAAAACTTGAATTGTACTACTTCTTACTGGCTATTACATCAACTTAGAAGCTTCATCTGTGTTCTACTATGGTGATTTTAGTGTCTCCGCATACCCCAGCACGCGACATAGCTTTGCAGACGATAAGTACAACCGTTTCAGAGAGAAGAGCGGCCAATGAGACGATCTGGCTTTAAGTCGATTCGATAACAAGTGACGAAAACGGACCGATTTCTCAGGTTATTTCTACATATGAACACTTTTCACATTCTCCCGTGCAACGTGGCTCCTCGTCCTCCTTTCATGCAGAATCTTAAGGTCCTAGCTCATGTCCAAGGCACCAAAGCCAGCTAAAAAGTCAATATTCAATACCTAAAACTTGAATTGTACTATTTCTTACTGGCTATTACATCAACTTAGAAGCTTCATCTGTGTTCTACTATGGTGCTTTTAGTGTCTCCGCATACCGCAGCACGCGACATAGCTTTGCAGACGATAAGTACTACCGTTTCAGAGTTTCAGAGAGAAGAGCGGCCAATGTGACGATCTGGCTTGAAGTCGATTCGATAACAAATGACGAAAACGGACCGATTTCTCAGTTTTTTACTACATATGAACACTTTTCACATTCTCTCGTGCAAATCGGCTGCTAGCCCTCCTTTCATGCAGAATCATAAGGTCCTAGCTCATGTCCAAGGCACCAAAGCCAGCTAAAAAGTCAATATTCAATACCTAAAACTTGAATTGTACTACTTCTTACTGGCTATTACATCAACTTAGAAGCTTCATCTGTGATCTACTATAGTGCTTATAGTGTCTCAGCATACCGCAGCACGCGACATAGCTTTGCAAACGACAAGTACAACCGTTTCAGAGAGAAGAGCGGCCAATGTGACGATCTGGTTTAAGTAGATTCGATAACAAATGACGTAAACGGACGGATGTCACAGGCTTTTACTACATATGAACATTTTTCACATTGTCCCGTGAAACTCGGCTGCTAGCCCTCCTTTCATGCAGAAATTTAAGGTCCTAGCTCATGTCCAAGGTACCAAAGCCAGCTGAAAAGTCAATAATCGATACCTAAAACTTGAATTGTACTACTTCTTACTGGCTATTACATCAACTTATAAGCTTCATCTGTGTTCTACCATGGTGATTTTAGTGTCTCCGCATACCCCAGCACGCGACATAGCTTTGCAGACGATAAGTACAACCGTTTCAGAGAGAAGAGCGGCCAATGTGACGATCTGGCTTTAAGTCGATTCGATAACAAGTGACGAAAACGGACCGATTTCTCAGGTTTTTACTACATATGAACACTTTTCACATTCTCCCGTGCAACTTGGCTCCTCGTCCTCCTTTCATGCAGAATCTTAAGGTCCTAGCCCATGTCCAAGGCACCAAAGCCAGCTAAAAAGTCAATATTCAATACCTAAAACTTGAATTGTACTACTTCTTACTGGCTATTACATCAACTTAGAAGCTTCATCTGTGTTCTACTATGTTGCTTTTAGTGTCTCCGCATACCGCAGCACGCGACATAGCTTTGCAATCGATAAGTACAACCGTTTCAGAGAGAAGAGCGGACAATGTGACGACCTGGCTATAAGTCGATTCGATAACAAATGACGAAAACGGACGGATTTCTATATTTTTACTACATATGAACACTTTTCATATACTCCCGTGCAACTCCGCTGCTAATCCTCCTTTCATGCAGAATCTTAAGGTCCTAGCTCATGTCCAAGGCACCAAAGCCAGCTAAAAGTCAATAGTCGATACCTAAAATTTGAATTGTACTACTTCTTACTGGCTATTAGATCAACTTAGAAGCTTCATCTGTGTTCTACTATGGTGCTTTTACTGTCTCCGCATACCGCAGCACGCGACATAGCTTTGCAGACGATAAGTACAACCGTTTCAGAGAGAAGAGCGGCCAATGTGACGATCTGGCTTTAAGTAGATTCGATAACAAATGACGTAAACGGACGGATGTCTCAGGTTTTTACTACATACTAACATTTTTCACCTTCTCCCGTGCAACTTTGCTGCTAGTCCTCCTTTCATGCAGAATCTTAAGGTCCTAGCTCATGTCCAAGCTACCAAAGCCAGCTAAAAAGTCAATAATCGATACCTAAAACTTGAATTGTACTACTTCTTCCTGGCTACTACATCAACTTAGAAGCTTCATCTGTGTTCTACTATGGTCCTTTAGTGTCTCAGCATACCGATGCACGCGACATAGCTTTGCAGACGGTAAGTACAACCGTTTCAGAGAGAAGATCGGCCAATGTGACGATCTGGCTTTAAGTCGATTCGATAACAAATGACGAAAACGGACGGATTTCTCAGGTTTTTACTACATATGAACACTTTTCACATTCTCCCGTGCAAATCGGCTGCTAGTCCTCCTTTCATGCAGAATCTTAAGGTCCTAGCTCATGTCCAAGGCACCAAAGCCAGCTAAAAAGTCAATAATAGATACCTAAAACTTGAATTGCACTATTTCTTACTGGCTATTACATCAACTTAGAAGCTTCATCTGTGTTCTACTATGGTGCTTTCCGTGTCTCCGCATACCGCAGCACGCGACATAGCTTTGCAATCGATAAGTACAACCGTTTCAGAGAGAGGAGCGGCCAATGTGACGATCTGGCTTTAAGTCTATTCGATAACAAATGACGAAAACGGACGGATGTCGCAGGTTTTTACTACATATGAGCACTTTTCATATTCTCCCGTGCAACTCCGCTGCTAATTTCCTTTCATGCTGAATCTTAAGGTCCTAGCTCATGTCCAAGGCACCAAAGCCAGCTAAAAGTCAATAATCGATACCTAAAATTTGAATTGTACTACTTCTTACTGGCTATTAGATCAACTTAGAAGCTTCATCTGTGTTCTACTATGGTGCTTTTACTGTCTCCGCATACCGCAGCACGCGACATAGCTTTGCAGACGATAAGTACAACCGTTTCAGAGAGAAGAGCGGCCAATGTGACGATCTGGTTTAAGTAGATTCGATAACAAATGACGTAAACGGACGGATGTCTCAGGCTTTTACTACATATGAACGTTTTTCACATTGTGACGTGAAACTCGGCTGCTAGTCCTCCTTTCATGCAGAATCTTAAGGTCCTAGCTCATGTCCAAGGCACCAAAGCCAGCTAAAAAGTCAATATTCAATACCTAAAACTTGAATTGTACTACTTCTTACTGGCTATTACATCAACTTAGAAGCTTCATCTGTGTTCTACTATGGTGCTTTTAGTGTCTCAGCATACCGCAGCACGCGACATAGCTAAGCAGACGATAAGTACAAGTGTTTCAGAGAGAAGAGCGGCCAATGTTACGATCTGGCTTTAAGTCGATTCGATAACAAATGACCAAAACGGACGGATTTCTCAGGTTTTTACTACATATGAACACTTTTCACATTTTCCCGTGCAACTCGGCTGCTAGTCCTCCTTTCATGCAGAATCTTAAGGTCCTAGCTCATGTCCAAGGCAACAAAGCCAGCTAAAAAGTCAATAGTCGATACCTAAAACTTGAATTGTACTACTTCTTACTGGCTATTAATTCAACTTAGAAGCTTCATCTGTGTTCTACTATGGTGCTTTTAGTGTCTCCGCATACCGCAGCACGCGACATAGCTTTGCAGACGATAAGTACAACCGTTTCAGAGAGAAGAGCGGCCAATGTGACGATCTGGCTTGAATTCGATTCGATAACAAATGACGAAAACGGACCGATTTCTCAGTTTTTTACTACATAGGAACACTTTTCACATTCTCTCGTGCAAATCGGCTGCTAGCACTCCTTTCATGCAGAATCATAAGGTCCTAGCTCATGTCCAAGGCACCAAAGCCAGCTAAAAAGTCAATAATCGATACCTAAAACTTAAATTGTACTATTTCTTACTGGCTATTACATCAACTTAGAAGCTTCATCTGTGTTCTACTATGTTGCTTTTAGTGTCTCCGCATACCGCAGCACGCGACATAGCTTTGCAATCGATAAGTACAACCGTTTCAGAGAGAAGAGCGGACAATGTGACGATCTGGCTTTAAGTCGATTCGATAACAAATGACGAAAACGGACGGATTTCTAGATTTTTACTACATATGAACACTTTTCATATTCTCCCGTGCAACTCCGCTGCTAATCCTCCTTTCATGCAGAATCTTAAGGTCCTAGCTCATGTCCAAGGCACCAAAGCCAGCTAAAAGTCAATAATCGATACCTAAAATTTGAATTGTACTACTTCTTACTGGCTATTAGATCAACTTAGAAGCTTCATCTGTGTTCTGCTATGGTGCTTTTACTGTCTCCGCATACCGCAGCACGCGACATAGCTTTGCAGACGATAAGTACAACCGTTTCAGAGAGAAGAGCGGCCAATGTGACGATCTGGTTTAAGTTGATTCGATAACAAATGACGTAAACGGACGGATGTCTCAGGCTTTTACTACATATGAACATTTTTCACATTGTCCCGTGAAACTCGGCTGCTAGTCCTCCTTTCATGCAGAATCTTAAGGTCCTAGCTCATGTCCAAGTTACCAAAGCCAGCTGAAAAGTCAATAATCGATACCTAAAACTTGAATTGTACTACTTCTTACTGGCTATTACATCAACTTATAAGCTTCATCTGTGTTCTACTATGGTGATTTTAGTGTCTCCGCATACCCCAGCACGCGACATAGCTTTGCAGACCATAAGTACAACCGTTTCAGAGAGAAGAGCGGCCAATGAGACGATCTGGCTTTAAGTCGATTCGATAACAAGTGACGAAAACGGACCGATTTCTCAGGTTTTTACTACATATGAACACTTTTCACATTCTCCCGTGCAACTTGGCTCCTCGTCCTCCTTTCATGCAGAATCTTAAGGTCCTAGCTCATGTCCAAGGCACCAAAGCCAGCTAAAAAGTCAATAATCGATACCTAAAACTTGAATTGTACTACTTCTTACTGGCTATTACATCAACTTAGAAGCTTCATCTGTGTTCTACTATGGTGCTTTTAGTGTCTCCGCATACCGCAGCACGCGACATAGCTTTGCAATCAGATAAGTACAACCGTTTCAGAGAGAAGAGCGGCCAAAGTGACGATCTGGCTTTAAGTCGATTCGATAACAAATGACGAAAACGGACGGATTTCTCAGGTTTTTACTACATATGAACACTTTTCACATTCTCCCGTGCAACTTTGCTGCTAGTCCTCCTTTCATGCTGAATCTTAAGGTCCTAGCTCATGTCCAAGCTACCAAAGCCAGCTAAAAAGTCAATAATCGATACCTAAAACTTTAATTGTACTACTTCTTACTGGCTATTACATCAACTTAGAAGCTTTATCTGTATTATACTATGGTGCTTTTAGTGTCTCCGCATACCGCAGCACGCGACATAGCTTTGCAATCGATAAGTACAACCGTTGCAGAGAGAAGAGCGGCCAATATGACGATCTAGCTTTAAGTCGATTCGATAACAAATGACGAAAACGGACGGATTTCTCAGGTTTTTACTACATATGAACACTTTTCACATTCTCCCGTGCAAATCGGCTGCTAGTCCTCCTTTCATGCAGAATCATAAGGTCCTAGCTCATGTCCAAGGCACCAAAGCCAGCTAAAAAGTCAATAATCGATACCTAAAACTTGAATTGTACTACTTTTTCCTGGCTACTACATCAACTTAGAAGCTTCATCTGTGTTCTACTATGGTGCTTTTACTGTCTCCGCATACCGCAGCACGCCACATAGCTTTGCAGACGATAAGTACAACCGTTTCAGAGAGAAGAGCGGCCAATGTGACGATCTGGCTTTAAGTCGATTCGATAACAAATGACGAAAACGGACGGATGTCTCAGGTTTTTACTACATATGAACACTATTCACATTCTCCCGTGCAACTCGGCTGCTAGTCCTCCTTTCATGGAGAATCTTAAGGTCCTAGCTCATGTCCAATGTACCAAAGCCATCTAAAATGTCAATAATCGATACATAATACTTGAATAGTATTACTTCTTACTGGCTATTACATCAACTTAGAAGCCTCATCTGTGTTCTACTATGGTGATTTTAGTGTCTCCGCATACCGCAGCACGCGACATAGCTTTGCAGACGATAAGTACAACCGTTTCAGGGAGAAGAGCGGCCAATGTGACGATCTGGCTTTAAGTCGGTTCGATACCAAATAACGAAAACGGACCGATTTCTCAGGTTTTTTCTACATATGAACACTTTTCACATTCTCCCGTGCAACTCGGCTGCTAGTCCTCCTTCATGCAAAATCTTAATTTCCTAGCTCATGTCCAAGGCACCAAAGAAGGGTAAAAAGTCAATAACCGATACCTAAAACTTTAATTGTACTACATCTTACTGGCTATTACATCAACTTAGAAGCTTCATCTGTGTTCTACTATGGTGCTTTTAGTGTGTCCGCATACCGCAGCACGCAACATAGCTTTGCAGACGATAAGTACAACTTTTGCAGAGAGAAGAGTGGCCAATTAGACGATCTGGCTTGAAGTCGATTCGATAACAAATGACGAAAACGGACGGATTTCTCAGGTTTTTACTACATATGAACACTTTTCACATTCTCCCGTGCAACGCGGCTGCTAGTCCTCCTTTCATGCAGAATCTTAAGGTGATAGCTCATGTCCAAGGCACCAAAGCCAGCTAAAAAGTCAATAATCGATACCTAAAACTTGAATAGTATTACTTCTTACTGGCTATTACATCAACTTAGAAGCCTCATCTGTGTTCTACTATGGTGATTTTAGTGTCTCCGCATACCGCAGCACGCGACATAGCTTTGCAGACGTTAAGTACAACCGTTTCAGAGAGAAGAGCGGCCAATGTGACGATCTGGCTTTAAGTCGATTCGATAACAAATGACGAAAACTGACGGATTTCTCAGGTTAATACTACATATGAACACTTTTCACATTTTCCCGTGCAACTCGTCTGCTAGTCCTCCTTTCATGCAGAATCTTAAGGTCCTAGCTCATGTCCAAGGCAACAAAGCCAGCTAAAAAGTCAATAATCGATACCTAAAACTTGAATTGTACTACTTCTTACTGGCTATTACATCAACTTAGAAGCTTCATCTGTGTTCTACTATGGTGCTTTTAGTGTCTCCGCATACCGCAGCACGCGACATAGCTTTGCAGACGATAAGTACAACCGTTTCAGAGAGAAGAGCGGCCAATGTGACGATCTGCCTTGAAGTCGATTCGATAACAAATGACGAAAACGGACCGATTTCTCAGTTTTTTACTACATATGAACACTTTTCACATTCTCCCGTGCAACTTTGCTGCTAGTCCTCCTTTCATGCAGAATCTTAAGGTCCTAGCTCATGTCCAAGCTACCAAAGCCAGCTAAGAAGTCAATAATCGATACCTAAAACTTTAATTGTACTACTTCTTACTGGCTATTACATCAACTTAGAAGCTTTATCTGTATTATACTATGGTGCTTTTAGTGTCTCCGCATACCGCAGCACGCGACATAGCTTTGCAATCGATAAGTACAACCGTTGCAGAGAGAAGAGCGGCCAATATGACGATCTAGCTTTAAGTGGATTCGATAACAAATGACGAAAACGGACGGATTTCTAGATTTTTACTACATATGAACACTTTTCATATTCTCCCGTGCAACTCCGCTGCTAATCCTCCTTTCATGCAGAATCTTAAGGTCCTAGCTCATGTCCAAGGCACCAAAGCCAGCTAAAAGTCAATAATCGATACCTAAAATTTGAATTGTACTACTTCTTACTGGCTATTAGATCAACTTAGAAGCTTCATCTGTGTTCTGCTATGGTGCTTTTACTGTCTCCGCATACCGCAGCACGCGACATAGCTTTGCAGACGATAAGTACAACCGTTTCAGAGAGAAGAGCGGCCAATGTGACGATCTGGTTTAAGTTGATTCGATAACAAATGACGTAAACGGACGGATGTCTCAGGCTTTTACTACATATGAACATTTTTCACATTGTCCCGTGAAACTCGGCTGCTAGTCCTCCTTTCATGCAGAATCTTAAGGTCCTAGCTCATGTCCAAGTTACCAAAGCCAGCTGAAAAGTCAATAATCGATACCTAAAACTTGAATTGTACTACTTCTTACTGGCTATTACATCAACTTATAAGCTTCATCTGTGTTCTACTATGGTGATTTTAGTGTCTCCGCATACCCCAGCACGCGACATAGCTTTGCAGACCATAAGTACAACCGTTTCAGAGAGAAGAGCGGCCAATGAGACGATCTGGCTTTAAGTCGATTCGATAACAAGTGACGAAAACGGACCGATTTCTCAGGTTTTTACTACATATGAACACTTTTCACATTCTCCCGTGCAACTTGGCTCCTCGTCCTCCTTTCATGCAGAATCTTAAGGTCCTAGCTCATGTCCAAGGCACCAAAGCCAGCTAAAAAGTCAATAATCGATACCTAAAACTTGAATTGTACTACTTCTTACTGGCTATTACATCAACTTAGAAGCTTCATCTGTGTTCTACTATGGTGCTTTTAGTGTCTCCGCATACCGCAGCACGCGACATAGCTTTGCAATCAGATAAGTACAACCGTTTCAGAGAGAAGAGCGGCCAATGTGACGATCTGGCTTTAAGTCGATTCGATAACAAATGACGAAAACGGACGGATTTCTCAGGTTTTTACTACATATGAACACTTTTCACATTCTCCCGTGCAACTTTGCTGCTAGTCCTCCTTTCATGCTGAATCTTAAGGTCCTAGCTCATGTCCAAGCTACCAAAGCCAGCTAAAAAGTCAATAATCGATACCTAAAACTTTAATTGTACTACTTCTTACTGGCTATTACATCAACTTAGAAGCTTTATCTGTATTATACTATGGTGCTTTTAGTGTCTCCGCATACCGCAGCACGCGACATAGCTTTGCAATCGATAAGTACAACCGTTGCAGAGAGAAGAGCGGCCAATATGACGATCTAGCTTTAAGTCGATTCGATAACAAATGACGAAAACGGACGGATTTCTCAGGTTTTTACTACATATGAACACTTTTCACATTCTCCCGTGCAAATCGGCTGCTAGTCCTCCTTTCATGCAGAATCATAAGGTCCTAGCTCATGTCCAAGGCACCAAAGCCAGCTAAAAAGTCAATAATCGATACCTAAAACTTGAATTGTACTACTTTTTCCTGGCTACTACATCAACTTAGAAGCTTCATCTGTGTTCTACTATGGTGCTTTTACTGTCTCCGCATACCGCAGCACGCCACATAGCTTTGCAGACGATAAGTACAACCGTTTCAGAGAGAAGAGCGGCCAATGTGACGATCTGGCTTTAAGTCGATTCGATAACAAATGACGAAAACGGACGGATGTCTCAGGTTTTTACTACATATGAACACTATTCACATTCTCCCGTGCAACTCGGCTGCTAGTCCTCCTTTCATGGAGAATCTTGAGGTCCTAGCTCATGTCCAATGTACCAAAGCCATCTAAAATGTCAATAATCGATACATAATACTTGAATAGTATTACTTCTTACTGGCTATTACATCAACTTAGAAGCCTCATCTGTGTTCTACTATGGTGATTTTAGTGTCTCCGCATACCGCAGCACGCGACATAGCTTTGCAGACGATAAGTACAACCGTTTCAGGGAGAAGAGCGGCCAATGTGACGATCTGGCTTTAAGTCGGTTCGATACCAAATAACGAAAACGGACCGATTTCTCAGGTTTTTTCTACATATGAACACTTTTCACATTCTCCCGTGCAACTCGGCTGCTAGTCCTCCTTCATGCAAAATCTTAATTTCCTAGCTCATGTCCAAGGCACCAAAGAAGGGTAAAAAGTCAATAACCGATACCTAAAACTTTAATTGTACTACATCTTACTGGCTATTACATCAACTTAGAAGCTTCATCTGTGTTCTACTATGGTGCTTTTAGTGTGTCCGCATACCGCAGCACGCAACATAGCTTTGCAGACGATAAGTACAACTTTTGCAGAGAGAAGAGTGGCCAATTAGACGATCTGGCTTGAAGTCGATTCGATAACAAATGACGAAAACGGACGGATTTCTCAGGTTTTTACTACATATGAACACTTTTCACATTCTCCCGTGCAACTCGGCTGCTAGTCCTCCTTTCATGCAGAATCTTAAGGTGATAGCTCATGTCCAAGGCACCAAAGCCAGCTAAAAAGTCAATAATCGATACCTAAAACTTGAATAGTATTACTTCTTACTGGCTATTACATCAACTTAGAAGCCTCATCTGTGTTCTACTATGGTGATTTTAGTGTCTCCGCATACCGCAGCACGCGACATAGCTTTGCAGACGTTAAGTACAACCGTTTCAGAGAGAAGAGCGGCCAATGTGACGATCTGGCTTTAAGTCGATTCGATAACAAATGACGAAAACTGACGGATTTCTCAGGTTAATACTACATATGAACACTTTTCACATTTTCCCGTGCAACTCGTCTGCTAGTCCTCCTTTCATGCAGAATCTTAAGGTCCTAGCTCATGTCCAAGGCAACAAAGCCAGCTAAAAAGTCAATAATCGATACCTAAAACTTGAATTGTACTACTTCTTACTGGCTATTACATCAACTTAGAAGCTTCATCTGTGTTCTACTATGGTGCTTTTAGTGTCTCCGCATACCGCAGCACGCGACATAGCTTTGCAGACGATAAGTACAACCGTTTCAGAGAGAAGAGCGGCCAATGTGACGATCTGCCTTGAAGTCGATTCGATAACAAATGACGAAAACGGACCGATTTCTCAGTTTTTTACTACATATGAACACTTTTCACATTCTCCCGTGCAACTTTGCTGCTAGTCCTCCTTTCATGCAGAATCTTAAGGTCCTAGCTCATGTCCAAGCTACCAAAGCCAGCTAAGAAGTCAATAATCGATACCTAAAACTTTAATTGTACTACTTCTTACTGGCTATTACATCAACTTAGAAGCTTTATCTGTATTATACTATGGTGCTTTTAGTGTCTCCGCATACCGCAGCACGCGACATAGCTTTGCAATCGATAAGTACAACCGTTGCAGAGAGAAGAGCGGCCAATATGACGATCTAGCTTTAAGTGGATTCGATAACAAATGACGAAAACGGACGGATTTCTCAGGTTTTTACTACATATGAACACTTTTCACATTCTCCCGTGCAAATCGGCTGCTAGTCCTCCTTTCATGCAGAATCATAAGGTCCTAGCTCATGTCCAAGGCACCAAAGCCAGCTAAAAAGTCAATAATCGATACCTAAAACTTGAATTGTACTACTTCTTCCTGGCTACTACATCAACTTAGAAGCTTCATCTGTGTTCTACTATGGTGCTTTTACTGTCTCCGCATACCGCAGCACGCCACATAGCTTTGCAGACGATAAGTACAACCGTTTCAGAGAGAAGAGCGGCCAATGTGACGATCTGGCTTTAAGTCGATTCGATAACAAATGACGAAAACGGACGGATGTCTCAGGTTTTTACTACATATGAACACTATTCACATTCTCCCGTGCAACTCGGCTGCTAGTCCTCCTTTCATGGAGAATCTTAAGGTCCTAGCTCATGTCCAATGTACCAAAGCCAGCTAAAATGTCAATAATCGATACATAATACTTGAATAGTATTACTTCTTACTGGCTATTACATCAACTTAGAAGCCTCATCTGTGTTCTACTATGGTGATTATAGTGTCTCCGCATACCGCAGCACGCGACATAGCTTTGCAGACGATAAGTACAACCGTTTCAGGGAGAAGAGCGGCCAATGTGACGATCTGGCTTTAAGTCGATTTGATAACAAATGACGAAAACGGACGGATGTCTCAGGTTTTTACTACATATGAACACTATTCACATTCTCCCGTGCAACTCGGCTGCTAGTCCTCCTTTCATGCAGAATCTTAAGGTCCTAGCTCATGTCCAAGCTACCAAAGCCAGCTAAAAATTCAATAATCGATACCTAAAACTTTAATTGTACTACTTCTTACTGGCTATTACATCAACTTAGAAGCTTTATCTGTATTATACTATGGTGCTTTTAGTGTCTCCGCATACCGCAGCACGCGACATAGCTTTGCAGACGATAAGTACAACCGTTTCAGGGAGAAGAGCGGCCAATGTGACGATCTGGCTTAAAGTCGGTTCGATACCAAATAACGAAAACGGACCGATTTCTCAGGTTTTTTCTACATATGAACACTTTTCACATTCTCCCGTGCAACTCGGCTGCTAGTCCTCCTTCATGCAAAATCTTAATTTCCTAGCTCATGTCCAAGGCACCAAAGAAGGGTAAAAAGTCAATAACCGATACCTAAAACTTTAATTGTACTACTTCTTACTGGCTATTACATCAACTTAGAAGCTTCATCTGTGTTCTACTATGGTGCTTTTAGTGTGTCCGCATACCGCAGCACGCAACATAGCTTTGCAGACGATAAGTACAACTTTTGCAGAGAGAAGAGTGGCCAATTAGACGATCTGGCTTGAAGTCGATTCGATAACAAATGACGAAAACGGACGGATTTCTCAGGTTTTTACTACATATGAACACTTTTCACATTCTCCCGTGCAAATCGGCTGCTAGTCCTCCTTTCATGCAGAATCATAAGGTCCTAGCTCATGTCCAAGGCACCAAAGCCAGCTAAAAAGTCAATAATCGATACCTAAAACTTGAATTGTACTACTTCTTCCTGGCTACTACATCAACTTAGAAGCTTCATCTGTGTTCTACTATGGTGCTTTTACTGTCTCCGCATACCGCAGCACGCCACATAGCTTTGCAGACGATAAGTACAACCGTTTCAGAGAGAAGAGCGGCCAATGTGACGATCTGGCTTTAAGTCGATTCGATAACAAATGACGAAAACGGACGGATGTCTCAGGTTTTTACTACATATGAACACTATTCACATTCTCCCGTGCAACTCGGCTGCTAGTCCTCCTTTCATGGAGAATCTTAAGGTCCTAGCTCATGTCCAATGTACCAAAGCCAGCTAAAATGTCAATAATCGATACATAATACTTGAATAGTATTACTTCTTACTGGCTATTACATCAACTTAGAAGCCTCATCTGTGTTCTACTATGGTGATTATAGTGTCTCCGCATACCGCAGCACGCGACATAGCTTTGCAGACGATAAGTACAACCGTTTCAGGGAGAAGAGCGGCCAATGTGACGATCTGGCTTTAAGTCGATTTGATAACAAATGACGAAAACGGACGGATGTCTCAGGTTTTTACTACATATGAACACTATTCACATTCTCCCGTGCAACTCGGCTGCTAGTCCTCCTTTCATGCAGAATCTTAAGGTCCTAGCTCATGTCCAAGCTACCAAAGCCAGCTAAAAATTCAATAATCGATACCTAAAACTTTAATTGTACTACTTCTTACTGGCTATTACATCAACTTAGAAGCTTTATCTGTATTATACTATGGTGCTTTTAGTGTCTCCGCATACCGCAGCACGCGACATAGCTTTGCAGACGATAAGTACAACCGTTTCAGGGAGAAGAGCGGCCAATGTGACGATCTGGCTTAAAGTCGGTTCGATACCAAATAACGAAAACGGACCGATTTCTCAGGTTTTTTCTACATATGAACACTTTTCACATTCTCCCGTGCAACTCGGCTGCTAGTCCTCCTTCATGCAAAATCTTAATTTCCTAGCTCATGTCCAAGGCACCAAAGAAGGGTAAAAAGTCAATAACCGATACCTAAAACTTTAATTGTACTACTTCTTACTGGCTATTACATCAACTTAGAAGCTTCATCTGTGTTCTACTATGGTGCTTTTAGTGTGTCCGCATACCGCAGCACGCAACATAGCTTTGCAGACGATAAGTACAACTTTTGCAGAGAGAAGAGTGGCCAATTAGACGATCTGGCTTGAAGTCGATTCGATAACAAATGACGAAAACGGACGGATTTCTCAGGTTTTTACTACATATGAACACTTTTCACATTCTCCCGTGCAACTCGGCTGCTAGTCCTCCTTTCATGCAGAATCTTAAGGTCCTAGCTCATGTCCAAGGCACCAAAGCCAGCTAAAAAGTCAATAATCGATACCTAAAACTTGAATTGTACTACTTCTTACTGGCTATTACATCAACTTAGAAGCTTCATCTGTGTTCTACTATGGTGCTTTTAGTGTCTCCGCATACCGCAGCACGCGACATAGCTTTGCAATCAGATAAGTACAACCGTTTCAGAGAGAAGAGCGGCCAATGTGACGATCTGGCTTTAAGTCGATTCGATAACAAATGACCAAAACGGACGTATTTCTCAGGTTTTTACTACATATGAACACAATTCACATTCTCCCGTGCAACTCGGCTGCTAGTCCTGCTTTCTTGTAGAATCTTAAGGTCCTAGCTCATATCCAAGGTACCAAAGCCAGCTAAAAAGTCAATAATCGATACCTGATACTTGAATTGTATTACTTCTTACTGGCTATTACATCAACTTAGAAGCCTCATCTGTGTTCTACTATGGTGATTTTAGTGTCTCCGCATACCGCAGCACGCGACATAGCTTTGCAGAGGATAAGTACAACCGTTTCAGAGAGAAGAGCGGCCAATGTGACGATCTTGCTTTAAGTCGGTTCGATAACAAATGACGAAAACGGACCGATTTCTCAGGTTTTTACTACATATGAACACTTTTCACATTCTCCCGTGCAACTCGGCTGCTGGTCCTCCTTTTATGCAGAATCTTAAGGTGATAGCTCATGTCCAAGGCACCAAAGCCAGCTAAAAAGTCAATATTCAATACCTAAAACTTGAATTGTACTACTTCTTACTGGCTATTACATCAACTTAGAAGCTTTATATGTGTTCTACTATGGTGCTTTTAGTGTCTCCCCATACCTCAGCACGCGACATAGCTTTGCAGACGATAAGTACAAGCGTTTCAGAGAAAAGAGCGGCCACTGTGACGATCTGGCTTTAAGTAGATTCGATAACAAATGACGAAAACGGACGGATTTCTCAGGTTTTTACTACATATGAACACTTTTCACATTCTCCCGTGCAACTCGGCTGCTAGTCCTCCTTTCATGCAGAATCTTAAGGTCCTAGCTCATGTCCAAGGCACCAAAGCCAGCTAAAAAGTCAATAATCGATACCTAAAACTTGAATTGTACTACTTCTTACTGGATATTACATCAACTTAGAAGCTTCATCTGTGTTCTACTATGGTGCTTTTAGTGTCTCCGCATACCGCAGCACGCGACATAGCTTTGCAATCAGATAAGTACAACCGTTTCAGAGAGAAGAGCGGCCAATGTGACGATCTGGCTTTAAGTCGATTCGATAACAAATGACCAAAACGGACGTATTTCTCAGGTTTTTACTACATATGAACACAATTCACATTCTCCCGTGCAACTCGGCTGCTAGTCCTGCTTTCTTGTAGAATCTTAAGGTCCTAGCTCATGTCCAAGGTACCAAAGCCAGCTAAAAAGTCAATAATCGATACCTGATACTTGAATTGTATTACTTCTTACTGGCTATTACATCAACTTAGAAGCCTCATCTGTGTTCTACTATGGTGATTTTAGTGTCTCCGCATACCGCAGCACGCGACATAGCTTTGCAGAGGATAAGTACAACCGTTTCAGAGAGAAGAGCGGCCAATGTGACGATCTTGCTTTAAGTCGGTTCGATAACAAATGACGAAAACGGACCGATTTCTCAGGTTTTTACTACATATGAACACTTTTCACATTCTCCCGTGCAACTCGGCTGCTGGTCCTCCTTTTATGCAGAATCTTAAGGTGATAGCTCATGTCCAAGGCACCAAAGCCAGCTAAAAAGTCAATATTCAATACCTAAAACTTGAATTGTACTACTTCTTACTGGCTATTACATCAACTTAGAAGCTTTATATGTGTTCTACTATGGTGCTTTTAGTGTCTCCCCATACCGCAGCACGCGACATAGCTTTGCAGACGATAAGTACAAGCGTTTCAGAGAAAAGAGCGGACACTGTGACGATCTGGCTTTAAGTAGATTCGATAACAAATGACGAAAACGGACGGATTTCTCAGGTTTTTACTACATATTAACACTTTTCACATTCTCCCGTGCAAATCGGCTGCTAGTCCTCCTTTCATGCAGAATCTTAAGGTCCTAGCTCATGTCCAAGGCACCAAAGCCAGCTAAAAAGTCAATAATCGATACCTAAAACTTGAATTGGATTACTTCTTACTGGCTATTACATCAACTTAGAAGCCTCACCTGTGTTCTACTATGGTGATTTTAGTGTCTCCGCATACCGCAGCACGCGACATAGCTTTGCAGACGTTAAGTACAACCGTTTCAGAGAGAAGAGCGGCCAATGTGACGATCTGGCTTTAAGTCGATTCGATAACAAATGACGAAAACTGACGGATTTCTCAGGTTAATACTACATATGAACACTTTTCACATTCTCCCGTGCAAATCGGCTGCTAGTCCTCCTTTCATGCAGAATCTTAAGGTCCTAGCTCATGTCCAAGGTACCAAAGCCAGTTAAAAAGTCAATAATCGATACCAAAAACTTGAATTGGATTACTTCTTACTGGCTATTACATCAACTTAGAAGCCTCATCTGTTTTCTACTATGGTGATTTTAGTGTCTTCGCATACCGCAGCACGCGACATAGCTTTGCAGACGATAAGTACAACCGTTTCAGAGTGGAGATCGGCCAATGTGACGATCTGGCTTTAAGTCGGTTCGATAACAAATGACGAAAACGGACGGATGTCTCAGGATTTTACTACATATGAACACTTTTCATATTCTCCCGTGTAACGCCGCTGCTAATCCTCCTTTCATGCAGAATCTTAAGGTCCTAGCTCATGTCCAAGGCACCAAAGCCAGCTAAAAAGTAAATAATCGATACCTAAAACATGAATTGTACTATATCTTCCTGGCTATTACATCAACTTAGAAGCTTCATCTGTGTTCTACTATGGTGCTTTTACTGTCTCCGCATACCGCAGCACGCCACATAGCTTTGCAGACGATAAGTACAACCGTTTCAAAGAGAAGAGCGGCCAATGTGACGATCTGGCTTTAAGTCGATTCGATAACAAATGACGAAAACGGACGGATGTCTCAGGTTTTTACTACATATGAACACTATTCACATTCTCCCGTGCAACTCGGCTGCTAGTCCTCCTTTGATGGAGAATCTTAAGGTCCTAGCTCATGTCCAATGTACCAAAGCCAGCTAAAATGTCAATATTCGATACATAATACTTGAATTGTATTACTTCTTACTGGCTATTACATCAACTTAGAAGCCTCATCTGTGTTCTACTATGGTGATTTTAGTGTCTCAGCATACCGCAGCACGCGACATAGCTTTGCAGACGATATGTACAACCGTTTCAGAGAGAAGAGCGGCCAATGTGACGATCTGGCTTCAAGTTGATTTGATAAGAAATTACGAAAACGGACGGATGTCTCATGTCTTTACTACATATGAACACTTTTCACATTCTCCCGTGCAACTCGGCTTCTAGTCCTCCTTCATGCAAAATCTTAATTTCCTAGCTCATGTCCAAGGCACCAAAGAAGGGTAAAAAGTCAATAACCGATACCTAAAACTTTAATTGTACTACTTCTTACTGGCAATTACATCAACTTAGAAGCCTCATATGTGTTCTACTATGGTGCTTTTAGTGTGTCCGCATACCGCAGCACGCGACATAGCTTTGCAGATGATAAGTACAACTTTTGCAGAGAGAAGAGCGGCCAATGTGACGATCTTGCTTTAAGTCGGTTCGATAACAAATGACGAAAACGGACCGATTTCTCAGGTTTTTACTACATATGAACACTTTTCACATTCTCCCGTGCAACTCGGCTGCTAGTCCTCCTTTTATGCAGAATCTTAAGGTGATAGCTCATGTCCAAGGCACCAAAGCCAGCTAAAAAGTCAATATTCAATACCTAAAACTTGAATTGTACTACTTCTTACTGGCTATTACATCAACTTAGAAGCTTCATATGTGTTCTACTATGGTGCTTTTAGTGTCTCCGCATACCGCAGCACGCGACATAGCTTTGCAGACGATAAGTACAAGCGTTTCAGAGAAAAGAGCGGCCACTGTGACGATCTGGCTTTAAGTAGATTCGATATCAAATGACGAAAACGGACGGATTTCTCGGGTTTTTACTACAAAGGAACACTTTTCACATTCTCCCGTGCAAATCGGCTGCTAGTCCTCCTTTCATGCAGAATCTTAAGGTCCTAGCTCATGTCCAAGGCACCAAAGCCAGCTAAAAAGTCAATAATCGATACCTAAAACTTGAATTTTACTACTTCTTACTGGGTATTACATCAACTTAGAAGCTTAATCTGTGTTCTACTATGGTGCTTTTAGTGTCTCCGCATACCGCAGCACGCGACATAGCTTTGCAGACGATAAGTACAACCGTTTCAGAGAGAAGAGCGGCCAATGTGACGATCTGGCTTTAATTCGATTCGATAACAAATGACTAAAACGGACGGATTTTCAGGTTTTTACTACATATGAACACTTTTCACATTCTCCCGTGCAACTCGGCTGCTAGTCCTCCTTTCATGAAAAATGTTAAGTTCCTACCTCATGTCCAAGGCACCAAAGAAGGGTAAAAAGTCAATAACCGATACCTAAAACTTTAATTGTACTACTTCTTACTGGCTATTACATCAACTTAGAAGCTTCATCTACTATGGTGCTTTTAGTGTATCCGCATACCGCAGCACGCGACATAGCTTTGCAGACGATAAGTACAACTTTTTCAGAGAGAAGAGCGGCCAATGTGACGATCTGGCTTTAAGTCGATTCGATAACGGATTTCTCAGGTTTTTACTACATATGAACACATTTCACATTCTCCCGTGCAACTCGGCTGCTAGTCCTCCTTTCATGCAGAATGTTAATGTCCGAGCTCATTTCCAAGGCACCAAAGCCAGCTAAAAAGTCAATAATCGATACCTAAAACTTGAATTGTACTACTTCATCCTGGCTATTACATCAACTTAGAAGCTTCATCTGTGTTCTATTATGCTGCTTTTAGTGTCTTCGCATACCGCAGCACGCGACATAGCTACGAAATCGATTAGTACAACCGTTTCAGAGAGAAGAGCGGCCAATGTGACGATCTGGCTTTAAGTCGATTCGATAACAAAGGACGAAAACTGACGTGTTTCTCAGGTTTTTACTACATATGAACACTTTTCACATTCTCCCGTGCAAATAAGCTGCTAGTCCTCCTTTCATGCCGAATGTTAAGGTCCTAGCTCATGTCGAGGGCACCAAAGCCAGCTATAAAGTCTTAATCCATACCTGAAACTTGAATTATACTACTTCTTCCTGGCTATTACATCAACTTAGAAGCTTCATCTGTGTTCTACTATGGTGCTTTTAGTGTTTCAGAATACCGCAGCACGCGACATAGCTTTGCAGACGATAAGTACAAGCGTTTCAGAGAGAATAGCGGCCAATGTGACGATCTGGCTTTAAGTCGATTCGATAACAAATGAAGAAAACCGACGGATTTCTCAGGTTTTTACTACATATGAACACTTTTCACATTCTCGAATGCAAATCGGCTGCTAGTCCTCCTTTCATGCAGAATCTTAAGGTCCTAGCTCATGTCCAAGGCACCAAAGCCAGCTAAAAAGTCAATAATCGATACCTAAAATTGAATTGTACTACTACTTACTGGCTATTACATCAACACAGAAGCTTCATCTGTGTTCTACTATGGTGCTTTTACTGTCTCCGCATACCGCAGCACGCGACATAGCTTTGCAGACGATAAGTACAACCGTTTCAGAGAGAAGAGCGGCCAATGTGACGATCTGGCTTTAAGTCGATTCGATAACAAATGACGAAAACGGACGGATGTCTCAGGTTTTTACTTCATATGAACACTTTTCACATTCTCCCGTGCAACTCCGCTACTAATCCTCCTTTCATGCAGAATCTAAAGGTCCTAGCTCATGTCCAAGGCACCAAAGCCAGCTAAAAAGTCAATAATCGATACCTAAAACTTGAATTGTACTACTACTTACTGGCTATTACATCAACTTAGAAGCTTCATCTGTGTTCTACTATGGTTATTTTAATGTCTCCGCATACCGCAGCACGCGACATAGCTTTGCAGACGATAAGTACAACCGTTTCAGAGAGTAGAGCGGCCAATGTGACGAACTGGCTTTAAGTCGATTCGATAACAAATGACGAAAACGGACGGATTTTCAGGTTTTTACTACATATGAACACTTTTCACATTCTCCCGTGCAACTCGGCTGCTAGTCCTCCTTTCATGAAAAATGTTAAGTTCCTAGCTCATGTCCAAGGCACCAAAGAAGGGTAAAAAGTCAATAACCGATACCTAAAACTTTAATTGTACTACTTCTTACTGGCTATTACATCAACTTAGAAGCTTCATCTGTGTTCTACTATGGTGCTTTTAGTGTGTCCGCATACCGCAGCACGCGACATAGCTTTCCAGACGATAAGTACAACTTTTTCAGAGAGAAGGGCGGCCAATGTGACGATCTGGCTTTAAGTCGATTCGATAACAAATGACGGAAAAAGGACGGATTTCTCATGTTTTTACTACATATGAACACATTTCACATTCTCCCGTGCAACTCGGCTGCTAGTCTTCCTTTCATGCAGAATGTTAAGGTCCGAGCTCATTTCCAAGGCACCAAAGCCAGCTAAAAAATCAATAATCGATACCTAAAACTTGAACTGTACTACTTCTTACTGGCTATTACATCAACTTAGAAGCTTCATCTGTGTTCTACTATGGTGCTTTTACTGTCTCCGCATACCGCAGAACGCCACATAGCTTTGCAGACGATAAGTACAACCGTTTCAGAGAGAAGAGCGGCCAATGTGACGATCTGGCTTTAATTCGATTCGATAACAAATGACTAAAACGGACGGATTTTCAGGTTTTTACTACATATGAACACTTTTCACATTCTCCCGTGCAACTCGGCTGCTAGTCCTCCTTTCATGAAAAATGTTAAGTTCCTACCTCATGTCCAAGGCACCAAAGAAGGGTAAAAAGTCAATAACCGATACCTAAAACTTTAATTGTACTACTTCTTACTGGCTATTACATCAACTTAGAAGCTTCATCTACTATGGTGCTTTTAGTGTATCCGCATACCGCAGCACGCGACATAGCTTTGCAGACGATAAGTACAACTTTTTCAGAGAGAAGAGCGGCCAATGTGACGATCTGGCTTTAAGTCGATTCGATAACGGATTTCTCAGGTTTTTACTACATATGAACACATTTCACATTCTCCCGTGCAACTCGGCTGCTAGTCCTCCTTTCATGCAGAATGTTAATGTCCGAGCTCATTTCCAAGGCACCAAAGCCAGCTAAAAAGTCAATAATCGATACCTAAAACTTGAATTGTACTACTTCATCCTGGCTATTACATCAACTTAGAAGCTTCATCTGTGTTCTATTATGCTGCTTTTAGTGTCTTCGCATACCGCAGCACGCGACATAGCTACGAAATCGATTAGTACAACCGTTTCAGAGAGAAGAGTGGCCAATGTGACGATCTGGCTTTAAGTCGATTCGATAACAAAGGACGAAAACTGACGTGTTTCTCAGGTTTTTACTACATATGAACACTTTTCACATTCTCCCGTGCAAATAAGCTGCTAGTCCTCCTTTCATGCCGAATGTTAAGGTCCTAGCTCATGTCGAGGGCACCAAAGCCAGCTATAAAGTCTTAATCCATACCTAAAACTTGAATTATACTACTTCTTCCTGGCTATTACATCAACTTAGAAGCTTCATCTGTGTTCTACTATGGTGCTTTTAGTGTTTCAGAATACCGCAGCACGCGACATAGCTTTGCAGACGATAAGTACAAGCGTTTCAGAGAGAATAGCGGCCAATGTGACGATCTGGCTTTAAGTCGATTCGATAACAAATGAAGAAAACCGACGGATTTCTCAGGTTTTTACTACATATGAACACTTTTCACATTCTCGAATGCAAATCGGCTGCTAGTCCTCCTTTCATGCAGAATCTTAAGGTCCTAGCTCATGTCCAAGGCACCAAAGCCAGCTAAAAAGTCAATAATCGATACCTAAAACTTGAATTGTACTACTACTTACTGGCTATTACATCAACACAGAAGCTTCATCTGTGTTCTACTATGGTGCTTTTACTGTCTCCGCATACCGCAGCACGCGACATAGCTTTGCAGACGATAAGTACAACCGTTTCAGAGAGAAGAGCGGCCAATGTGACGATCTGGCTTTAAGTCGATTCGATAACAAATGACGAAAACGGACGGATGTCTCAGGTTTTTACTTCATATGAACACTTTTCACATTCTCCCGTGCAACTCCGCTACTAATCCTCCTTTCATGCAGAATCTAAAGGTCCTAGCTCATGTCCAAGGCACCAAAGCCAGCTAAAAAGTCAATAATCGATACCTAAAACTTGAATTGTACTACTACTTACTGGCTATTACATCAACTTAGAAGCTTCATCTGTGTTCTACTATGGTTATTTTAATGTCTCCGCATACCGCAGCACGCGACATAGCTTTGCAGACGATAAGTACACCCGTTTCAGAGAGTAGAGCGGCCAATGTGACGAACTGGCTTTAAGTCGATTCGATAACAAATGACGAAAACGGACGGATTTTCAGGTTTTTACTACATATGAACACTTTTCACATTCTCCCGTGCAACTCGGCTGCTAGTCCTCCTTTCATGAAAAATGTTAAGTTCCTAGCTCATGTCCAAGGCACCAAAGAAGGGTAAAAAGTCAATAACCGATACCTAAAACTTTAATTGTACTACTTCTTACTGGCTATTACATCAACTTAGAAGCTTCATCTGTGTTCTACTATGGTGCTTTTAGTGTGTCCGCATACCGCAGCACGCGACATAGCTTTCCAGACGATAAGTACAACTTTTTCAGAGAGAAGGGCGGCCAATGTGACGATCTGGCTTTAAGTCGATTCGATAACAAATGACGAAAACGGACGGATTTCTCATGTTTTTACTACATATGAACACATTTCACATTCTCCCGTGCAACTCGGCTGCTAGTCTTCCTTTCATGCAGAATGTTAAGGTCCGAGCTCATTTCCAAGGCACCAAAGCCAGCTAAAAAATCAATAATCGATACCTAAAACTTGAACTGTACTACTTCTTACTGGCTATTACATCAACTTAGAAGCTTCATCTGTGTTCTATTATGCTGCTTTTAGTGTCTCCGCATACCGCAGCACGCGACATAGCTACGAAATCGATTAGAACAACCGTTTCAGAGAGAAGAGCGGCCAATGTGACGATCTGGCTTTAAGTCGATTCGATAACAAATGACGAAAACTGACGTGTTTCTCAGGTTTTTACTACACATGAACACTTTTCACATTCTTCCGTGCAAATAAGCTGCTAGTCCTCCTTTCATGCAGAATGTTAAGGTCCTAGCTCATGTCGAGGGCACCAAAGCCAGCTATAAAGTCTTAAACCATACCTAAAACTTGAATTATACTACTTCTTCCTGGCTATTACATCAACTTAAAAGCTTCATCTGTGTTCTACTATGGTGCTTTTAGTGTTTCAGAATACCGCAGCACGCGACATAGCTTTGCAGACGATAAGTACAACCGTTTCAGAGAGAAGAGCGGCCAATGTGATGATCTGGCTTTAAGTCGATTCGATAACAAATGACGAAAACGGACGGATTTCTAGGTTTTTACTACATATGAACACTTTTCATATTCTCCCGTGCAACTCCGCTGCTAATCCTTCTTTCATGCACAATCTTAAGGTCCTAGCTCATGTCCAACGCACCAATGCCATCTAAAAAGTCAATAATCGATACCTAAAACTTGGATTGTACTATATCTTACTGGCTCTTACATCAACTTAGAAGCTTCATCTGTGTTCTACTATGGTGCTTTTACTGTCTCCGCATATCGCAGAGCGCGACATAGCTTTGCAGGCGAGAAGTACAACCGTTTCAGAGAGAAGAGCGGCCAATGTGACGATCTGGCTTTAAGTCGATTCGATAAAAAATGACGAAAATGGACGGATTTCTCAGGTTTTTACTACAGATGAACACTTTTCACATTCTCCCGTGCAACTCGGCTGCTAGTCCTCCTTTCATGCAGAATCATAAGGTCCTAGCTCATGTTCAAAGCACCAAAGCCAGCTAAAAAGTCAATAATCGATACCTAGAACTTGAATTGTACTATATCTTACAGTCTATTACATTAACTTAGAAGCTTCATCTGTGTTCTACTATGGTGCTTTTACTGTCTCCGCATACCGCAGCACGCGACGTAGCTTTGCAGACGACAAGTACAACCGTTTCAGAGAGAAGAGCGACCAATGTGACGATCTGGCTTTAAGTCGATTCGATAACAAATGACGAAAACGGACGGATGTCTCAGGTTTTTACTTCATATGAACACTTCTCACATTCTCCCGTGCAACTCCGCTGCTAATCCTCCTTTCATGCAGAATCTAAAGGTCCTAGCTCATGTCCAAGGCACCAAAGCCAGCTAAAAAGTCAATAATCGATACCTAGAACTTGAATTGTACTACTGCTTACTGGCTATTACATCAACTTAGAAGCTTCATCTGTGTTCTACTATGGTGATTTTAATGTCTCCGCATACCGGAGCACGCGACATAGCTTTGCAGACGATAAGTACTACCGTTTCAGACAGAAGAGCGGCCAATGTGACGATCTGGCTTTAAGTCGATTCGATAACAAATGACGAAAACGGATCGAATTCTCAGGTTTTTACTACATATGAACACTTTTCACATTCTTCCGTGCAACAGGGCTGCTAGTCCTCATTTCATGCAGAATCTTAAGGTCCTAGCTCATGTCCAAGGCACCAAAGCCAGCTAAAAATTCAATATTGAATACCTAAAACTTGAATTGTACTACTTGTTACTGGCTATTACATCAACTTAGAAGCTTCATCTGTGATCTACTATGGTGATTTTAGTGTCTCCGCATACCGCAGCACGCGATATAGCTTTGCAGACGATAAGTAGAACCGTTTCAGAGAGAAGGGCGGCCATTGTGACGATCTGGTTTTAAGTCGATTCGATAACAAATGACGAAAACGGACCGATTTCTCAGGTTTTTACTACATATGAACACTTTTCACATTCTCCCGTGCAACTCGGCTGCTAGTCCTCCTTTCATGCAGAATCTAAAGGTCCTAGCTCATGTCCAAGGCAACAAAGCCAGCTATAAGTCAATATTCAAAACCTAAAACTTGAATTGTACTACTTCTTACTTTCTATTACATTAACTTAGAAGCTTCATCTGTGTTCTACTATGGTGCTTTTACTGTCTCCGCATACCGCAGCACGCGACATAGCTTTGCAGACGATAAGTACAACCGTTTCAGAGAGAAGAGCGACCAATGTGACGATCTGGCTTTAAGTCGATTCGATAACAAATGACGAAAACGGACGGATGTCTCAGGTTTTTACTTCATATGAACACTTTTCACATTATCCCGTGCAACTCCGCTGCTAATCCTCCTTTCATGCAGAATCTAATGGTCCTAGCTCATGTCCAAGGCACCAAAGCCAGCTAAAAAGTCAATAATCGATACCTAGAACTTGAATTGTACTACTTCTTACTGGCTATTACATCAACTTAGAAGCTTCATCTGTGTTCTACTATGGTGATTTTAATGTCTCCGCATACCGGAGCACGCGACATAGCTTTGCAGACGATAAGTACAACCGTTTCAGACAGAAGAGCGGCCAATGTGACGATCTGGCTTTAAGTCGATTCGATAACAAATGACGAAAACGGATCGAATTCTCAGGTTTTTACTACATATGAGCACTTTTCACATTCTCCCGTGCAACAGGGCTGCTAGTCCTCATTTCATGCAGCATCTTAAGGTCCTAGCTCATGTCCAAGGCACCAAAGCCAGCTAAAAATTCAATATTGAATACCTAAAACTTGAATTGTACTACTTCTTACTGGCTATTACATCAACTTAGAAGCTTCATCTGTGTTCTACTATGGTGCTTTTAGTGACTCCGCATACAGCAGCACGCGACATAGCTATGAAATCGATTAGTACAACCGTTTCAGAGAGAAGAGCGGCCAATGTGACGATCTGGCTTTAAGTCGAATCGATAACAAATGACGAAAACTGACGTGTTTTTCAGGTTTTTACTACATTTGAACACTTTTCACATTCTCCCGTGCAAATAAGCTGCTAGTCCTCCTTTCATGCAGAATGTTAAGGTCCTAGCTCATGTCGAGGGCACCAAAGCCAGCTATAAAGTCTTAATCCATACCTAAAACTTGAATTATACTACTTCTTCCTGGCTATTACATCAACTTAGAAACTTCATCTGTGTTCTACTATGGTGCTTTTAGTGTTTCAGAATACCGCAGCACGCGACATAGCTTTGCAGACGATAAGTACAACCGTTTCAGAGAGAATAGCGGCCAATGTGACGATGTGGCTTTAAGTCGATTCGATAACAAATGACAAAAACGGACGGATTTCTAGGTTTTTACTACATATGAAAACTTTTCATATTCTCCCGTGCAACTCCGCTGCTAATCCTTCTTTCATGCACAATCTTAAGGTCCTAGCTCATGTCCAACGCACCAAAGACAGCTAAAAAGTCAATAATCGATACCTAAAATTTGAATTGTACTATATCTTACTGGCTATTACATCAACTTAGAAGCTCATTTGTGTTCTACTATGGTGCTTTTACTTACTCCGCATATCGCAGAGCGCGAGATAGCTTTGCAGACGAGAAGTACAACCGTTTGAGAGAGAAGAGCGGCCAATGTGTCGATCTGGCTTTAAGTCGATTCGATAACAAATGACGAAAACGGACGGATGTCTCAGGTTATTACTACATATGAACACTTTTCACATTCTCCCGTGCAACTCGGCTTCTAGTCCTCCTTTCTTGCAGAATTTTAAGGTCCTAGCTCATGTCCAAGGTACCAAAGCCAGCTACAAAGTCAATAATCGATACCTAAAACTTGAATTGTATTACTTCTTACTGGCTATTACATCAACTTAGAAGCTTCATCTGTGATCTACTATGGTGATTTTAGTGTCTCCGCATACCGCAGCACGCGATATAGCTTTGCAGACGATAAGTAGAACCGTTTCAGAGAGAAGGGCGGCCATTGTGACGATCTGGTTTTAAGTCGATTCGATAACAAATGACGAAAACGGACCGATTTCTCGGTTTTTACTACATATGAACACTTTTCACATTCTCCCGTGCAACTCGGCTGCTAGTCCTCCTTTCATGCAGAATCTAAAGGTCCTAGCTCTAGTCCAAGGCACCAAAGCCAGCTAAAAAGTCAATAATCGATACCTAGAACTTGAATTGTACTACTGCTTACTGGCTATTACATCAACTTAGAAGCTTCATCTGTGTTCTACTATGGTGATTTTAATGTCTCCGCATACCGGAGCACGCGACATAGCTTTGCAGACGATAAGTACTACCGTTTCAGACAGAAGAGCGGCCAATGTGACGATCTGGCTTTAAGTCGATTCGATAACAAATGACGAAAACGGATCGAATTCTCAGGTTTTTACTACATATGAACACTTTTCACATTCTTCCGTGCAACAGGGCTGCTAGTCCTCATTTCATGCAGAATCTTAAGGTCCTAGCTCATGTCCAAGGCACCAAAGCCAGCTAAAAATTCAATATTGAATACCTAAAACTTGAATTGTACTACTTGTTACTGGCTATTACATCAACTTAGAAGCTTCATCTGTGTTCTACTATGGTTCTTTTACTGTCTCCGCATACCGCAGCACGCAACATAGCTTTGCAGACGAGAAGTACAACCGTTCCAGAGAGAAGAGCGGCCAGTTTGATGATCTGGCTTTAAGTCGATTCGATAACAAATGATGAAAACGGACAAATGTCTCAGGTTTTTACTACATATGAATGAATACTTTTCATATTCTCCCGTGCAACTCGGCTGCTAGTCCTCCTTTAATGCAGAAACCTAAGGTCCTGTCTCATGTCCAAGGCACCAAAGCCAGCTAAAAAGTCAATAATCGATACCTAAAACTTGAATTGGACTACTTCTTACTGAGTATTACATCAACTTAGAAGCTTCATCTGTCTTCTACTATGGTGCTTTTACTGCCTCCGCATACCGCAGCACGCGACATAGCTTTGCACACGATACGTACAACCGTTTCAGAGAGAAGAGCGGCCAATGTGACGATCTGGCTTTAAGTCGATTCGATAACAAATGACGAAAACGGACGGATTTCTAGGTTTTTACTACATATGAGCACTTTTCATATTCTCCCGTGCAACTCTGCTGCTAATTTCCTTTCATGCAGAATCTTAAGGTCCTAGCTCATGTCCAAGGCACCAAAGCCAGCTAAAAAGTCAATAATCGATACCTAAAACTTGAATTTTACTACTTCTTACTGGCTATTACATCAACTTAGAAGCTACATCTGTGTTCTACTATGGTGCTTTTACTGTCTCCGCATTCCGCAGCACGCGACATAGCTTTGCAGACGATAAGTACAACCGTTTCAGAGAGAAGAGCGCCCAATGTGACGATCTGGCTTTAAGTCTATTCGATAACAAATGACGAAAACGGACGGATTTTCAGGTTTTTACTACATATGAACACTTTTCACATTCTCCCGTGCAAGTCGGCTGCTAGTCCTCCTTTCATGAAAAATGTTAAGTTCCTAGCTCATGCCCAAGGCACCAAAGAAGGGTAAAAAGTCAATAACCGATACCTAAAACTTTAATTGTACTACTTCTTACTGGCTATTACATCAACTTAGAAGCTTCAACTGTGTTCTACAATGGTGCTTTTAGTTTCTCCGCATACCGCAGCACGCGACATAGCTTTCCAGACCATAAGTACAACTTTTTCAGAGAGAAGGGCGGCCAATGTGACGATCTGGCTTTAAGTCGATTCGATAACAAATGACGAAAACGGACGGATTTCTCATGTTTTTACTTCATATGAACACTTTTCACATTCTCCCGTGCAACTCCGCTGCTAATCCTCCTTTCATGCAGAATCTAAAGGTCCTAGCTCATGACCAAGGCACCAAAGCCAGCTAAAAAGTCAATAATCGATACCTAGAACTTGAATTGTACTACTGCTTACTGGCTATTACATCAACTTAGAAGCTTCATCTGTGTTCTACTATGGTGATTTTAATGTCTCCGCATACCGGAGCACGCGACATAGCTTTGCAGACAATAAGTACAACCGTTTCAGACAGAAGAGCGGCCAATGTGACGATCTGGCTTTAAGTCGATTCGATAACAAATGACGAAAACGGACCGAATTCTCAGGTTTTTACTACATATGAACACTTTACACATTCTCCCGTGCAACAGGGCTGCTAGTCCTCATTTCATGCAGAATCTTAAGGTCCTAGCTCCTGTCCAAGGCACCAAAGCCAGCTAAAAATTCAATATTGAATACCTAAAACTTGAATTGTACTACTTCTTACTGGCTATTACATCAACTTAGAAGCTTCATCTGTGTTCTACTATGGTGCTTTTAGTGTCTCCGCATACAGCAGCACGCGACATAGCTATGAAATCTATTAGTACAACCGTTTCAGAGAGAAGAGCGGCCAATGTGACGATCTGGCTTTAAGTCGAATCGATAACAAATGACGAAAACTGACGTGTTTCCCAGGTTTTTACTACATTTGAACACTTTTCACATTCTCCCGTGCAAATAAGCTGCTAGTCCTCCTTTCATGCAGAATGTTAAGGTCCTAGCTCATGTCGAGGGCACCAAAGCCAGCTATAAAGTCTTAATCCATACCTAAAACTTGAATTATACTACTTCTTCCTGGCTATTACATCAACTTAGAAACTTCATCTGTGTTCTACTATGGTGCTTTTAGTGTTTCAGAATACCGCAACACGCGACATAGCTTTGCAGACGATAAGTACAACCGTTTCAGAGAGAAGAGCGGCCAATGTGACGATCTGGCTATAATTCGATTCGATAACAAATGACTAAAACGGACGGATTTTCAGGTTTTTACTACATATGAACACTTTTCACATTCTCCCGTGCAACTCGGCTGCTAGTCCTCCTTTCATGAAATATGTTAAGTTCCTACCTCATGTCCAAGGCACCAAAGAAGGGTAAAAAGTCAATAACCGATACCTAAAACTTTAATTGTACTACTTCTTACTGGCTATTACATCAACTTAGAAGCTTCATCTACTATGGTGCTTTTAGTGTATCCGCATACCGCAGCACGCGACATAGCTTTGCAGACGATAAGAACAACTTTTTCAGAGAGAAGAGCGGCCAATGTGACGATCTGGCTTTAAGTCGATTCGATAACGGATTTCTCAGGTTTTTACTACATATGAACACATTTCACATTCTCCCGTGCAACTCGGCTGCTAGTCCTCCTTTCATGCAGAATGTTAATGTCCGAGCTCATTTCCAAGGCACCAAAGCCAACTAAAAAGTCAATAATCGATACCTAAAACTTGAATTGTACTACTTCATCCTGGCTATTACATCAACTTAGAAGCTTCATCTGTGTTCTATTATGCTGCTTTTAGTGTCTTCGCATACCGCAGCACGCGACATAGCTACGAAATCGATTAGTACAACCGTTTCAGAGAGAAGAGCGGCCAATGTGACGATCTGGCTTTAAGTCGATTCGATAACAAAGGACGAAAACTGACGTGTTTCTCAGGTTTTTACTACATATGAACACTTTTTACATTCTCCCGTGCAAATAAGCTGCTAGTCCTCCTTTCATGCAGAATGTTAAGGTCCTAGCTCATGTCGAGGGCACCAAAGCCAGCTATAAAGTCTTAATCCATACCTAAAACTTGAATTATACTACTTCTTCCTGGCTATTACATCAACTTAGAAGCTTCATCTGTGTTCTACTATGGTGCTTTTAGTGTTGCAGAATACCGCAGCACGCGACATAGCTTTGCAGACGATAAGTACAAGCGTTTCAGAGAGAATAGCGGCCAATGTGACGATCTGGCTTTAAGTCGATTCGATAACAAATGAAGAAAACCGATGGATTTCTCAGGTTTTTACTACATATGAACACTTTTCACATTCTCGAATGCAAATCGGCTGCTAGTCCTCCTTTCATGCAGAATCTTAAGGTCCTAGCTCATGTCCAAGGCACCAAAGCCAGTTAAAAAGTCAATAATCGATACCTAAAACTTGAATTGTACTACTACTTACTGGCTATTACATCAACACAGAAGCTTCATCTGTGTTCTACTATGGTGATTTTAGTGTCTCCGCATACCGCAGCACGCGACATAGCTTTGCAGACGATAAGTACAACCGTTTCAGAGAGAAGAGCGGCCAATGTGACGATCTGGCTTTAAGTCGATTCGATAACAAATGAAGAAAACGGACGGATTTCTAGGTTTTTACTACATATGAACACTTTTCATATTCTCCCGTGCAACTCCGCTGCTAATCCTCCTTTCATGCAGAATCTTAAGGTCCTAGCTCATGTCCAAGGCACCAAAGCCAGCTAAAAAGTCAATAATCGATACCTAAAACTTGAATTCTACTATATCTTACTGGCTATTACATTAACTTAGAAGCTTCATCTGTGTTCTACTATGGTGCTTTTACTGTCTCCGCATACCGCAGCACGCGACATAGCTTTGCAGACGATAAGTACAACCGTTTCAGAGAGAAGAGCGGCCAATGTGACGATCTGGCTTTAAGTCGATTCGATAACAAATGACGAAAACGGTCGGATGTCTCAGGTTTTTACTTCATATGAACACTTTTCACATTCTCCCGTGCAACTCCGCTGCTAATCCTCCTTTCATGCAGAATCTAAAGGTCCTAGCTCATGTCCAAGGCACCAAAGCCAGCTAAAAAGTCAATAATCGATACCTAAAACTTGAATTGTACTACTACTTACTGGCTATTACATCAACTTAGAAGCTTCATCTGTGTTCTACTATGGTTATTTTAATGTCTCCGCATACCGCAGCACGCGACATAGCTTTGCAGACGATAAGTACAACCGTTTCAGAGAGTAGAGCGGCCACTGTGACGAACTGGCTTTAAGTCGATTCGATAACAAATGACGAAAACGGACGGATTTTCAGGATTTACTACATATGAACACTTTTCACATTCTCCCGTGCAACTCGGCTGCTAGTCCTCCTTTCATGAAAAATGTTAAGTTCCTAGCTCATGTCCAAGGCACCAAAGAAGTGTAAAAAGTCAATAACCGATACCTAAAACTTTAATTGTACTACTTCTTACTGGCTATTACATCAACTTAGAAGCTTCATCTGTGTTCTACTATGGTGCTTTTAGTGTGTCCGCATACCGCAGCACGCGACATAGCTTTGCAGATGATAAATACAACTTTTTCAGAGAGAAGGGCGGCCAATGTGACGATCTGGCTTTAAGTCGATTCGATAACAAATGACGAAAACGGACGGATTTCTCATGTTTTTACTACATATGAACACATTTCACATTCTCCCGTGCAACTCGGCTGCTAGTCTTCCTTTCATGCAGAATTTTAAGGTCCGAGCTCATTTCCAAGGCACCAAAGGCAGCTAAAAAATCAATAACCGATACCTAAAACTTTAATTGTACTACTTCTTACTGGCAATTACATCAACTTAGAAGCCTCATCTGTGTTCTACTATGGTGCTTTTAGTGTGTCCGCATACCGCAGCACGCGACATAGCTTTGCAGATGATAAGTACAACTTTTGCAGAGAGAAGAGCGGCCAATGTGACGATCTTGCTTTAAGTCGGTTCGATAACAAATGACGAAAACGGACCGATTTCTCAGGTTTTTACTACATATGAACACTTTTCACATTCTCCCGTGCAACTCGGCTGCTAGTCCTCCTTTTATGCAGAATCTTAAGGTGATAGCTCATGTCCAAGGCACCAAAGCCAGCTAAAAAGTCAATATTCAATACCTAAAACTTGAATTGTACTACTTCTTACTGGCTATTACATCAACTTAGAAGCCTCATATGTGTTCTACTATGGTGCTTTTAGTGTCTCCGCATACCGCAGCACGCGACATAGCTTTGCAGACGGTAAGTACAAGCGTTTCAGAGAAAAGAGCGGCCACTGTGACGATCTGGCTTTAAGTAGATTCGATATCAAATGACGAAAACGGACGGATTTCTCAGGTTTTTACTACATATGAACACTTTTCACATTCTCCCGTGCAAATCGGCTGCTAGTCCTCCTTTCATGCAGAATCTTAAGGTCCTAGCTCATGTCCAAGGCACCAAAGCCAGCTAAAAAGTCAATAATCGATACCTAAAACTTGAATTTTACTACTTCTTACTGGGTATTACATCAACTTAGAAGCTTAATCTGTGTTCTACTATGGTGCTTTTAGTGTCTCCGCATACCGCAGCACGCGACATAGCTTTGCAGACGATAAGTACAACCGTTTCAGAGAGAAGAGCGGCCAATGTGACGATCGGGCTATAATTCGATTCGATAACAAATGACTAAAACGGACGGATTTTCAGGTTTTTACTACATATGAACACTTTTCACATTCTCCCGTGCAACTCGGCTGCTAGTCCTCCTTTCATGAAAAATGTTAAGTTCCTACCTCATGTCCAAGGCACCAAAGAAGGGTAAAAAGTCAATTACCGATACCTAAAACTTTAATTGTACTACTTCTTACTGGCTATTACATCAACTTAGAAGCTTCATCTACTATGGTGCTTTTAGTGTATCCGCATACCGCAGCACGCGACATAGCTTTGCAGACGATAAGTACAACTTTTTCAGAGAGAAGAGCGGCCAATGTGACGATCTGGCTTTAAGTCGATTCGATAACGGATTTCTCAGGTTTTTACTACATATGAACACATTTCACATTCTCCCGTGCAACTCGGCTGCTAGTCCTCCTTTCATGCAGAATGTTAATGTCCGAGCTCATTTCCAAGGCACCAAAGCCAGCTAAAAAGTCAATAATCGATACCTAAAACTTGAATTGTACTACTTCATCCTGGCTATTACATCAACTTAGAAGCTTCATCTGTGTTCTATTATGCTGCTTTTAGTGTCTTCGCATACCGCAGCACGCGACATAGCTACGAAATCGATTAGTACAACCGTTTCAGAGAGAAGAGCGGCCAATGTGACGATCTGGCTTTAAGTCGATTCGATAACAAAGGACGAAAACTGACGTGTTTCTCAGGTTTTTACTACATATGAACACTTTTTACATTCTCCCGTGCAAATAAGCTGCTAGTCCTCCTTTCATGCAGAATGTTAAGGTCCTAGCTCATGTCGAGGGCACCAAAGCCAGCTATAAAGTCTTAATCCATACCTAAAACTTGAATTATACTACCTCTTCCTGGCTATTACATCAACTTAGAAGCTTCATCTGTGTTCTACTATGGTGCTTTTAGTGTTTCAGAATACCGCAGCACGCGACATAGCTTTGCAGACGATAAGTACAAGCGTTTCAGAGAGAATAGCGGCCAATGTGACGATCTGGCTTTAAGTCGATTCGATAACAAATGAAGAAAACCGATGGATTTCTCAGGTTTTTACTACATATGAACACTTTTCACATTCTCGAATGCAAATCGGCTGCTAGTCCTCCTTTCATGCAGAATCTTAAGGTCCTAGCTCATGTCCAAGGCACCAAAGCCAGCTAAAAAGTCAATAATCGATACCTAAAACTTGAATTGTACTACTACTTACTGGCTATTACATCAACACAGAAGCTTCATCTGTGTTCTACTATGGTGATTTTAGTGTCTCCGCATACCGCAGCACGCGACATAGCTTTGCAGACGATAAGTACAACCGTTTCAGAGAGAAGAGCGGCCAATGTGACGATCTGGCTTTAAGTCGATTCGATAACAAATGAAGAAAACGGACGGATTTCTAGGTTTTTACTACATATGAACACTTTTCATATTCTCCCGTGCAACTCCGCTGCTAATCCTCCTTTCATGCAGAATCTTAAGGTCCTAGCTCATGTCCAAGGCACCAAAGCCAGCTAAAAAGTCAATAATCGATACCTAAAACTTGAATTCTACTATATCTTACTGGCTATTACATTAACTTAGAAGCTTCATCTGTGTTCTACTATGGTGCTTTTACTGTCTCCGCATACCGCAGCACGCGACATAGCTTTGCAGACGATAAGTACAACCGTTTCAGAGAGAAGAGCGGCCAATGTGACGATCTGGCTTTAAGTCGATTCGATAACAAATGACGAAAACGGACGGATGTCTCAGGTTTTTACTTCATATGAACACTTTTCACATTCTCCCGTGCAACTCCGCTGCTAATCCTCCTTTCATGCAGAATCTAAAGGTCCTAGCTCATGTCCAAGGCACCAAAGCCAGCTAAAAAGTCAATAATCGATACCTAAAACTTGAATTGTACTACTACTTACTGGCTATTACATCAACTTAGAAGCTTCATCTGTGTTCTACTATGGTTATTTTAATGTCTCCGCATACCGCAGCACGCGACATAGCTTTGCAGACGATAAGTACAACCGTTTCAGAGAGTAGAGCGGCCAATGTGACGAACTGGCTTTAAGTCGATTCGATAACAAATGACGAAAACGGACGGATTTTCAGGTTTTTACTACATATGAACACTTTTCACATTCTCCCGTGCAACTCGGCTGCTAGTCCTCCTTTCATGAAAAATGTTAAGTTCCTAGCTCATGTCCAAGGCACCAAAGAAGGGTAAAAAGTCAATAACCGATACCTAAAACTTTAATTGTACTACTTCTTACTGGCTATTACATCAACTTAGAAGCTTCATCTGTGTTCTACTATGGTGCTTTTACTGTGTCCGCATACCGCAGCACGCGACATAGCTTTCCAGACGATAAGTACAACTTTTTCAGAGAGAAGGGCGGCCAATGTGACGATCTGGCTTTAAGTCGATTCGATAACAAATGACGAAAACGGACGGATTTCTCATGTTTTTACTACATATGAACACATTTCACATTCTCCCGTGCAACTCGGCTGCCTGTCTTCCTTTCATGCAGAATGTTAAGGTCCGAGCTCATTTCCAAGGCACCAAAGCCAGCTAAAAAATCAATAATCGATACCTAAAACTTGAACTGTACTACTTCTTACTGGCTATTACATCAACTTAGAAGCTTCATCTGTGTTCTATTATGCTGCTTTTAGTGTCTCCGCATACCGCAGCACGCGACATAGCTACGAAATCGATTAGAACAACCGTTTCAGAGAGAAGAGCGGCCAATGTGACGATCTGGCTTTAAGTCGATTCGATAACAAATGACGAAAACTGACGTGTTTCTCAGGTTTTTACTACATATGAACACTTTTCACATTCTTCCGTGCAAATAAGCTGCTAGTCCTCCTTTCATACAGAATGTTAAGGTCCTAGCTCATGTCGAGGGCACCAAAGCCAGCTATAAAGTCTTAAACCATACCTAAAACTTGAATTATACTACTTCTTCCTGGCTATTACATCAACTTAAAAGCTTCATCTGTGTTCTACTATGGTGCTTTTAGTGTTTCAGAATACCGCAGCACGCGACATAGCTTTGCAGACGATAAGTACAACCGTTTCAGAGAGAATAGTGGCCAATGTGACGATCTGGCTTTAAGTCGATTCGATAACAAATGACGAAAACGGACGGATTTCTAGGTTTTTACTACATATGAACACTTTTCATATTCTCCCGTGCAACTCCGCTGCTAATCCTTCTTTCATGCACAATCTTAAGGTCCTAGCTCATGTCCAACGCACCAATGCCATCTAAAAAGTCAATAATCGATACCTAAAACTTGGATTGTACTATATCTTACTGGCTCTTACATCAACTTAGAAGCTTCATCTGTGTTCTACTATGGTGCTTTTACTGTCTCCGCATATCGCAGAGCGCGACATAGCTTTGCAGACGAGAAGTACAACCGTTTCAGAGAGAAGAGCGGCCAATGTGACGATCTGGCTTTAAGTCGATTCGATAAAAAATGACGAAAATGGACGGATTTCTCAGGTTTTTACTACATATGAACACTTTTCACATTCTCCCGTGCAACTCGGCTGCTAGTCCTCCTTTCATGCAGAATCATAAGGTCCTAGCTCATGTCCAAAGCACCAAAGCCAGCTAAAAAGTCAATAATCGATACCTAGAACTTGAATTGTACTATATCTTACAGTCTATTACATTAACTTAGAAGCTTCATCTGTGTTCTACTATGGTGCTTTTACTGTCTCCGCATACCGCAGCACGCGACATAGCTTTGCAGACGACAAGTACAACCGTTTCAGAGAGAAGAGCGACCAATGTGACGATCTGGCTTTAAGTCGATTCGATAACAAATGACGAAAACGGACGGATGTCTCAGGTTTTTACTTCATATGAACACTTCTCACATTCTCCCGTGCAACTCCGCTGCTAATCCTCCTTTCATGCAGAATCTAAAGGTCCTAGCTCATGTCCAAGGCACCAAAGCCAGCTAAAAAGTCAATAATCGATACCTAGAACTTGAATTGTACTACTGCTTACTGGCTATTACATCAACTTAGAAGCTTCATCTGTGTTCTACTATGGTGATTTTAATGTCTCCGCATACCGGAGCACGCGACATAGCTTTGCAGACGATAAGTACAACCGTTTCAGACAGAAGAGCGGCCAATGTGACGATCTGGCTTTAAGTCGATTCGATAACAAATGACGAAAACGGATCGAATTCTCAGGTTTTTACTACATATGAACACTTTTCACATTCTTCCGTGCAACAGGGCTGCTAGTCCTCATTTCATGCAGAATCTTAAGGTCCTAGCTCATGTCCAAGGCACCAAAGCCAGCTAAAAATTCAATATTGAATACCTAAAACTTGAATTGTACTACTTCTTACTGGCTATTACATCAACTTAGAATCTTCATCTGTGTTCTACTAGGGTGCTGTTAGTGTCTCCGCATACAGCAGCACGCGACATAGCTATGAAATCGATTAGTACAACCGTTTCAGAGAGAAGAGCGGCCAATGTGACGATCTGGCTTTAAGTCGAATCGATAACAAATGACGAAAACTGACGTGTTTCTCAGGTTTTTACTACATTTGAACACTTTTCACATTCTCCCGTGCAAATAAGCTGCTAGTCCTCCTTTCATGCAGAATGTTAAGGTCATAGCTCATGTCGAGGGCAAAAAAGCCAGCTATAAAGTCTTAATCCATACCTAAAACTTGAATTATACTACTTCTTCCTGGCTATTATATCAACTTAGAAACTTCATCTGTGTTCTACTATGGTGCTTTTAGTGTTTCAGAATACCGCAGCACGCGTCATAGCTTTGCAGACGATAAGTACAACCGTTTCAGAGAGAATAGCGGCCAATGTGACGATGTGGCTTTAAGTCGATTCGATAACAAATGACGAAAACGGACGGATTTCTAGGTTTTTACTACATATGAACACTTTTCATATTCTCCCGTGCAACTCCGCTGCTAATCCTTCTTTCATGCACAATCTTAAGGTCCTAGCTCATGTCCAACGCACTAAAGCCAGCTAAAAAGTCAATAATCGATACCTAAAACTTGAATTGTACTATATCTTACTGGCTATTACATCAACTTAGAAGCTTCATCTGTGTTCTACTATGGTGCTTTTACTTACTCCGCATATCGCAGAGCGCGACATAGCTTTGCAGACGAGAAGTACAACCGTTTCAGAGAGAAGAGCGGCCAATGTGACGATCTGGCTTTAAGTCGATTCGATAACAAATGACGAAAACGGACGGATGTCTGAGGTTTTTACTACATATGAACACTTTTCACATTCTCCCGTGCAACTCGGCTTCTAGTCCTCCTTTCTTGCAGAATTTTAAGGTCCTAGCTCATGTCCAAGGTACCAAAGCCAGCTACAAAGTCAATAATCGATACCTAAAACTTGAATTGTACTACTTCTTACTGGCTATTACATCAACTTAGAAGCTTCATCTGTGATCTACTATGGTGATTTTAGTGTCTCCGCATACCGCAGCACGCGATATAGATTTGCAGACGATAAGTAGAACCGTTTCAGAGAGAAGGGCGGCAATTGTGACGATCTGGTTTTAAGTCGATTCGATAACAAATGACGAAAACGGACCGATTTCTCAGGTTTTTACTACATATGAACACTTTTCACATTCTCCCGTGCAACTCGGCTGCTAGTCCTCCTTTCATGCAGAATCTAAAGGTCCTAGCTCATGTCCAAGGCAACAAAGCCAGCTATAAGTCAATATTCAAAACCTAAAACTTGAATTGTACTACTTATAACTGGCTATTACATTAACTTAGAAGCTTCATCTGTGTTCTACTATGGTGCTTTTACTGTCTCCGCATACCGCAGCACGCGACATACCTTTGCAGACGATAAGTACAACCGTTTCAGAGAGAAGAGCGACCAATGTGACGATCTGGCTTTAAGTCGATTCGATAACAAATGACGAAAACGGACGGATGTCTCAGGTTTTTACTTCATATGAACACTTTTCACATTATCCCGTGCAACTCCGCTGCTAATCCTCCTTTCATGCAGAATCTAATGGTCCTAGCTCATGTCCAAGGCTCCAAAGCCAGCTAAAAAGTCAATAATCGATACCTAGAACTTGAATTGTACTACTTCTTACTGGCTATTACATCAACTTAGAAGCTTCATCTGTGTTCTACTATGGTGATTTTAATGTCTCCGCATACCGGAGCACGCGACATAGCTTTGTAGACGATACGTACAACCGTTTCAGACAGAAGAGCGGCCAATGTGACGATCTGGCTTTAAGTCGATTCGATAACAAATGACGAAAACGGATCGAATTCTCAGGTTTTTACTACATATGAACACTTTTCACATTCTCCCGTGCAACAGGGCTGCTAGTCCTCATTTCATGCAGAATCTTAAGGTCCTAGCTCATGTCCAAGGCACCAAAGCCAGCTAAAAATTCAATATTGAACACCTAAAACTTGAATTGTACTACTTCTTACTGGCTATTACATCAACTTAGTAGCTTCATCTGTGTTCTACTATGGTGCTTTTAGTGACTCCGCATACAGCAGCACGCGACATAGCTATGAAATCGATTAGTACAACCGTTTCAGAGAGAAGAGCGGCCAATGTGACGATCTGGCCTTAAGTCGAATCGATAACAAATGACGAAAACTGACGTGTTTCTCAGGTTTTTACTACATTTGAACACTTTTCACATTCTCCCGTGCAAATAAGCTGCTAGTCCTCCTTTCATGCAGAATGTTAAGGTCCTAGCTCATGTCGAGGGCACCAAAGCCAGCTATAAAGTCTTAATCCATACCTAAAACTTGAATTATACTACTTCTTCCTGGCTATTACATCAACTTAGAAACTTCATCTCTGTTCTACTATGGTGCTTTTAGTGTTTCAGAATACCGCAGCACGCGACATAGCTTTGCAGACGATAAGTACAACCGTTTCAGAGAGAATAGCGGCCAATGTGACGATGTGGCTTTAAGTCGATTCGATAACAAATGACGAAAACGGACGGATTTCTAGGTTTTTACTACATATGAAAACTTTTCATATTCTCCCGTGCAACTCCGCTGCTAATCCTTCTTTCATGCACAATCTTAAGGTCCTAGCTCATGTCCAACGCACCAAAGACAGCTAAAAAGTCAATAATCGATACCTAAAACTTGAATTGTACTGTATCTTACTGGCTATTACATCAACTTAGAAGCTTCATCTGTGTTCTACTATGGTGCTTTTACTTACTCCGCATATCGCAGAGCGCGAGATAGCTTTGCAGACGAGAAGTACAACCGTTTCAGAGAGAAGAGCGGCCAATGTGTCGATCTGGCTTTAAGTCGATTCGATAACAAATGACGAAAACGGACGGATGTCTCAGGTTTTTACTACATATGAACACTTTTCACATTCTCCCGTGCAACTCGGCTTCTAGTCCTCCTTTCTTGCAGAATTTTAAGGTCCTAGCTCATGTCCAAGGTACCAAAGCCAGCTACAAAGTCAATAATCAATACCTAAAACTTGAATTGTACTACTTCTTACTGGCTATTACATCAACTTAGAAGCTTCATCTGTGATCTACTATGGTGATTTTAGTGTCTCCGCATACCGCAGCACGCGATATAGCTTTGCAGACGATAAGTAGAACCGTTTCAGAGAGAAGGGCGGCCATTGTGACGATCTGGTTTTAAGTCGATTCGATAACAAATGACGAAAACGGACCGATTTCTCGGTTTTCACTACATATGAACACTTTTCACATTCTCCCGTGCAACTCGGCTGCTAGTCCTCCTTTCATGCAGAATCTAAAGGTCCTAGCTCATGTCCAAGGCAACAAAGCCAGCTAAAAAGTCAATATTCAAAACCTAAAACTTGAATTGTACTACTTCTTACTGGCTATTACATCAACTTAGAAGCTTCATCTGTGTTCTACTATGGTGGTTTTAGTGTCTCCGCATACCGCAGCACGCGACATAGCTTTGCAGACGATAAGTACAACCGTTTCAGAGAGAATAGCGGCCAATGTGACGATCTGGCTATAAATCGATTCGATAACGAATGGCGAAAGCGGACGTATTTCTCATGTTTTTACTACATATGAACACTTTTCACATTCTCCCGTGCAACTCGGCTGCTAGTCCTCTTTCATGCAGAATCTTAAGTTCCTATCTCATGTCCAAGGCACCAAAGACAGCTAAAAAGTCAATAATCGATACATAAAACTTGAATTGTACTACTTCTTACTGGCTATTACATCAACTTAGAAGCTTCATCTGTGTTCTACTATGGTTCTTTTACTGTCTCCGCATACCGCAGCACGCAACATAGCTTTGCAGACGAGAAGTACAACCGTTCCAGAGAGAAGAGCGGCCAGTTTGACGATCTGGCTTTAAGTCGATTCGATAACAAATGATGAAAACGGACAAATGTCTCAGGTTTTTACTACATATGAATGAATACTTTTCATATTCTCCCGTGCAACTCGGCTGCTAGTCCTCCTTTAATGCAGAAACCTAAGGTCCTGTCTCATGTCCAAGGCACCAAAGCCAGCTAAAAAGTCAATAATCGATACCTAAAACTTGAATTGGACTACTTCTTACTGAGTATTACATCAACTTAGAAGCTTCATCTGTCTTCTACTATGGTGCTTTTACTGTCTCCGCATACCGCAGCACGCGACATAGCTTTGCACACGATACGTACAACCGTTTCAGAGAGAAGAGCGGCCAATGTGACGATCTGGCTTTAAGTCGATTCGATAACAAATGACGAAAACGGACGGATTTCTAGGTTTTTACTACATATAAGCACTTTTCATATTCTCCCGTGCAACTCTGCTGCTAATTTCCTTTCATGCAGAATCTTAAGGTCCTAGCTCATGTCCAAGGCACCAAAGCCAGCTAAAAATTCAATATTGAACACCTAAAACTTGAATTGTACTACTTCTTACTGGCTATTACATCAACTTAGTAGCTTCATCTGTGTTCTACTATGGTGCTTTTAGTGACTCCGCATACAGCAGCACGCGACATAGCTATGAAATCGATTAGTACAACCGTTTCAGAGAGAAGAGCGGCCAATGTGACGATCTGGCCTTAAGTCGAATCGATAACAAATGACGAAAACTGACGTGTTTCTCAGGTTTTTACTACATTTGAACACTTTTCACATTCTCCCGTGCAAATAAGCTGCTAGTCCTCCTTTCATGCAGAATGTTAAGGTCCTAGCTCATGTCGAGGGCACCAAAGCCAGCTATAAAG
Source organism: Schistocerca gregaria (assembly GCF_023897955.1). Lineage (NCBI taxonomy): Eukaryota > Metazoa > Arthropoda > Insecta > Orthoptera > Acrididae > Schistocerca > Schistocerca gregaria. The sequence continues at coordinate 2,647,848 of NW_026061828.1, read as the reverse complement.
TCTTAATCCATACCTAAAACTTGAATTATACTACTTCTTCCTGGCTATTACATCAACTTAGAAACTTCATCTCTGTTCTACTATGGTGCTTTTAGTGTTTCAGAATACCGCAGCACGCGACATAGCTTTGCAGACGATAAGTACAACCGTTTCAGAGAGAATAGCGGCCAATGTGACGATGTGGCTTTAAGTCGATTCGATAACAAATGACGAAAACGGACGGATTTCTAGGTTTTTACTACATATGAAAACTTTTCATATTCTCCCGTGCAACTCCGCTGCTAATCCTTCCTTCATGCACAATCTTAAGGTCCTAGCTCATGTCCAACGCACCAAAGACAGCTAAAAAGTCAATAATCGATACCTAAAACTTGAATTGTACTGTATCTTACTGGCTATTACATCAACTTAGAAGCTTCATCTGTGTTCTACTATGGTGCTTTTACTTACTCCGCATATCGCAGAGCGCGAGATAGCTTTGCAGACGAGAAGTACAACCGTTTCAGAGAGAAGAGCGGCCAATGTGTCGATCTGGCTTTAAGTCGATTCGATAACAAATGACGAAAACGGACGGATGTCTCAGGTTTTTACTACATATGAACACTTTTCACATTCTCCCGTGCAACTCGGCTTCTAGTCCTCCTTTCTTGCAGAATTTTAAGGTCCTAGCTCATGTCCAAGGTACCAAAGCCAGCTACAAAGTCAATAATCAATACCTAAAACTTGAATTGTACTACTTCTTACTGGCTATTACATCAACTTAGAAGCTTCATCTGTGATCTACTATGGTGATTTTAGTGTCTCCGCATACCGCAGCACGCGATATAGCTTTGCAGACGATAAGTAGAACCGTTTCAGAGAGAAGGGCGGCCATTGTGACGATCTGGTTTTAAGTCGATTCGATAACAAATGACGAAAACGGACCGATTTCTCGGTTTTCACTACATATGAACACTTTTCACATTCTCCCGTGCAACTCGGCTGCTAGTCCTCCTTTCATGCAGAATCTAAAGGTCCTAGCTCATGTCCAAGGCAACAAAGCCAGCTAAAAAGTCAATATTCAAAACCTAAAACTTGAATTGTACTACTTCTTACTGGCTATTACATCAACTTAGAAGCTTCATCTGTGTTCTACTATGGTGGTTTTAGTGTCTCCGCATACCGCAGCACGCGACATAGCTTTGCAGACGATAAGTACAACCGTTTCAGAGAGAATAGCGGCCAATGTGACGATCTGGCTATAAATCGATTCGATAACGAATGGCGAAAGCGGACGTATTTCTCATGTTTTTACTACATATGAACACTTTTCACATTCTCCCGTGCAACTCGGCTGCTAGTCCTCTTTCATGCAGAATCTTAAGTTCCTATCTCATGTCCAAGGCACCAAAGACAGCTAAAAAGTCAATAATCGATACATAAAACTTGAATTGTACTACTTCTTACTGGCTATTACATCAACTTAGAAGCTTCATCTGTGTTCTACTATGGTTCTTTTACTGTCTCCGCATACCGCAGCACGCAACATAGCTTTGCAGACGAGAAGTACAACCGTTCCAGAGAGAAGAGCGGCCAGTTTGACGATCTGGCTTTAAGTCGATTCGATAACAAATGATGAAAACGGACAAATGTCTCAGGTTTTTACTACATATGAATGAATACTTTTCATATTCTCCCGTGCAACTCGGCTGCTAGTCCTCCTTTAATGCAGAAACCTAAGGTCCTGTCTCATGTCCAAGGCACCAAAGCCAGCTAAAAAGTCAATAATCGATACCTAAAACTTGAATTGGACTACTTCTTACTGAGTATTACATCAACTTAGAAGCTTCATCTGTCTTCTACTATGGTGCTTTTACTGTCTCCGCATACCGCAGCACGCGACATAGCTTTGCACACGATACGTACAACCGTTTCAGAGAGAAGAGCGGCCAATGTGACGATCTGGCTTTAAGTCGATTCGATAACAAATGACGAAAACGGACGGATTCCTAGGTTTTTACTACATATGAGCACTTTTCATATTCTCCCGTGCAACTCTGCTGCTAATTTCCTTTCATGCAGAATCTTAAGGTCCTAGCTCATGTCCAAGGCACCAAAGCCAGCTAAAAAGTCAATAATCGATACCTAAAACTTGAATTTTACTACTTCTTACTGGCTATTACATCAACTTAGAAGCTACATCTGTGTTCTACTATGGTGCTTTTACTGTCTCCGCATTCCGCAGCACGCGACATAGCTTTGCAGACGATAAGTACAACCGTTTCAGAGAGAAGAGCGCCCAATGTGACGATCTGGCTTTAAGTCTATTCGATAACAAATGACGAAAACGGACGGATTTTCAGGTTTTTACTACATATGAACACTTTTCACATTCTCCCGTGCAAGTCGGCTGCTAGTCCTCCTTTCATGAAAAATGTTAAGTTCCTAGCTCATGCCCAAGGCACCAAAGAAGGGTAAAAAGTCAATAACCGATACCTAAAACTTTAATTGTACTACTTCTTACTGGCTATTACATCAACTTAGAAGCTTCAACTGTGTTCTACTATGGTGCTTTTAGTTTCTCCGCATACCGCAGCACGCGACATAGCTTTCCAGACCATAAGTACAACTTTTTCAGAGAGAAGGGCGGCCAATGTGACGATCTGGCTTTAAGTCGATTCGATAACAAATGACGAAAACGGACGGATTTCTCATGTTTTTACTTCATATGAACACTTTTCACATTCTCCCGTGCAACTCCGCTGCTAATCCTCCTTTCATGCAGAATCTAAGGGTCCTAGCTCATGACCAAGGCACCAAAGCCAGCTAAAAATTCAATATTGAATACCTAAAACTTGAACTGTACTACTTCTTACTGACTATTACATCAACTTAGGAGCTTCATCTGTGTTCTACTATGGTGCTTTTAGTGTCTCCGCATACAGCTGCACGCGTCATAGCTATGAAATCGATTAGTACAACTGTTTCAGAGAGAAGAGCGGCCAATGTGACGATCTGGCTTTAAGTCGAATCGATAACTAATGACGAAAACTGACGTGTTTCTCAGGTTTTTACTACATTTGAACACTTTTCACATTCTCCCGTGCAAATAAGCTGCTGGTCCTCCTTTCATGCAGAATCTTAAGGTCCTAGCTCATGTCGAGGGCACCAAAGCCAGCTATAAAGTCTTAATCAATACCTAAAACTTGAATTATACTACTTCTTCCTGGCTATTACATCAACTTAGAAACTTCATCTGTGTTCTACTACGGTGCTTTTAATGTTTCAGAATACCACAGCACGCGACATAGCTTTGCAGACGATAAGTACAACCGTTTCAGGGAGAATAGCGACCAATGTGACGATGTGGCTTTAAGTCGTGTCGATAACAAATGACGAAAACGGACGGATTTCTCAGGTTTTTACTAAATTTGAACACTTTTCACATTCTCACGTGCAACGCGGCTGCTAGACCTCCTATCTTGCAAAATCTTAAGTTCCTAGCTCATGCCCAAGGCACCAAAGAAGGGTAAAAAGTCAACAATCGATACCTAAAACTTGAATTGTACTACTTCTTACTGGCTATTACATCAACTTGGAAGCTTCATCTGTGTTCTACTATGGTGCTTTTAGTGTCTCCGCATGCCGCAGCACTCGACATAGCTTTGCAGACGAGAAGTACAACTGTTTCAGAGAGAAGAGCGGCCAATGTGACGATCTGGCTTTAAGTCGATTCGATAACAAATGTCGAACACGGACGGATTTCCCTGGTTTTTACTACATATGAACACTTTTCACATTCTCCCGTGCAACAGGGCTGCTAGTCCTCATTTCATGCAGAATCTTAAGGTCCTAGCTCCTGTCCAAGGCACCAAAGCCAGCTAAAAATTCAATATTGAATACCTAAAACTTGAATTGTACTACTTCTTACTGGCTATTACATCAACTTAGAAGCTTCATCTGTGTTCTACTATGGTGCTTTTAGTGTCTCCGCATACAGCAGCACGCGACATAGCTATGAAATCGATTAGTACAACCGTTTCAGAGAGAAGAGCGGCCAATGTGACGATCTGGCTTTAAGTCGAATCGATAACAAATGACGAAAACTGACGTGTTTCTCAGGTTTTTCTACATTTGAACACTTTTCACATTCTCCCGTGCAAATAAGCTGCTAGTCCTCCTTTCATGCAGAATGTTAAGGTCCTAGCTCATGTCGAGGGCACCAAAGCCAGCTATAAAGTCTTAATCCATACCTAAAACTTGAATTATACTACTTCTTCCTGGCTATTACATCAACTTAGAAACTTCATCTGTGTTCTACTATGGTGCTTTTAGTGTTTCAGAATACCGCAGCACGCGACATAGCTTTGCAGACGATAAGTAAAAGTGTTTCAGAGAGAAGAGCGGCCAATGTGACGATCTGGCTTTAAGTCGATTCGATAACAAATGACGAAAACGTACGGATTTCTTAGGTTTTTACTACATATGAATACTTTTCATATTCTCCCGTGCAACTCGGCTGCTAGTCCTCCTTTAATGCAGAAACCTAAGGTCCTGTCTCATGTCCAAGGCACCAAAGCCAGCTAAAAAGTCAATAATCGATACCTAAAACTTGAATTGGACTACTTCTTACTGAGTATTACATCAACTTAGAAGCTTCATCTGTCTTCTACTATGGTGCTTTTACCGTCTCCGCATACCGCAGCACGCGACATAGCTTTGCACACGATACGTACAACCGTTTCAGAGAGAAGAGCGGCCAATGTGACGATCTGGCTTTAAGTCGATTCGATAACAAATGACGAAAACGGACGGATTTCTAGGTTTTTACTACATATGAGCACTTTTCATATTCTCCCGTGCAACTCTGCTGCTAATTTCCTTTCATGCAGAATCTTAAGGTCCTAGCTCATGTCCAAGGCACCAAAGCCAGCTAAAAAGTCAATAATCGATACCTAAAACTTGAATTTTACTACTTCTTACTGGCTATTACATCAACTTAGAAGCTACATCTGTGTTCTACTATGGTGCTTTTACTGTCTCCGCATTCCGCAGCACGCGACATAGCTTTGCAGACGATAAGTACAACCGTTTCAGAGAGAAGAGCGCCCAATGTGACGATCTGGCTTTAAGTCTATTCGATAACAAATGACGAAAACGGACGGATTTTCAGGTTTTTACTACATATGAACACTTTTCACATTCTCCCGTGCAAGTCGGCTGCTAGTCCTCCTTTCATGAAAAATGTTAAGTTCCTAGCTCATGCCCAAGGCACCAAAGAAGGGTAAAAAGTCAATAACCGATACCTAAAACTTTAATTGTACTACTTCTTACTGGCTACTACATCAACTTAGAAGCTTCAACTGTGTTCTACTATGGTGCTTTTAGTTTCTCCGCATACCGCAGCACGCGACATAGCTTTCCAGACCATAAGTACAACTTTTTCAGAGAGAAGGGCGGCCAATGTGACGATCTGGCTTTAAGTCGATTCGATAACAAATGACGAAAACGGACGGATTTCTCATGTTTTTACTTCATATGAACACTTTTCACATTCTCCCGTGCAACTCCGCTGCTAATCCTCCTTTCATGCAGAATCTAAAGGTCCTAGCTCATGACCAAGGCACCAAAGCCAGCTAAAAAGTCAATAATCGATACCTAGAACTTGAATTGTACTACTGCTTACTGGCTATTACATCAACTTAGAAGCTTCATCTGTGTTCTACTATGGTGATTTTAATGTCTCCGCATACCGGAGCACGCGACATAGCTTTGCAGACAATAAGTACAACCGTTTCAGACAGAAGAGCGGCCAATGTGACGATCTGGCTTTAAGTCGATTCGATAACAAATGACGAAAACGGACCGAATTCTCAGGTTTTTACTACATATGAACACTTTTCACATTCTCCCGTGCAACAGGGCTGCTAGTCCTCATTTCATGCAGAATCTTAAGGTCCTAGCTCATGTCCAAGGCACCAAAGCCAGCTAAAAATTCAATATTGAATACCTAAAACTTGAATTGTACTACTTCTTACTGGCTATTACATCAACTTAGGAGCTTCATCTGTGTTCTACTATGGTGCTTTTAGTGTCTCCGCATACAGCAGCACGCGACATAGCTATGAAATCGATTAGTACAACCGTTTCAGAGAGAAGAGCGGCCAATGTGACGATCTGGCTTTAAGTCGAATCGATAACTAACGTCGAAATCTGACGTGTTTCTCAGGTTTTTACTACATTTGAACACTTTTCACATTCTCCCGTGCAAATAAGCTGCTAGTCCTCCTTTCATGCAGAATCTTAAGGTCCTAGCTCATGTCGAGGGCACCAAAGCCAGCTATAAAGTCTTAATCCATACCTAAAACTTGAATTATACTACTTCTTCCTGGCTATTACATCAACTTAGAAACTTCATCTGTGTTCTACTACGGTGCTTTTAATGTTTCAGAATACCGAAGCACGCGATATAGCTTTGCAGACGATAAGTACAACCGTTTCAGACAGAATAGCGACCAATGTGACGATGTGGCTTTACGTCGAGTCGATAACAAATTACGAAAACGGACGGATTTCTCAGGTTTTTACTAAATTTGAACACTTTTCACATTCTCACGTGCAACGCGGCTGCTAGACCTCCTATCTTGCAAAATCTTAAGTTCCTAGCTCATGCCCAAGGCACCAAAGAAGGGTAAAAAGTCAACAATCGATACCTAAAACTTGAATTGTACTACTTCTAACTGGCTATTACATCAACTTGGAAGCTTCATCTGTGTTTTACTATGGTGCTTTTAGTGTCTCCGCATGCCGCAGCACTCGACATAGCTTTGCAGACGAGAAGTACAACTGTTTCAGAGAGAAGAGCGGCCAATGTGACGATCTGGCTTTAAGTCGATTCGATAACAAATGTCGAACACGGACGGATTTCCCTGGTTTTTACAACATATGAACACTTTTCACATTCTCCCGTGCAACTCGGCTGCTAGTCCTCCTTTCATGCACAATCTTAAGGTCCTAGCTCATGTCCAACGCACCAAAGCCAGCTAAAAAGTCAATAATCGATACCTAAAACTTGAATTGTACTATATCTTACTGGCTATTACATCAACTTAGAAGCTTCATCTGTGTTCTACTATGGTGCTTTTACTTACTCCGCATATCGCAGAGCGCGACATAGCTTTGGAGACGAGAAGTACAACCGTTTCAGAGAGAAGAGCGGCCAATGTGACGATCTGGCTTTAAGTCGATTCGATAACAAATGACGAAAACGGACGGATGTCTCAGGTTTTTACTACATATGAACACTTTTCACATTCTCCCGTGCAACTCGGCTTCTAGTCCTCCTTTCTTGCAGAATTTTAAGGTCCTAGCTCATGTCCAAGGTACCAAAGCCAGCTAAAAAGTCAATAATCGATACCTAAAACTTGAATTGTACTACTTCTTACTGGCTATTACATCAACTTAGAAGCTTCATCTGTGTTCTACTATGCCGATTTTAGTGTCTCCGCATACCGCAGCACGCGACATAGCTTTGCAGACGATAAGTAGGACCGTTTCAGAGAGAAGGGCGGCCAATGTGACGATCTGGTTTTAAGTCGATTCGATAACAAATGACGAAAACGGACCGATTTCTCAGGTTTTTACTACATATGAACACTTTTCACATTCTCCCGTGCAAGTCCGCTGCTGGTCCTCCTTTCATGCAGAATCTTAAGGTCCTAGCTCATGTCCAAGGCAACAAAGCCAGCTAAAAAGTCAATATTAAAAACCTAAAACTTGAATTGTACTACTTCTTACTGGCTATTACATCAACTTAAAAGCTTCATCTGTGTTCTACTATGGTGCTTTTAGTGTCTCCGCATACCGCAGCACGCGACATAGCTATGAAATCGATTAGTACAACCGTTTCAGAGAGAAAAGCGGCCAATGTGACGATCTGGCTTTAAGTCGAATCGATAACAAATGAAGAAAACTGACGTGTTTCTCAGGTTTTTACTACATTTGAACACTTTTCACATTCTCCCGTGCAAATAAGCTGCTAGTCCTCCTTTCATGCAGAATGTTAAGGTCCTAGCTCATGTCGAGGGCACCAAAGCCAGCTATAAAGTCTTAATCCATACCTAAAACTTGAATTATACTACTTCTTCCTGGCTATTACATCAACTTAGAAACTTCATCTGTGTTCTACTATGGTGCTTTTAGTGTTTCAGAATACCGCAGCACGCGACATAGCTTTGCAGACGATAAGTACAACCGTTTCAGAGAGAATAGCGGCCAATGTGACGATGTGGCTTTAAGTCGATTCGATAACAAATGACGAAAACGGACGGATTTCTAGGTTTTTACTACATATGAACACTTTTCATATTCTCCCGTGCAACTCCGCTGCTAATCCTTCTTTCATGCACAATCTTAAGGTCCTAGCTCATGTCCAACGCACCAAAGCCAGCTAAAAAGTCAATAATCGATACCTAAAACTTGAATTGTACTATATCTTACTGGCTATTACATCAACTTAGAAGCTTCATCTGTGTTCTACTATGGTGCTTTTACTTACTCCGCATATCGCAGAGCGCGAGATAGCTTTGCAGACGATAAGTACAACCGTTTCAGAGAGAAGAGCGGCCAATGTGACGATCTGGCTTTAAGTCGAATCGATAACAAATGACGAAAACGGACGGATGTCTCAGGTTTTTACTACATATGAACACTTTTCACATTCTCCCGTGCAACTCGGCTTCTAGTCCTAGTTTCTTGCAGAATTTTAAGGTCCTAGCTCATGTCCAAGATACCAAAGCCAGCTAAAAAGTCAATAATCGATACCTAAAACTTGAATTGTACTACTTCTTACTGGCTATTACATCAACTTAGAAGCTTCATCTGTGTTCTACTATGGTGATTTTAGTGTCTCCGCATACCGCAGCACGCGACATAGCTTTGCAGACGATAAGTAGAATCGTTTCAGAGAGAAGGGCGACAAATGTGACGATCTGGTTTTAAGTCGATTCGATAACAAATGACGAAAACGGACCGATTTCTCAGGTTTTTACTACATATGAACACTTTTCACATTCTCCCGTGCAACTCGGCTGCTAGTCCTCCTTTCATGCAGAATCTTAAGGTCCTAGCTCATGTCCAAGGCAACAAAGCCAGCTAAAAAGTCAACATTCAAAACCTAAAACTTGAATTGTACTACTTCTTACTGGCTATTACATCAACTTAGAAGCTTCATCTGTGTTCTACTGTGGTGCTTTTAGTGTCTCCGCATACCGCAGCACGCGACATAGCTTTGCAGACGATAAGTACAACCGTTTCAGAGAGAAGAGCGGCCAATGTGACGATCTGGCTATAAATTGATTCGATAACAAATGGCGAAAACGGACGTATTTCTCATGTTTTTACTACATATGAACACTTTTCACATTCTCCCGTGCAACTCGGCTGCTAGTCCTCCTTTCATGCAGAATCTTAAGGTCCTAGCTCATGTCCAAGGCACCAAAGACAACTAAAAAGTCAATAATCGATACATAAAACTTGAATTCTACTACTTCTTACTGGCTATTACATCAAATTAGAAGCTTCATCTGTGTTCTACTATGGTGATTTTAGTGTTTCGCATACCGCAGCACGCGACATAGCTTTGCAGACGATAAGCACAACCGTTTCAGAGAGAAGAGCGGCCAATTTGACGATCTGGCTTTAAGTCGATTCGATAACAAATGACGAAAACGGACGGATTTCTCAGGTTTTAACTACATATGAACACATTTCACATTCTCCCGTGCAACTCGGCTGCTAGTCCTCCTTTCATGCACTATCTTAAGGTCCTAGCTCATGTCCAAGGCACCAAAGCCAGCTAAAAAGTCAATAATCGATACCATCAAATTTGAATTGTACTACTTCTTACTGGCTATTACATCAACTTAGAAGCTTCATCTGTGTTGTGCTATGGTGCTTTTAGTGTCTCCGCATAACGCAGCACGCGACATAGCTTTGCAGACGATAAGTAGAACCGTTTCAGAGAGAAGAGCGGCCAATGTGACGATCTGGCTTTAAGTCGATTCGATAACAAATGACCAAAACGAACGGATTTCTCAAGTTTTTACTACATATGAACACACTTCACATTCTCCCGTGCAACTCGGCTGTTAATCCACCTTTCATGCAGAATCTTAAGGTCCTAGCTCATGTCCAAGGCACCAAAGCCAGCTAAAATGTCAATAATCGATAACTAAAACTTGAATTCCACTACTTCTTATTGGCTATTACATCAACTTAGAAGCTTCATCTGTGTTCTACTATGGCGCTTTTAGTGTCTCCACATACCGCATCACGTGGCATAGCTTCGCAGACGATAAGTACAACCGTTTCAGAGAGAAGAGCGGCCAATGTGACGATCTGGCTTTACATCGATTCGATAACAAATGACGAAAACGGACGGATTTCTCAGGTTTTTATTACACATGAACACTTTTCACATTCTCCCGTGCAACTCGGCTGCTAGTCCTCCGTTCATGTAGAATTTTGAGGTCCTAGCTCATGTCCAAGGCACCAAAGAATGGTAAAAAGTCAATAATCGATACCTAAGACTTGAATTGTACTACATCTTACTGGATATTACTTCAACTTAGAAACTTCATCTGTGTTCTACTACGGTCATTTTAGTGTCTCCGCATACCGCAGCACGCGACATAGCTTTGCAGACAATAAGTACAACCGTTTCAGAGAGAAGAGCGGCCAATGTGCCGATCTGGCTTTCAGTCGATTCGATAACAAATGACGATAACGGACGGATTTCTCAGGTTTTTACCACATATGAACACTTTTCACATTCTCCCGTCCAACTCGGCTGCTAGTCCTCCTTTCATGCAGAATTTTAAGGCACCAAAGCCAGCTAAGAAGTCAATAATCGATACTTATAACATGAATTGTACTACTTCTTACTGGCTATTACATCAGCTTAGAAGCTTCATCTGTGTTCTACTATGGTGCTTTTAGTGTCTCCGCATACCGCAGCACGCGACATAGCTTTGCAGACGATAAGTACAACCGTTTCAGCCAGAAGAGCGGCCAATGTGAAGATCTGGCTTTAAGTCGATTCGATAACAAATGGCGGAAACGGACGGATTTCTCAGGTTTTTACTACATATGAACACTTATCACATTCTCATGTGCAACACGGCTGCTAGACCTCCAATCATGCAAAATCTGAAGTTCCTAGCCCATGCCCAAGGCACCAAAGAAGGGTAAAAAGTCAATAATCGATACCTAAAACTTGAATTGTACTACTTCTTACTGGCTATTACATCATCTTAGAGGCTTCATCTGTGTTCTACTATGGTGCTTTTAGTGTCTCCGCATACCGCAGCACGCGACATAGCTTTGCAGTCGATAAGTACAACCGTTTCAGAGAGAAGAGCGGCTAATGTGACGATCTGGCTTTAAGTCGATTCGAAAACAATGACGATAACGAACGGATTTCTAAGGTTTTTACTACATATGAACACTTTTCACACTCTCCTGTGCAACTCGGCTGCTAGTCCTCCTTTCATGCAGAATCTTAAGGTCCTAGCTCATGTAAAAGCCACCAAAGAATGGTAAAAAGTCAATAATCGATACCTAAGACTTGAATTGTACTACATCTTACTGGCTATTACATCATCTTAGAAGCTTCATCTGTGTTCTACAATGGTGCTTTTGGTGTCTCCGCATACCGCACCACGCGACATAGCTCTGCAGACGATAAGTACAACCGTTTCAGAGAGAAGAGCGGCCAATGTGACGATCTGGCTTTAAGTCGATGCGATAACAAATGGCGGAAACGGACGGATTTCTCAGGTTTTTACTACATATGAACACTTTTCACATTCTCACGTGCAACGCGGCTGCTAGACCTCCTATCATACAAAATCTTAAGTTCCTAGCTCATGCCCAAGGCACCAAAGAAGGGTAAAAAGTCAACAATCGATACCAAAAACTCGAATTGTACTACTTCTTACTGGCTATTACATCAACTTAGAAGCTTCATCTGTGTTCTACTATGGTGCTTTTAGTGTCTCCACATACCGCAGCACGCGACATAGCTTTGCAGACGATAAGTACAACCGCTTTAGAGAGTAGAGCGCCCAATGTGACGATCTGGCTTTAAGTCGATTCGATAACAAATGTTGAACACGGACGGATTTCTCTGGTTTTTACTACATATGAACACTTTTCACATTCTCCCTTGCAACTCGGCTGCTAGTCCTCCTTTCATGCAGAATCTTATGGTCCTAGATCATGTCCAAGGCACCAAAGCCAGCTGAAAAGTCAATAATCGATACCTAAGACTTGAATTGTACTACTTCTTACTGGCTATTACATCATCTTAGAAGCTTCATCTGTGTTCTACTATGGTGCTTTTAGTGTCTCCGCATACCGCAGCACGACACGTAGCTTTGCAGACGATAAGTACCACCGTTTCAAAGAGAAGAGCGGCCAATGTGACGATCTGGCTTTAAGTCGATTCGACAACAAATGACGATAACGGACGGATATCTCAGGTTTTTACTACATATGAACACTTTTCACATTCTCACGTGCAACGCGGCTGCTAGACCTCCTATCATGCAAAATCGTAAGTTCCTAGCTCATGCCCAAGTCACCAAAGCCAGCTATAAGTCAATAATCGATACCCAAAACTGGTATTGTACTAATTCTTACTGGCTATTACATCATCTTAGAAGCTTCATCTGTGTTCTACTATGGTGCTTTTAGTGTCTCCGCATACCGCAGCACGCGACATAGCTTTGCAGTCGATAAGTACAACCGTTTGAGAGAGAAGAGCGGTGAATGTGACGATCTGGCTTTAAGTCGATTCGATAACAAATGTCGAACACGGACGGATTTCTCTGGTTTTTACTACATATGAACACTTTTCACATTCTCCCGTGCAACTCGGCTGCTAGTCCTCCTTTCATGCAGAATCTTAATGTCCTAGCTCATGTCCAAGGCACCAAAGCCAGCTAAAAAGTTAATAATCGATACCTAAAACTTGAATGGTACTACATGTTACTGGCTATTACATCAACTTAGAAGCTTCATCTGTGTTCTACTATGGTGCTTTTAGTGTCTCCGCATACCGCAGCACGCGACATAGCTTTGCAGTCGATAAGTACAACCGTTTCAGAGAGAAGAGCGGCTAATGTGACGATCTGGCTTTAAGTCGATTCGATAACAAATGACGATAACGAACGGATTTCTCAGGTTTTTACTACATATGAACACTTTTCACATTCTCACGTGCAACGCGGCTGCTAGACCTCCTATCATGCAAAATCTTAAGTTCCTAGCTCATGCCCAAGGCACCAAAGAAATGTAAGAAGTCAACAATCGATACTTAAAACTTGAATTGTACTACTTCTTACTGGCTATTACATCAACTTAGAAGCTCCATCTGTGTTCTACTATGGTGCTTTTAGTGTCTCCGCATTCCGCAGCACTCGACATAGCTTTGCAGACGATAAGTACAACCGTTTCAGAGAGAAGAGCGGCCAATGTGACGATCTGGCTTTAAGTCGATTCGATAACAAATGTTGAACACGGACGGATTTCTCTGGTTTTTACTACATATGAACACTTTTCACATTCTCCCGTGCAACTCGGCTGCTAGTCCTCCTTTCATGCAGAATCTTAAGGTCCTAGCTCATGTCCAAGGCACCAAAGACAGCTAAAAAGTCAACAATCGATACCTAAAACTTGAATGGTACTACTTCTTACTGGCTATTACATCAACTTAGAAGCTTCATCTGTGTTCTACTATGGTGCTTTTAGTGTCTCCGCATACCGCAGCACACGACATAGCTTTGCAGTCGATAAGTAGAACCGTTTCAGAGAGAATTGCGGCTAATGTGACGATCTGCCTTTAAGTCGATTCGATAACAAATGACGAAAACGGACGGATTTCTCAGGTTTTTACTACATATGAACACTTTTCACATTCTCCCGTACAACTCGGCTGCTAGACCTCCGTTCATGCAGAATCTTAAGGTCCTAACTCATGTCCAAGGCACCAAAGTCAGCTAAGAAGTCAATAATCGATACTTATAACATGAATTGTACTACATCTTACTGGCTATTACATCAGCTTAGAAGCTTCATCTGTGTTCTACTATGGTGCTTTTAGTGTCTCCGCATACCGCAGCACGCGACATAGCTTTGCAGACGATAAGTACAACCGTTTCAGAGAGAAGAGCGGCCAATGTGACGATCTGGCTTTAAGTCGATTCGATAACAAATGGCGGAAACGGACGGATTTCTCAGGTTTTTACTACATATGAACACTTATCACATTCTCACGTGCAACACGGCTGCTAGACCTCCTATCATGCAAAATTTTAAGTTCCTAGCCCATGCCCAAGGCACCAAAGAAGGGTAAAAAGTCAATAATCGATACCTAAAACTTGAATTGTACTACTTCTTACTGGCTATTACATCATCTTAGAAGCTTCATCTGTGTTCTATTATGGTGCTTTTAGTGTCTCCGCATACCGCAGCACGCGACATAGCTTTGCAGTCGATAAGTACAACCGTTTCAGAGAGAAGAGCGGCTAAGTGACGATCTGGCTTTAAGTCGATTCGAAAACAATGACGATAACGAACGGATTTCTAAGGTTTTTACTACATATGAACACTTTTCACACTCTCCTGTGCAACTCGGCTGCTAGTCCTCCTTTCATGCAGAATCTTAAGGTCCTAGCTCATGTTCAAGGCACCAAAGCCAGCTAAAAAGTCAATAATCGATACCTAAAACTTGAATTGTACAACTTCTTACTGGCTATTACATCAAATTAGAGGCTTCATCTATGTTCTACTATGGTGCTTTTAGTGTCTCCGCATTCCGCAACACGCGACATAGCTTTGCAGACGATAAGTAGAACCGTTTCAGAGAGGAGAGCGGCCAATGTAACGATCTGGCTTTAAGTCGATTCGATAACAAATGACGAAAACGGACGGATTTCTCAGGTTTTTACTACATATGAACACATTTCACATTCTCCCGTGCAACTCGGCTGCTAATCCACATTTCATGCAGAATCTTAAGGTCCTAGCTCATGTCCAAGCCACCAAAGAATGGTAAAAAGTCAATAATCGATACCTAAGACTTGAATTGTACTACATCTTACTGGCTATTTCATCGTCTTAGAAGCTTCATCTGTGTTCTACAATGGTGATTTTAGTGTCTCCGCATACCGCACCACGCGACATAGCTTTGCAGACGATAAGTACAACCGTTTCAGAGAGAAGAGCGGCCAATGTGACGATCTGGCTTTAAGTCGATGCGATAACAAATGGCGGAAACGGACGGATTTCTCAGGTTTTTACTACATATGAACACTTTTCACATTCTCACGTGCAACGCGGCTGCTAGACCTCCTATCATGCAAAATCTTAAGTTCCTAGCTCATGCCCAAGGCACCAAAGAAGGGTAAAAAGTCAACAATCGATACCTAAAACTTGAATTGTACTACTTCTTACTGGCTATTACATCAACTTAGAAGCTTCATCTGTGTTCTACTATGGTGCTTTTAGTGTCACCACATACCGCAGCACGCGACATAGCTTTGCAGACGATACGTACAACAGCTTTAGAGAGTAGAGCGCCCAATGTGACGATCTGGCTCTAAGTCGATTCGATAACAAATGTTGAACACGGACGGATTTCTCTGGTTTTTACTACATATGAACACTTTTCACATTCTCCCTTGCAACTCGGCTGCTAGTCCTCCTTTCATGCAAAATCTTAAGTTCCTAGCTCATGCCCAAGGCACCAAAGAAGGGTAAGAAGTCAACAATCGATACTTAAAACTTGAATTGTACTACTTCTTACTGGCTATTACATCAACTTAGAAGCTTCATCTGTGTTCTACTATGGTGCTTTTAGTGTCTCCGCATGCCGCAGCACTCGACATAGCTTTGCAGACGATAAGTACAACCGTTTCAGAGAGAAGAGCGGCCAATGTGACGATCTGGCTTTAAGTCGATTCGATAACAAATGTTGAACACGGACGGATTTCTCTGGTTTTTACTACATATGAACACTTTTCACATTCTCCCGTGCAACTCGGCTGCTAGTCCTCCTTTCATGCAGAATCTTAAGGTCCTAGCTCATGTCCAAGGCACCAAAGACAGCTAAAAAGTCAACAATCGATACCTAAAACTTGAATGGTACTACTTCATACTGGCTATTACATCAACTTAGAAGCTTCATCTGTGTTCTACTATGGTGCTTTTAGTGTCTCCGCATACCGCAGCACGCGACATAGCTTTGCAGTCGATAAGTAGAACCGTTTCAGAGAGAATTGCGGCTAATGTGACGATCTGGCTTTAAGTCGATTCGATAACAAATGACGAAAACGGACGGATTTCTCAGGTTTTTACTACATATGAACACTTTTCACATTCTCCCGTACAACTCGGCTGCTAGACCTCCGTTCATGCAGAATCTTAAGGTCCTAACTCATGTCCAAGGCACCAAAGTCAGCTAAAAAGTCAATAATCGATACTTAAAACTTGAATTGTACTACTCCTTACTGACTATTACATCATCTTAGAAGCTTCATCTGTGTTCTACTATGGTGCTTTTAGTGTCTCCGCATACCGCAGCACGTGACATAGCTTTGCAGTCGATAAGTACAACCGTTTCAGAGAGAAGAGCGGCTAATGTGACGATCTGGCTTTAAGTCGATTCGATAACAAATGACGATAACGGACGGATTTCTCAGGTTTTTACTACATATGAACACTTTTCACATTCTCCCATGCAACTCGGCTGCTAGTCCTCCTTTCATGCAGAATCTTAAGGTCCTAGCTCATGTCCAAGGCACCAAAGCCAGCTAAAAAGTGAATAATCGATACCTAAAACTTGAATGGTACTACTTCTTACTGGCTATTACATCAACTTAGAAGCTTCATCTGTGTTCTACTATGGTGCTTTTAGTGTCTCCACATACCGCAGCACGCGACATAGCTTTGCAGAAGATAAGTACAAATGTTTCAGAGAGAAGAGCGGCCAATGCGACGATCTGGCTTTAAGTCGATTCGATAACAGATGACGAAAACGGACGGATTTCTCAGGTTTTTACTACATATGAACACTTTTCACATTCTCCGTACAACTCGGCTTCTGGACCTCCTTTCATGCAGAATCTTAAGGTCCTAACTTATGTCCAAGGCACCAAAGCCAGCTAAAAAGTCAATAATCGATACCTAAAACTGGAATTGTACTACTTCTTAATGACTATTGCATAATCTTAGAAGCTTCATCTGCGTTCTACTATGGTGCTTTTAGTGTCTCCGCATACCGCAGCACGCGACATAGCTTTGCAGACGATAAGTACAACTGTTTCAGAGAGAAGAGCGGCCAATGTGACGATCAGGCTTTACGTCGATTCGATAACAAATGACGAAAACGGACGGATTTCTCAGGTTTTTACTACATATGAACACTTTTCACATTCTCCCGTTCAACTCGGCTGCTAGTCCTCCTTTCATGCAGAATCTTAAGGTCCTAGCTCATGTCCAAGGCACCAAAGCCAGCTAGAAAGTCAATAATCGATACCTACAACTTGAATTGTACTACTTCTTACTGGCTATTACATCAACTTAGAAGCTTCATCTGTGTTCTACTATGGTGCTTTTAGTGTCTCCGCATACCGCAGCACGACACGTAGCTTTGCAAACGATAAGTACCACCGTTTCAAAGAGAAGAGCGGCCAATGTGACGATCTGGCTTTAAGTTGATTCGACAAAAAATGACGAAAACGGACCGATTTCTCAGGTTTTTACTACATATGAACACTTTTCACATTCTCACGTGCAACGCGGCTGCTAGACCTCCTATTATGCAAAATCTTAAGTTCCTAGCTCATGCCCAAGGCACCAAAGAAGGGTAAGAAGTCAACAATCGATACTTAAAACTTGAATTGTACTACTTCTTACTGGCTATTACATCAACTTGGAAGCTTCATCTGTGTTTTACTATGGTGCCTTTAGTGTCTCCGCAAACCGCAGCACTCGACATAGCTTTGCAGACGATAAGTACAACCGTTTCAGAGAGAAGAGCGGCCAATGTGACGATCTGGCTTTAAGTCGATTTGATAACAAATGTCGAACACGGACGGATTTCTCTGGTTTTCACTACATATGAACACTTTTCACATTCTCCCGTGCAACTCGGCTGCTAGTCCTCCTTTCATGCAGAATGTTAAGGTCCTAGCTCATGTCCAAGGCACCAAAGCCAGCTAAAATGTCAATAATCGATACCTAAAACTTGAATGGTACTACTTCTTACTGGCTATTACATCAACTTAGAAGCTTCATCTGTGTACTACTATGGTGCTTTTAGTGTCTCCGCATACCGCTGCACGCGACATTGGCTTTGCAGTCGATAAGTACAACCGTTTCAGAGAGAATGGCGGCTAATGTGACGATCTGGCTTGAAGTCGATTCGATAACAAATGACGAAAACGGACGGATTTCTCTGGTTTTTACTACATATGAACACTTTTCACATTCTCCCGTACAACTCGGCTGCTAGACCTCCTTTCATGCAGAATCTTAAGGTCCTAACTCATGTCCAACGCACCAAAGTCAGCTAAAAAGACAATAATCGATACCTAAAACTTGAATTGTACTACTTCTTACTGACTATTACATCATCTTAGAAGCTTCATCTGTGTTCTACTATGGTGCTTTTAGTGTCTCCGCGTACCGCAGCACGCGACATAGATTTGCAGTCGATAAGTACAACCGTTTCAGAGAGAAGAGCGGCTAATGTGACGATCTTGCTTTAAGTCGATTCGATAACAAATGACGATAACGGACGGATTTCACAGGTTTTTACTACTTATGAACACTTTTTACATTCTCCCGTGCAACTCGGCTGCTAGTCCTCCTTTCATGCAGAATCTTAAGGTCCTAGCGCATGTCCAAGGAACCAAGGGCAGCTAAAAAGTCAATAATCGATACCTAAAACTTGAATTGTACTACTTCTTACTGGGTATTACATCAATTACAAGCTTCATCTGTGTTCTACTATGATGCTTATAGTGTCTCCGCATACCGCAGCACGCGACATAGCTTTGCAGACGATAAGTACAACCGTTTCAGAGAGAAGAGCGGCCAATGTGACGATCTTGCTTTAAGTCGGTTCGATAACAAATGACGAAAACGGACCGATTTCTCAGGTTTTTACTACATATGAACACTTTTCACATTCTCCCGTGCAACTCGGCTGCTGGTCCTCCTTTTATGCAGAATCTTAAGGTGATAGCTCATGTCCAAGGCACCAAAGCCAGCTAAAAAGTCAATATTCAATACCTAAAACTTGAATTGTACTACTTCTTACTGGCTATTACATCAACTTAGAAGCTTTATATGTGTTCTACTATGGTGCTTTTAGTGTCTCCCCATACCGCAGCACGCGACATAGCTTTGCAGACGATAAGTACAACCGTTTCAGAGAGAAGAGCGGCCAATGTGACGATCTGGCTTTAAGTCGATTTGATAACAAATGTCGAACACGGACGGATTTCTCTGGTTTTCACTACATATGAACACTTTTCACATTCTCCCGTGCAAATCGGCTGCTAGTCCTCCTTTCATGCAGAATCTTAAGGTCCTAGCTCATGTCCAAGGCACCAAGGGCAGCTAAAAAGTCAATAATCGATACCTAAAACTTGAATTGTACTACTTCTTACTGGCTATTACATCACCTTAGAAGCTTCATCTGTGTTCTACTATGATGCTTTTAGTGTCTCCGCATACCGCAGCACGCGACATAGCTTTGCAGACGATAAGTACAACTGTTTCAGAGAGAAGAGCGGCCAATGTGACGATCTGGCTTTAAGTCGATTCGACAAAAAATGACGAAAACGGACCGATTTCTCAGGTTTTTACTACATATGAACACTTTTCACATTCTCACGTGCAACGCGGCTGCTAGACCTCCTATTATGCAAAATTTAAATTCCTAGCTCATGCCCAAGGCACCAAAGAAGGGTAAGAAGTCAACAATCGATACTTAAAACTTGAATTGTACTACTTCTTACTGGCTATTACATCAACTTGGAAGCTTCATCTGTGTTTTACTATGGTGCTTTTAGTGTCTCCGCAAACCGCAGCACTCGACATAGCTTTGCAGACGATAAGTACAACCGTTTCAGAGAGAAGAGCGGCCAATGTGACGATGTGGCTTTAAGTCGATTTGATAACAAATGTCGAACACGGACGGATTTCTCTGGTTTTCGCTACATATGAACACTTTTCACATTCTCCCGTGCAACTCGGCTGCTGGTCCTCCTTTCATGCAGAATGTTAAGGTCCTAGCTCATGTCCAAGGCACCAAAGCCAGCTAAAATGTCAATAATCGATACCTAAAACTTGAATGGTACTACTTCTTACTGGCTATTACATCAACTTAGAAGCTTCATCTGTGTACTACTATGGTGCTTTTAGTGTCTCCGCATACCGCTGCACGCGACATTGGCTTTGCAGTCGATAAGTACAACCGTTTCAGAGAGAATGGCGGCTAATGTGACGATCTGGCTTGAAGTCGATTCGATAACAAATGACGAAAACGGACGGATTTCTCTGGTTTTTACTACATATGAACACTTTTCACATTCTCCCGTACAACTCGGCTGCTAGACCTCCTTTCATGCAGAATCTTAAGGTCCTAACTCATGTCCAAGGCACCAAAGTCAGCTAAAAAGTCAATAATCGATACTTAAAACTTGAACTGTACTACTTCTTACTGACTATTACATCATCTTAGAAGCTTCATCTGTGTTCTACTATGGTGCTTTTAGTGTCTCCGCGTACCGCAGCACGCGACATAGATTTGCAGTCGATAAGTACAACCGTTTCAGAGAGAAGAGCGGCTAATGTGACGATCTTGCTATAAGTCGATTCGATAACAAATGACGATAACGGACGGATTTCACAGGTTTTTACTACATATGAACACTTTTTACATTCTCCCGTGCAACTCGGCTGCTAGTCCTCCTTTCATGCAGAATCTTAAGGTCCTAGCGCATGTCCAAGGAAACAAGGGCAGCTAAAAAGTCAATAATCGATACCTAAAACTTGAATTGTACTACTTCTTACTGGCTATTACATCAATTACAAGCTTCATCTGTGTTCTACTATGATGCTCTTAGTGTCTCCGCATACCGCAGCACGCGACATAGCTTTGCAGACGATAAGTACAACCGTTTCAGAGAGAAGAGCGGCCAATGTGACGATCTGGCTTTAAGTCGATTCGATAACAAATGACGAAAACGGACGGATTTCTCAGGTTTTTACTACATATGAACACTTTTCACATTCTCCCGTGCAACTCGGCTGCTAGTCCTCCTTTCATGCAGAATCTTAAGGTCCTAGCTCATGTCCAAGGCACCAAAGCCAGCTAAAAAGTGAATAATCGATACCTAAAACTTGAATGGTACTACTTCTTACTGGCTATTACATCAACTTAGAAGCTTCATCTGTGTTCTACTATGGTGCTTTTAGTGTCTCCGCATACCGCTGCACGCGACATAGCTTTGCAGTCGATAAGTACAACCGTTTCAGAGAGAATTGCGGCTAATGTGACGATCTGGCTTTAAGTCGATTCGATATTAAATGACGAAAACGGACGGATTTCTCTGGTTTTTACTACATATGAACACTTTTCACATTCTCCCGTGCAACTCGGCTGCTAGTCCTCCTTTCATGCCCAATCTTAAAGTCCTAGATCATGTCCAAGGCACCAAAGCCAGCTAAAAAGTGAATAGTCGATACCTAAAACTTGAATTGTACTACTTCTTACTGGCTATTACATCAACTTAGAAGCTTCATCTGTGTTCTACTATGGTGCTTTTAGTGTCTCCACATACCGCAGCACGCGACATAGCTTTGCAGAAGATAAGTACTACCGTTTCAGAGAGAAGAGCGGCCAATGTGACGATCTGGCTTTACGTCGATTCGATAACAAATGACGAAAATGGACGGATTTCTCAGGTTTTTACTACATATGAACACTTTTCACATTCTCCCGTACAACTCGGCTGCTAGACCTCCTTTCATGCAGAATCTTAAGGTCCTAACTCATGTCCAAGGCACCAAAGACAGCTAAAAAGTCAATAAACGATACCTAAAACTTGAATTGTACTACATTTTACTGACTATTACATCATCTTAGAAGCTTCATCTACTATGGTGCTTTTAGTGTCTCCGCATATCGCAGCACGCGACATAGCTTTGCAGTCGATAAGTACAACCGTTTCAGAGAGAAGAGCGGCTGATGTGACGATCTGGCTTTAAGGCGATTCGATAACAAATGACGATAACGAACGGATTTCTCAGGTTTTTACTACATATGAACACTTTTTACATTCTCCCCTGCAACTCGGCTTCTAGTCCTCCGTTCATGCAGAATTTTAAAGTCCTAGCTCATGTCCAAGACACCAAAGCCAGCTAAAAAGTCAATAATCGATACCTGAAACTTGAATTGTACTACTTCTTACTGGCTATTACATCAACTTAGAGCTTCATCTGTGTTCTACTATGGTGCTTTTAGTGTCTCCGCATATCGCAGCACGACACGTAGCTTTGCAAACGATAAGTACCACCGTTTCAAAGAGAAGAGCGGCCAATGTGACGATCTGGCTTTAAGTTGATTCGACAAAAAATGACGAAAACGGACCGATTTCTCAGGTTTTTACTACATATGAACACTTTTCACATTCTCACGTGCAACGCGGCTGCTAGACCTCCTATTATGCAAAATCTTAAGTTCCTAGCTCATGCCCAAGGCACCAAAGAAGGGTAAGAAGTCAACAATCGATACTTAAAACTTGAATTGTACTACTTCTTACTGGCTATTACATCAACTTGGAAGCTTCATCTGTGTTTTACTATGGTGCCTTTAGTGTCTCCGCAAACCGCAGCACTCGACATAGCTTTGCAGACGATAAGTACAACCGTTTCAGAGAGAAGAGCGGCCAATGTGACGATCTGGCTTTAAGTCGATTTGATAACAAATGTCGAACACGGACGGATTTCTCTGGTTTTCACTACATATGAACACTTTTCACATTCTCCCGTGCAACTCGGCTGCTAGTCCTCCTTTCATGCAGAATGTTAAGGTCCTAGCTCATGTCCAAGGCACCAAAGCCAGCTAAAATGTCAATAATCGATACCTAAAACTTGAATGGTACTACTTCTTACTGGCTATTACATCAACTTAGAAGCTTCATCTGTGTACTACTATGGTGCTTTTAGTGTCTCCGCATACCGCTGCACGCGACATTGGCTTTGCAGTCGATAAGTACAACCGTTTCAGAGAGAATGGCGGCTAATGTGACGATCTGGCTTGAAGTCGATTCGATAACAAATGACGAAAACGGACGGATTTCTCTGGTTTTTACTACATATGAACACTTTTCACATTCTCCCGTACAACTCGGCTGCTAGACCTCCTTTCATGCAGAATCTTAAGGTCCTAACTCATGTCCAACGCACCAAAGTCAGCTAAAAAGACAATAATCGATACCTAAAACTTGAATTGTACTACTTCTTACTGACTATTACATCATCTTAGAAGCTTCATCTGTGTTCTACTATGGTGCTTTTAGTGTCTCCGCGTACCGCAGCACGCGACATAGATTTGCAGTCGATAAGTACAACCGTTTCAGAGAGAAGAGCGGCTAATGTGACGATCTTGCTTTAAGTCGATTCGATAACAAATGACGATAACGGACGGATTTCACAGGTTTTTACTACTTATGAACACTTTTTACATTCTCCCGTGCAACTCGGCTGCTAGTCCTCCTTTCATGCAGAATCTTAAGGTCCTAGCGCATGTCCAAGGAACCAAGGGCAGCTAAAAAGTCAATAATCGATACCTAAAACTTGAATTGTACTACTTCTTACTGGGTATTACATCAATTACAAGCTTCATCTGTGTTCTACTATGATGCTTATAGTGTCTCCGCATACCGCAGCACGCGACATAGCTTTGCAGACGATAAGTACAACCGTTTCAGAGAGAAGAGC
Source organism: Schistocerca gregaria (assembly GCF_023897955.1). Lineage (NCBI taxonomy): Eukaryota > Metazoa > Arthropoda > Insecta > Orthoptera > Acrididae > Schistocerca > Schistocerca gregaria. The sequence goes on along the minus strand of NW_026061828.1, from coordinate 2,623,791 downwards.
GGCCAATGTGACGATCTTGCTTTAAGTCGGTTCGATAACAAATGACGAAAACGGACCGATTTCTCAGGTTTTTACTACATATGAACACTTTTCACATTCTCCCGTGCAACTCGGCTGCTGGTCCTCCTTTTATGCAGAATCTTAAGGTGATAGCTCATGTCCAAGGCACCAAAGCCAGCTAAAAAGTCAATATTCAATACCTAAAACTTGAATTGTACTACTTCTTACTGGCTATTACATCAACTTAGAAGCTTTATATGTGTTCTACTATGGTGCTTTTAGTGTCTCCCCATACCGCAGCACGCGACATAGCTTTGCAGACGATAAGTACAACCGTTTCAGAGAGAAGAGCGGCCAATGTGACGATCTGGCTTTAAGTCGATTTGATAACAAATGTCGAACACGGACGGATTTCTCTGGTTTTCACTACATATGAACACTTTTCACATTCTCCCGTGCAAATCGGCTGCTAGTCCTCCTTTCATGCAGAATCTTAAGGTCCTAGCTCATGTCCAAGGCACCAAGGGCAGCTAAAAAGTCAATAATCGATACCTAAAACTTGAATTGTACTACTTCTTACTGGCTATTACATCACCTTAGAAGCTTCATCTGTGTTCTACTATGATGCTTTTAGTGTCTCCGCATACCGCAGCACGCGACATAGCTTTGCAGACGATAAGTACAACTGTTTCAGAGAGAAGAGCGGCCAATGTGACGATCTGGCTTTAAGTCGATTCGACAAAAAATGACGAAAACGGACCGATTTCTCAGGTTTTTACTACATATGAACACTTTTCACATTCTCACGTGCAACGCGGCTGCTAGACCTCCTATTATGCAAAATTTAAATTCCTAGCTCATGCCCAAGGCACCAAAGAAGGGTAAGAAGTCAACAATCGATACTTAAAACTTGAATTGTACTACTTCTTACTGGCTATTACATCAACTTGGAAGCTTCATCTGTGTTTTACTATGGTGCTTTTAGTGTCTCCGCAAACCGCAGCACTCGACATAGCTTTGCAGACGATAAGTACAACCGTTTCAGAGAGAAGAGCGGCCAATGTGACGATCTGGCTTTAAGTCGATTTGATAACAAATGTCGAACACGGACGGATTTCTCTGGTTTTCGCTACATATGAACACTTTTCACATTCTCCCGTGCAACTCGGCTGCTGGTCCTCCTTTCATGCAGAATGTTAAGGTCCTAGCTCATGTCCAAGGCACCAAAGCCAGCTAAAATGTCAATAATCGATACCTAAAACTTGAATGGTACTACTTCTTACTGGCTATTACATCAACTTAGAAGCTTCATCTGTGTACTACTATGGTGCTTTTAGTGTCTCCGCATACCGCTGCACGCGACATTGGCTTTGCAGTCGATAAGTACAACCGTTTCAGAGAGAATGGCGGCTAATGTGACGATCTGGCTTGAAGTCGATTCGATAACAAATGACGAAAACGGACGGATTTCTCTGGTTTTTACTACATATGAACACTTTTCACATTCTCCCGTACAACTCGGCTGCTAGACCTCCTTTCATGCAGAATCTTAAGGTCCTAACTCATGTCCAAGGCACCAAAGTCAGCTAAAAAGTCAATAATCGATACTTAAAACTTGAACTGTACTACTTCTTACTGACTATTACATCATCTTAGAAGCTTCATCTGTGTTCTACTATGGTGCTTTTAGTGTCTCCGCGTACCGCAGCACGCGACATAGATTTGCAGTCGATAAGTACAACCGTTTCAGAGAGAAGAGCGGCTAATGTGACGATCTTGCTATAAGTCGATTCGATAACAAATGACGATAACGGACGGATTTCACAGGTTTTTACTACATATGAACACTTTTTACATTCTCCCGTGCAACTCGGCTGCTAGTCCTCCTTTCATGCAGAATCTTAAGGTCCTAGCGCATGTCCAAGGAAACAAGGGCAGCTAAAAAGTCAATAATCGATACCTAAAACTTGAATTGTACTACTTCTTACTGGCTATTACATCAATTACAAGCTTCATCTGTGTTCTACTATGATGCTCTTAGTGTCTCCGCATACCGCAGCACGCGACATAGCTTTGCAGACGATAAGTACAACCGTTTCAGAGAGAAGAGCGGCCAATGTGACGATCTGGCTTTAAGTCGATTCGATAACAAATGACGAAAACGGACGGATTTCTCAGGTTTTTACTACATATGAACACTTTTCACATTCTCCCGTGCAACTCGGCTGCTAGTCCTCCTTTCATGCAGAATCTTAAGGTCCTAGCTCATGTCCAAGGCACCAAAGCCAGCTAAAAAGTGAATAATCGATACCTAAAACTTGAATGGTACTACTTCTTACTGGCTATTACATCAACTTAGAAGCTTCATCTGTGTTCTACTATGGTGCTTTTAGTGTCTCCGCATACCGCTGCACGCGACATAGCTTTGCAGTCGATAAGTACAACCGTTTCAGAGAGAATTGCGGCTAATGTGACGATCTGGCTTTAAGTCGATTCGATATTAAATGACGAAAACGGACGGATTTCTCTGGTTTTTACTACATATGAACACTTTTCACATTCTCCCGTGCAACTCGGCTGCTAGTCCTCCTTTCATGCCCAATCTTAAAGTCCTAGATCATGTCCAAGGCACCAAAGCCAGCTAAAAAGTGAATAGTCGATACCTAAAACTTGAATTGTACTACTTCTTACTGGCTATTACATCAACTTAGAAGCTTCATCTGTGTTCTACTATGGTGCTTTTAGTGTCTCCACATACCGCAGCACGCGACATAGCTTTGCAGAAGATAAGTACTACCGTTTCAGAGAGAAGAGCGGCCAATGTGACGATCTGGCTTTACGTCGATTCGATAACAAATGACGAAAATGGACGGATTTCTCAGGTTTTTACTACATATGAACACTTTTCACATTCTCCCGTACAACTCGGCTGCTAGACCTCCTTTCATGCAGAATCTTAAGGTCCTAACTCATGTCCAAGGCACCAAAGACAGCTAAAAAGTCAATAAACGATACCTAAAACTTGAATTGTACTACATTTTACTGACTATTACATCATCTTAGAAGCTTCATCTACTATGGTGCTTTTAGTGTCTCCGCATATCGCAGCACGCGACATAGCTTTGCAGTCGATAAGTACAACCGTTTCAGAGAGAAGAGCGGCTGATGTGACGATCTGGCTTTAAGGCGATTCGATAACAAATGACGATAACGAACGGATTTCTCAGGTTTTTACTACATATGAACACTTTTTACATTCTCCCCTGCAACTCGGCTTCTAGTCCTCCGTTCATGCAGAATTTTAAAGTCCTAGCTCATGTCCAAGACACCAAAGCCAGCTAAAAAGTCAATAATCGATACCTGAAACTTGAATTGTACTACTTCTTACTGGCTATTACATCAACTTAGAGCTTCATCTGTGTTCTACTATGGTGCTTTTAGTGTCTCCGCATATCGCAGCACGCGACATAGCTTTGCAGACGATAAGTACAACCGTTTCAGAGAGAAGGGCGTCCAATGTGACGATCTGGCTTTAAGTCAATTCAATAACAAATGACGAAAACGTAAGGATTTCTCAGGTTTTTACTACATTTGAACATTTTCCACATTCTCCCGTGCAACTCGGCTGCTAGTCCTCCTTTCATGCACAATCTTAAAGTCCTAGCTCATGTCCAAGGCACCAAAGCCAGCTAAAAAGTCAATAATCGATACTTAAAACTTGAATTGTACTACTTCTTACTGGCTATTACATCAACTTAGAAGCTTCATCTGTGTTCTACTATGATGCTTTTAGTGTCTCCGCATACCGCAGCACGCGACATAGCTTTGCAGACGGTAAGTACAACCGTTTCAGAGAGAAGAGCGGCCAATGTGACGATCTGGCTTTAAGTCGATTCGATAACAAATGACGAAAACGGACGGATTTCTCAGGTTTTTACTACATATGAACACTTTTCACATTCTCCCGTACAACTCGGCTGCTAGACCTCCTTTCATGCAGAATCTTAAGGTCCTAACTCATGTCCAAGGCACCAAAGACAGCTAAAAAGTCAATAATCGATACCTAAAACTTGAATTGTACTACATCTTACTGACTATTACATCATCTTAGAAGCTTCATCTGTGTTCTACTATGGTGCTTTTAGTGTCTCCGCATATCGCAGCACGCGACATAGCTTTGCAGTCGATAAGTACAACCGTTTCAGAGAGGAGAGCGGCTAATGTGACGATCTGGCTTTAAGGCGATTCGATAACAAATGACGATAACGAACGGATTTCTCAGGTTTTTAATACATATAAACACTTTTTACATTCTCCCCTGCAACTTGGCTGCTAGTCCTCCTTTCATGCAGAATCTTAAGGTCTTAGCTCATGTTCAAGTCACCAAAGCAAGCTAAGAAGTCAAAAATCGATACCTATAACATGAATTGTACTACTTCTTACTGGCTATTACATCAGCTTAGAAGCTTCGTCTGTGTTCTACTATGGTGCTTTTAGTGTCCCCACATACCGCAGCACGCGACATAGCTTTGCAGACGATACGTACAACCGTTTCAGAGAGAAGAGCGGCCAATGTGACGATCTGGCTTTAAGTCGATTCGATAACAAATGGCGGAAACGGACGGATTTCTTAGGTTTTTACTATATATGAACACTTTTCACATTCTCCCATGCAACTGGACTGCTAGTCCTCCTTTCATGCAGAATCATAAGGTCCTAGCTCATGTCCAAGGTACCAAAGCCAGCTAAAAAGTCAATAATCGATACTTAAAACTTGAATTGTACTACTTCTTACTGACTATTACATCATCTTAGAAGCTTCATCTGTGTTCTACTATGGTGCTTTTAGTGTCTCCGCATACCGCAGCACGCGACATAGCTTTGCAGTCGATAAGTACAACCGTTTCAGAGAGAAGAGCCGCTAATGTGACGATCTGGCTTTATGTCGATTCGATAACAAATGACGATAACGAACGGATTTCTCAGGTTTTTACTACATATGAACACTTTTTACATTCTCCCCTGCAACTCGGCTGCTAGTCCTCCTTTCATGCAGAATCGTAAGGTCCTAGCTCCTCTCCAAGGCACCAAAGCCACCTAAAAAGTCAATAATCGATACCTAAAACTTGAATTGTACTACTTCTTACTGCCTATTACATCAACTTAGAAGCTTCATCTGTGTTCTACTATGGTGCTTTTAGTGTCTCCACATACCGCAGCACGCGACATAGCTTTGCAGAAGATAAGTACAACCGTTTCAGAGAGAAGAGCGGCCAATGTGACGATCTGGCTTTAAGTCGATTCGATAACAAATGACGAAAACGGACGGATTTCTCAGGTTTTTACTACATATGAACACTTTTCACATTCTCCCGTACAACTCGGCTGCTAGACCTCGTTTCATGCAGAATCTTAAGGTCCTAACTCATGTCCAAGGCACCAAAGACAGCTAAAAAGTCAATAATCGATACATAAACTTGAATTGTACTACGTCTTACTGACTATTACATCATCTTAGAAGCTTCATCTGTGTTCTACTATGGTGCTTTTAGTGTCTCCGCATATCGCAGCACGCGACATAGCTTTGCAGTCGATAAGTACAACCGTTTCAGAGAGAAGAGCGGCTAATGTGACGATCTGGCTTTAAGGCGATTCGATAACAATGACGATAACGAACGGATTTCTCAGGTTTTTAATACATATAAACACTTTTTACATTCTCCCCTGCAACTCGGCTGCTAGTCCTCCTTTCATGCAGAATCGTAAGGTCCTAGCTCCTCTCCAAGGCACCAAAGCCAGCTAAAAAGTCAATAATCGATACCTAAAACTTGAATTGTACTACTTCTTACTGCCTATTACATCAACTTAGAAGCTTCATCTGTGATCTACTATGGTGCTTTTAGTGTCTCCGCATACCGCAGCACGCGACATAGCTTTGCAGACGATAAGTACAACTGTTTCAGAGAGAAGAGCGGCCTATGTGACGATCTGGCTTTACGTCGATTCGATAACAAATGACGAAAACGGACGGATTTCTCAGGTTCTTACTACATATGAACACTTTTCACTTTCTCCCTCGCAACTCGGCTGCTAGTCCTCCTTTCATGCAGAATCTTAAGGCCCTAGCTCATGTCCAAGACACCAAAGCCAGCTAAAAAGTCAATAATCGATACCTAAAACTGGAATTGTACTACTTCTTACTGGCTATTACATCAACTTAGAAGCTTCATCTGTGTTCTACTATGGTGCTTTTAGTGTCTCCGCATACTGCAGCACGCGACATAGCTTTGCAGACGATAAGTACAACCGTTTCAGAGAGAAGAGCGGCTAAGGTGACGATCTGGCTTTAAGTCGATTCGATAACAAATGACGATAACGAACGGATTTCTCAGGCTTTTACTACATATGAACACTTTTTACATTCTCCCCTGCAACTCGGCTGCTAGTCCTCCATTCATGCAGAATCTTAAGGTCCTAGCTCATGTCCAAGGCACCAAGGGGAGCTAAAAAGTCAATAATCGATACCTAAAACTTGAATAGTACTACTTCTTACTGGCTATTACATCAACTTAGAAGCTTCATCTGTGTTCTACTATGATGCTTTTAGTGTCTCCGCATACCGCAGCACGCGACATAGCTTTGCAGACGATAAGTACAACCGTTTCAGAGAGAAGAGCGGCCAATGTGACGATCTGGCTTTAAGTCGAATCGATAACAAATGACGAAAACGGACGGATTTCTCAGGTTTTTACTACATATGAACACTTTTCACATTCTCCCGTACAACTCGGCTGCTAGACCTCCTTTCATGCAGAATCTTAAGGTCCTAACTCATGTCCAAGGCACCAAAGACAGCTAAAAAGTCAATAAACGATACCTAAAACTTGAATTGTACTACATTTTACTGACTATTACATCATCTTAGAAGCTTCATCTACTATGGTGCTTTTAGTGTCTCCGCATATCGCAGCACGCGACATAGCTTTGCAGTCGATAAGTACAACCGTTTCAGAGAGAAGAGCGGCTGATGTGACGATCTGGCTTTAAGGCGATTCGATAACAAATGACGATAACGAACGGATTTCTCAGGTTTTTACTACATATGAACACTTTTTACATTCTCCCCTGCAACTCGGCTTCTAGTCCTCCGTTCATGCAGAATTTTAAAGTCCTAGCTCATGTCCAAGACACCAAAGCCAGCTAAAAAGTCAATAATCGATACCTGAAACTTGAATTGTACTACTTCTTACTGGCTATTACATCAACTTAGAGCTTCATCTGTGTTCTACTATGGTGCTTTTAGTGTCTCCGCATATCGCAGCACGCGACATAGCTTTGCAGACGATAAGTACAACCGTTTCAGAGAGAAGGGCGTCCAATGTGACGATCTGGCTTTAAGTCAATTCAATAACAAATGACGAAAACGTAAGGATTTCTCAGGTTTTTACTACATTTGAACATTTTCCACATTCTCCCGTGCAACTCGGCTGCTAGTCCTCCTTTCATGCACAATCTTAAAGTCCTAGCTCATGTCCAAGGCACCAAAGCCAGCTAAAAAGTCAATAATCGATATTTAAAACTTGAATTGTACTACTTCTTACTGGCTATTACATCAACTTAGAAGCTTCATCTGTGTTCTACTATGATGCTTTTAGTGTCTCCGCATACCGCAGCACGCGACATAGCTTTGCAGACGGTAAGTACAACCGTTTCAGAGAGAAGAGCGGCCAATGTGACGATCTGGCTTTAAGTCGATTCGATAACAAATGACGAAAACGGACGGATTTCTCAGGTTTTTACTACATATGAACACTTTTCACATTCTCCCGTACAACTCGGCTGCTAGACCTCCTTTCATGCAGAATCTTAAGGTCCTAACTCATGTCCAAGGCACCAAAGACAGCTAAAAAGTCAATAATCGATACCTAAAACTTGAATTGTACTACATCTTACTGACTATTACATCATCTTAGAAGCTTCATCTGTGTTCTACTATGATGCTTTTAGTGTCTCCGCATATCGCAGCACGCGACATAGCTTTGCAGTCGATAAGTACAACCGTTTCAGAGAGGAGAGCGGCTAATGTGACGATCTGGCTTTAAGGCGATTCGATAACAAATGACGATAACGAACGGATTTCTCAGGTTTTTAATACATATAAACACTTTTTACATTCTCCCCTGCAACTTGGCTGCTAGTCCTCCTTTCATGCAGAATCTTAAGGTCTTAGCTCATGTTCAAGTCACCAAAGCAAGCTAAGAAGTCAATAATCGATACCTATAACATGAATTGTACTACTTCTTACTGGCTATTACATCAGCTTAGAAGCTTCGTCTGTGTTCTACTATGGTGCTTTTAGTGTCCCCACATACCGCAGCACGCGACATAGCTTTGCAGACGATACGTACAACCGTTTCAGAGAGAAGAGCGGCCAATGTGACGATCTGGCTTTAAGTCGATTCGATAACAAATGGCGGAAACGGACGGATTTCTTAGGTTTTTACTATATATGAACACTTTTCACATTCTCCCATGCAACTGGACTGCTAGTCCTCCTTTCATGCAGAATCATAAGGTCCTAGCTCATGTCCAAGGTACCAAAGCCAGCTAAAAAGTCAATAATCGATACTTAAAACTTGAATTGTACTACTTCTTACTGACTATTACATCATCTTAGAAGCTTCATCTGTGTTCTACTATGGTGCTTTTAGTGTCTCCGCATACCGCAGCACGCGACATAGCTTTGCAGTCGATAAGTACAACCGTTTCAGAGAGAAGAGCGGCTAATGTGACGATCTGGCTTTAAGGCGATTCGATAACAATGACGATAACGAACGGATTTCTCAGGTTTTTAATACATATAAACACTTTTTACATTCTCCCCTGCAACTCGGCTGCTAGTCCTCCTTTCATGCAGAATCGTAAGGTCCTAGCTCCTCTCCAAGGCACCAAAGCCAGCTAAAAAGTCAATAATCGATACCTAAAACTTGAATTGTACTACTTCTTACTGCCTATTACATCAACTTAGAAGCTTCATCTGTGATCTACTATGGTGCTTTTAGTGTCTCCGCATACCGCAGCACGCGACATAGCTTTGCAGACGATAAGTACAACTGTTTCAGAGAGAAGAGCGGCCTATGTGACGATCTGGCTTTACGTCGATTCGATAACAAATGACGAAAACGGACGGATTTCTCAGGTTCTTACTACATATGAACACTTTTCACTTTCTCCCTCGCAACTCGGCTGCTAGTCCTCCTTTCATGCAGAATCTTAAGGCCCTAGCTCATGTCCAAGACACCAAAGCCAGCTAAAAAGTCAATAATCGATACCTAAAACTGGAATTGTACTACTTCTTACTGGCTATTACATCAACTTAGAAGCTTCATCTGTGTTCTACTATGGTGCTTTTAGTGTCTCCGCATACTGCAGCACGCGACATAGCTTTGCAGACGATAAGTACAACCGTTTCAGAGACAAGAGCGGCCAATGTGACGATCTGGCTTTAAGTCGATTCGATAACAAATGACGAAAACGGACGGATTTCTCAGGTTTTTACTACATATGAACACCTTTCACATTCTCCCGTGCAACTCGGCTGCTAGTCCTCCTTTCATGCAGAATCTTAAGGTCCTAGCTCATGTCCAAGGCACCAAAGGCAGCTAAAAAGTCAATAATCGATACCTAAAACTTGAATTGTACTACTTCTTACTGACTATTACATCATCTTAGAAGCTTCATCTGTGTTTACCTATGGTGGTTTTAGTGTCTCCGCATACCGCAGCACGCGACATAGCTTTGCAGTCGATAAGTACAATCGTTTCAGAGAGAAGAGCGGCTAAGGTGACGATCTGGCTTTAAGTCGATTCGATAACAAATGACGATAACGAACGGATTTCTCAGGCTTTTACTACATATGAACACTTTTTACATTCTCCCCTGCAACTCGGCTGCTAGTCCTCCATTCATGCAGAATCTTAAGCTCCTAGCTCATGTCCAAGGCACCAAGGGCAGCTAAAAAGTCAATAATCGATACCTAAAACTTGAATAGTACTACTTCTTACTGGCTATTACATCAACTTAGAAGCTTCATCTGTGTTCTACTATGATGCTTTTAGTGTCTCCGCATACCGCAGCACGCGACATAGCTTTGCAGACGATAAGTACAACCGTTTCAGAGAGAAGAGCGGCCAATGTGACGATCTGGCTTTAAGTCGAATCGATAACAAATGACGAAAACGGACGGATTTCTCAGGTTTTTACTACATATGAACACTTTTCACATTCTCCCGTGCAACTCGGCTGCTATTCCTCGTTTCATGCAGAATCTTAAGGTCTTAGCTCATGTCCAAGTCACCAAAGCCAGCTAAAAAGTCAATAATCGATACCTAACACTTGAATTGTACTACTTATACTGGCTATTACATCGCCTTAGAAGCTTCATCTGTCTTCTACTATGGTGCTTTTAGTGTCTCCGCATACCGCAGCACGCGACATAGCTTTGCAGACGATAAGTACAACCGTTTCAGAGAGAAGAGCGCCAATGTGACGATCTGGCTTTAAGACGATTCGATAACAAATGACGAAAACGGACGGATTTCTCAGGTTTTTACTACATATGAACACTTTTCACATTCTCCCAAGCAACTCGGCTGCTAGTCCTCCGTTCATGCAGATTTTTAAGGTCCTAGCTCATGTCCAAGGCACCAAAGAATGGTAAAAAGTCAATAATCGATACCTAAGACTTGAATTGTACTACATCTTACTGGATATTACTTCAACTTAGAAGCTTCATCTGTGTTCTACTATGGTGCTTTTAGTGTCTCCGCATACCGCAGCACGCGACAAAGCTTTGCAGACGATAAGTACAACCGTTTCAGAGAGAAGAGCGGCCAATGTGACGATCTGGCTTTACGTCAATTCGATAACAAATGACGAAAACGGAAGGATTTCTCAGGTTTTTACTACATATGAACATTTTCCACATTCTCCCGTGCAAATCGTCTGCTAGTCCTCCTTTCATGCAGAATCATAAGGTCCTAGCTCATGTTCAAGTCACCAAAGCAAGCTAAGAAGTCAATAATCGATACCTATAACATGAATTGTACTACTTCGTACTGGCTATTACATCAACTTGGAAGCTTCATCTGTGTTCTACTATAGTGCTTTTAGTGTCTCCACATACCGCAGCACGCGACATAGCTTTGCAGACGATAAGTACAACCGTTTCAGAGAGAAGAGCGGCCAATGTGACGATCTGGCTTTAAGTCGATTCGATAACAAATGACAAAAACGGTCGTATTTCTCAGGTTTTTACTATATATTAACACTTTTCACATTCTTCCGTGCAACTTGGCTGTTAGTCGTCCTTTCATGCAGAATTTTAAGGTCCTAGCTCATGTCCAAGGCACCAAAGCCAGCTAAAAAGTCAATAATCGATACCTATAACTTGAATTGTACTACTTCTTACTGGCTATTACATCAACTTAGAAGCTTCATCTGTGTTCTACTATGGTGCTTTTAGTGTCTCCGCATACCGCAGCACGCGACATAGCTTTGCAGACGATAAGTACAACCGTATCAGAGAGAAGAGCGGCCAATGTGACGATCTGGCTTTAAGTCAATTCGATAACAAATGACGAAAACGGAAGGATTTCTCAGGTTTTTACTACATATGAACATTTTCCACATTCTCCCGTGCAACTCGGCTGCTAGTCCTCCTTTTATGCAGAATCTTAAGGTCCTCGCTCATGGTCAAGTCACCAAAGCAAGCTAAGAAGTCAATAATCGATACCTATAACAAGAATTGTACTACTTCTTACTGGCTATTACATCAGCTTAGAAGCTTCATCTGTGTTCTACTATGGTGCTTTTAGTGTCTCCGCATACCGCAGCACGCGACATAGCTTTGCAGACGATAAGTACAACCGTTTCAGAGAGAAGAGCGGCCAATGTGACGATCTGGCTTTAAGTCGATTCGATAACAAATGGCGGAAACAGACGGATTTCTTTGGTTTTTACTACATATGAACACTTTTCACATTCTCCCGTGCAACTGGGCTGCTAGTCCTCCTTTCATGCAGAATCATAAGGTCCTAGCTCATGTACAAGGTACCAAAGCCAGCTAAAAAGTCAATAATCGATACCTATAACTTGAATTGTACTTCTTCTTACTGGCAATTACATCAACTTAGAAGCTTCATGTATGTTCTACTATGGTGCTTTTAGTGTCTCCGCATACCGCAGCACGCGACATAGCTTTGCAGACGATAAGTACAACCGTTTTAGAGAGTAGAGCGCCCAACGTGACGATCTGGCTTTAAGTCGATTCGATAACAAATGAGGAAAACGGACGGATTTCTCAGGTTTTTACTACATATGAACACTTTTCACATTCTCACGTGCAACGCGGCTGCTAGACCTCCTATCACGTAAAATCTTAAGTTCCTAGCTCATGCCCAAGGCACCAAAGAAGGGTAAAAAGTCAACAATCGATACCTAAAACTTGAATAGTACTACTTCTTACTGGCTATTACATCAACTTAGAAGCTTCATCTGTGTTCTACTATGGTGCTTTTAGTGTCTCCGCATACCGCAGCACGCGACATAGCTTTGCAGACGATAAGTACAACCGTTTCAGAGAGAAGAGCGGCCAATGTGACGATCTGGCTTTAAGTCGATTCGATAACAAATGGCGGAAACAGCCGGATTTCTTAGGTTTTTACTACATATGAACACTTTTCACATTCTCCCGTGCAACTGGGCTGCTAGTCCTCCTTTCATGCAGAATCAAAAGGTCCTAGCTCATGTCCAAGGTACCAAAGCCAGCTAAAAAGTCAATAATCGATACCTATAACTTGAATTGTACTACTTCTTACTGGCCATTACATCAGCTTAGAAGCTTCATCTGTGTTCTACTATGGTGCTTTTAGTGGCTCCGCATACCGCAGCACGCGACATAGCTTTGCAGAAGATAAGTACAACCGTTTCAGAGAGAAGAGCGGCCAATGTGACGATCTGGCTTTAAGTCGATTCGATAACAAATGACGAAAACGGACGGATTTCTCAGGTTTTTACTACATATGAACACTTTTCACATTCTCCCGTACAACTCGGCTGCTAGACCTCGTTTCATGCAGAATCTTAAGGTCCTAACTCATGTCCAAGGCACCAAAGACAGCTAAAAAGTCAATAATCGATACATAAACTTGAATTGTACTACGTCTTACTGACTATTACATCATCTTAGAAGCTTCATCTGTGTTCTACTATGGTGCTTTTAGTGTCTCCGCATATCGCAGCACGCGACATAGCTTTGCAGTCGATAAGTACAACCGTTTCAGAGAGAAGAGCGGCTAATGTGACGATCTGGCTTTAAGGCGATTCGATAACAATGACGATAACGAACGGATTTCTCAGGTTTTTAATACATATAAACACTTTTTACATTCTCCCCTGCAACTCGGCTGCTAGTCCTCCTTTCATGCAGAATCGTAAGGTCCTAGCTCCTCTCCAAGGCACCAAAGCCAGCTAAAAAGTCAATAATCGATACCTAAAACTTGAATTGTACTACTTCTTACTGCCTATTACATCAACTTAGAAGCTTCATCTGTGATCTACTATGGTGCTTTTAGTGTCTCCGCATACCGCAGCACGCGACATAGCTTTGCAGACGATAAGTACAACTGTTTCAGAGAGAAGAGCGGCCTATGTGACGATCTGGCTTTACGTCGATTCGATAACAAATGACGAAAACGGACGGATTTCTCAGGTTCTTACTACATATGAACACTTTTCACTTTCTCCCTCGCAACTCGGCTGCTAGTCCTCCTTTCATGCAGAATCTTAAGGCCCTAGCTCATGTCCAAGACACCAAAGCCAGCTAAAAAGTCAATAATCGATACCTAAAACTGGAATTGTACTACTTCTTACTGGCTATTACATCAACTTAGAAGCTTCATCTGTGTTCTACTATGGTGCTTTTAGTGTCTCCGCATACTGCAGCACGCGACATAGCTTTGCAGACGATAAGTACAACCGTTTCAGAGAGAAGAGCGGCTAAGGTGACGATCTGGCTTTAAGTCGATTCGATAACAAATGACGATAACGAACGGATTTCTCAGGCTTTTACTACATATGAACACTTTTTACATTCTCCCCTGCAACTCGGCTGCTAGTCCTCCATTCATGCAGAATCTTAAGGTCCTAGCTCATGTCCAAGGCACCAAGGGGAGCTAAAAAGTCAATAATCGATACCTAAAACTTGAATAGTACTACTTCTTACTGGCTATTACATCAACTTAGAAGCTTCATCTGTGTTCTACTATGATGCTTTTAGTGTCTCCGCATACCGCAGCACGCGACATAGCTTTGCAGACGATAAGTACAACCGTTTCAGAGAGAAGAGCGGCCAATGTGACGATCTGGCTTTAAGTCGAATCGATAACAAATGACGAAAACGGACGGATTTCTCAGGTTTTTACTACATATGAACACTTTTCACATTCTCCCGTACAACTCGGCTGCTAGACCTCCTTTCATGCAGAATCTTAAGGTCCTAACTCATGTCCAAGGCACCAAAGACAGCTAAAAAGTCAATAAACGATACCTAAAACTTGAATTGTACTACATTTTACTGACTATTACATCATCTTAGAAGCTTCATCTACTATGGTGCTTTTAGTGTCTCCGCATATCGCAGCACGCGACATAGCTTTGCAGTCGATAAGTACAACCGTTTCAGAGAGAAGAGCGGCTGATGTGACGATCTGGCTTTAAGGCGATTCGATAACAAATGACGATAACGAACGGATTTCTCAGGTTTTTACTACATATGAACACTTTTTACATTCTCCCCTGCAACTCGGCTTCTAGTCCTCCGTTCATGCAGAATTTTAAAGTCCTAGCTCATGTCCAAGACACCAAAGCCAGCTAAAAAGTCAATAATCGATACCTGAAACTTGAATTGTACTACTTCTTACTGGCTATTACATCAACTTAGAGCTTCATCTGTGTTCTACTATGGTGCTTTTAGTGTCTCCGCATATCGCAGCACGCGACATAGCTTTGCAGACGATAAGTACAACCGTTTCAGAGAGAAGGGCGTCCAATGTGACGATCTGGCTTTAAGTCAATTCAATAACAAATGACGAAAACGTAAGGATTTCTCAGGTTTTTACTACATTTGAACATTTTCCACATTCTCCCGTGCAACTCGGCTGCTAGTCCTCCTTTCATGCACAATCTTAAAGTCCTAGCTCATGTCCAAGGCACCAAAGCCAGCTAAAAAGTCAATAATCGATATTTAAAACTTGAATTGTACTACTTCTTACTGGCTATTACATCAACTTAGAAGCTTCATCTGTGTTCTACTATGATGCTTTTAGTGTCTCCGCATACCGCAGCACGCGACATAGCTTTGCAGACGGTAAGTACAACCGTTTCAGAGAGAAGAGCGGCCAATGTGACGATCTGGCTTTAAGTCGATTCGATAACAAATGACGAAAACGGACGGATTTCTCAGGTTTTTACTACATATGAACACTTTTCACATTCTCCCGTACAACTCGGCTGCTAGACCTCCTTTCATGCAGAATCTTAAGGTCCTAACTCATGTCCAAGGCACCAAAGACAGCTAAAAAGTCAATAATCGATACCTAAAACTTGAATTGTACTACATCTTACTGACTATTACATCATCTTAGAAGCTTCATCTGTGTTCTACTATGATGCTTTTAGTGTCTCCGCATATCGCAGCACGCGACATAGCTTTGCAGTCGATAAGTACAACCGTTTCAGAGAGGAGAGCGGCTAATGTGACGATCTGGCTTTAAGGCGATTCGATAACAAATGACGATAACGAACGGATTTCTCAGGTTTTTAATACATATAAACACTTTTTACATTCTCCCCTGCAACTTGGCTGCTAGTCCTCCTTTCATGCAGAATCTTAAGGTCTTAGCTCATGTTCAAGTCACCAAAGCAAGCTAAGAAGTCAATAATCGATACCTATAACATGAATTGTACTACTTCTTACTGGCTATTACATCAGCTTAGAAGCTTCGTCTGTGTTCTACTATGGTGCTTTTAGTGTCCCCACATACCGCAGCACGCGACATAGCTTTGCAGACGATACGTACAACCGTTTCAGAGAGAAGAGCGGCCAATGTGACGATCTGGCTTTAAGTCGATTCGATAACAAATGGCGGAAACGGACGGATTTCTTAGGTTTTTACTATATATGAACACTTTTCACATTCTCCCATGCAACTGGACTGCTAGTCCTCCTTTCATGCAGAATCATAAGGTCCTAGCTCATGTCCAAGGTACCAAAGCCAGCTAAAAAGTCAATAATCGATACTTAAAACTTGAATTGTACTACTTCTTACTGACTATTACATCATCTTAGAAGCTTCATCTGTGTTCTACTATGGTGCTTTTAGTGTCTCCGCATACCGCAGCACGCGACATAGCTTTGCAGTCGATAAGTACAACCGTTTCAGAGAGAAGAGCGGCTAATGTGACGATCTGGCTTTAAGGCGATTCGATAACAATGACGATAACGAACGGATTTCTCAGGTTTTTAATACATATAAACACTTTTTACATTCTCCCCTGCAACTCGGCTGCTAGTCCTCCTTTCATGCAGAATCGTAAGGTCCTAGCTCCTCTCCAAGGCACCAAAGCCAGCTAAAAAGTCAATAATCGATACCTAAAACTTGAATTGTACTACTTCTTACTGCCTATTACATCAACTTAGAAGCTTCATCTGTGATCTACTATGGTGCTTTTAGTGTCTCCGCATACCGCAGCACGCGACATAGCTTTGCAGACGATAAGTACAACTGTTTCAGAGAGAAGAGCGGCCTATGTGACGATCTGGCTTTACGTCGATTCGATAACAAATGACGAAAACGGACGGATTTCTCAGGTTCTTACTACATATGAACACTTTTCACTTTCTCCCTCGCAACTCGGCTGCTAGTCCTCCTTTCATGCAGAATCTTAAGGCCCTAGCTCATGTCCAAGACACCAAAGCCAGCTAAAAAGTCAATAATCGATACCTAAAACTGGAATTGTACTACTTCTTACTGGCTATTACATCAACTTAGAAGCTTCATCTGTGTTCTACTATGGTGCTTTTAGTGTCTCCGCATACTGCAGCACGCGACATAGCTTTGCAGACGATAAGTACAACCGTTTCAGAGACAAGAGCGGCCAATGTGACGATCTGGCTTTAAGTCGATTCGATAACAAATGACGAAAACGGACGGATTTCTCAGGTTTTTACTACATATGAACACCTTTCACATTCTCCCGTGCAACTCGGCTGCTAGTCCTCCTTTCATGCAGAATCTTAAGGTCCTAGCTCATGTCCAAGGCACCAAAGGCAGCTAAAAAGTCAATAATCGATACCTAAAACTTGAATTGTACTACTTCTTACTGACTATTACATCATCTTAGAAGCTTCATCTGTGTTTACCTATGGTGGTTTTAGTGTCTCCGCATACCGCAGCACGCGACATAGCTTTGCAGTCGATAAGTACAATCGTTTCAGAGAGAAGAGCGGCTAAGGTGACGATCTGGCTTTAAGTCGATTCGATAACAAATGACGATAACGAACGGATTTCTCAGGCTTTTACTACATATGAACACTTTTTACATTCTCCCCTGCAACTCGGCTGCTAGTCCTCCATTCATGCAGAATCTTAAGCTCCTAGCTCATGTCCAAGGCACCAAGGGCAGCTAAAAAGTCAATAATCGATACCTAAAACTTGAATAGTACTACTTCTTACTGGCTATTACATCAACTTAGAAGCTTCATCTGTGTTCTACTATGATGCTTTTAGTGTCTCCGCATACCGCAGCACGCGACATAGCTTTGCAGACGATAAGTACAACCGTTTCAGAGAGAAGAGCGGCCAATGTGACGATCTGGCTTTAAGTCGAATCGATAACAAATGACGAAAACGGACGGATTTCTCAGGTTTTTACTACATATGAACACTTTTCACATTCTCCCGTGCAACTCGGCTGCTATTCCTCGTTTCATGCAGAATCTTAAGGTCTTAGCTCATGTCCAAGTCACCAAAGCCAGCTAAAAAGTCAATAATCGATACCTAACACTTGAATTGTACTACTTATACTGGCTATTACATCGCCTTAGAAGCTTCATCTGTCTTCTACTATGGTGCTTTTAGTGTCTCCGCATACCGCAGCACGCGACATAGCTTTGCAGACGATAAGTACAACCGTTTCAGAGAGAAGAGCGCCAATGTGACGATCTGGCTTTAAGACGATTCGATAACAAATGACGAAAACGGACGGATTTCTCAGGTTTTTACTACATATGAACACTTTTCACATTCTCCCAAGCAACTCGGCTGCTAGTCCTCCGTTCATGCAGATTTTTAAGGTCCTAGCTCATGTCCAAGGCACCAAAGAATGGTAAAAAGTCAATAATCGATACCTAAGACTTGAATTGTACTACATCTTACTGGATATTACTTCAACTTAGAAGCTTCATCTGTGTTCTACTATGGTGCTTTTAGTGTCTCCGCATACCGCAGCACGCGACAAAGCTTTGCAGACGATAAGTACAACCGTTTCAGAGAGAAGAGCGGCCAATGTGACGATCTGGCTTTACGTCAATTCGATAACAAATGACGAAAACGGAAGGATTTCTCAGGTTTTTACTACATATGAACATTTTCCACATTCTCCCGTGCAAATCGTCTGCTAGTCCTCCTTTCATGCAGAATCATAAGGTCCTAGCTCATGTTCAAGTCACCAAAGCAAGCTAAGAAGTCAATAATCGATACCTATAACATGAATTGTACTACTTCGTACTGGCTATTACATCAACTTGGAAGCTTCATCTGTGTTCTACTATAGTGCTTTTAGTGTCTCCACATACCGCAGCACGCGACATAGCTTTGCAGACGATAAGTACAACCGTTTCAGAGAGAAGAGCGGCCAATGTGACGATCTGGCTTTAAGTCGATTCGATAACAAATGACAAAAACGGTCGTATTTCTCAGGTTTTTACTATATATTAACACTTTTCACATTCTTCCGTGCAACTTGGCTGTTAGTCGTCCTTTCATGCAGAATTTTAAGGTCCTAGCTCATGTCCAAGGCACCAAAGCCAGCTAAAAAGTCAATAATCGATACCTATAACTTGAATTGTACTACTTCTTACTGGCTATTACATCAACTTAGAAGCTTCATCTGTGTTCTACTATGGTGCTTTTAGTGTCTCCGCATACCGCAGCACGCGACATAGCTTTGCAGACGATAAGTACAACCGTATCAGAGAGAAGAGCGGCCAATGTGACGATCTGGCTTTAAGTCAATTCGATAACAAATGACGAAAACGGAAGGATTTCTCAGGTTTTTACTACATATGAACATTTTCCACATTCTCCCGTGCAACTCGGCTGCTAGTCCTCCTTTTATGCAGAATCTTAAGGTCCTCGCTCATGGTCAAGTCACCAAAGCAAGCTAAGAAG
Organism: Schistocerca gregaria; assembly: GCF_023897955.1. Taxonomy (NCBI): domain Eukaryota; kingdom Metazoa; phylum Arthropoda; class Insecta; order Orthoptera; family Acrididae; genus Schistocerca; species Schistocerca gregaria. The sequence goes on along the minus strand of NW_026061828.1, from coordinate 2,604,280 downwards.
TCAATAATCGATACCTATAACAAGAATTGTACTACTTCTTACTGGCTATTACATCAGCTTAGAAGCTTCATCTGTGTTCTACTATGGTGCTTTTAGTGTCTCCGCATACCGCAGCACGCGACATAGCTTTGCAGACGATAAGTACAACCGTTTCAGAGAGAAGAGCGGCCAATGTGACGATCTGGCTTTAAGTCGATTCGATAACAAATGGCGGAAACAGACGGATTTCTTTGGTTTTTACTACATATGAACACTTTTCACATTCTCCCGTGCAACTGGGCTGCTAGTCCTCCTTTCATGCAGAATCATAAGGTCCTAGCTCATGTACAAGGTACCAAAGCCAGCTAAAAAGTCAATAATCGATACCTATAACTTGAATTGTACTTCTTCTTACTGGCAATTACATCAACTTAGAAGCTTCATGTATGTTCTACTATGGTGCTTTTAGTGTCTCCGCATACCGCAGCACGCGACATAGCTTTGCAGACGATAAGTACAACCGTTTTAGAGAGTAGAGCGCCCAACGTGACGATCTGGCTTTAAGTCGATTCGATAACAAATGAGGAAAACGGACGGATTTCTCAGGTTTTTACTACATATGAACACTTTTCACATTCTCACGTGCAACGCGGCTGCTAGACCTCCTATCACGTAAAATCTTAAGTTCCTAGCTCATGCCCAAGGCACCAAAGAAGGGTAAAAAGTCAACAATCGATACCTAAAACTTGAATAGTACTACTTCTTACTGGCTATTACATCAACTTAGAAGCTTCATCTGTGTTCTACTATGGTGCTTTTAGTGTCTCCGCATACCGCAGCACGCGACATAGCTTTGCAGACGATAAGTACAACCGTTTCAGAGAGAAGAGCGGCCAATGTGACGATCTGGCTTTAAGTCGATTCGATAACAAATGGCGGAAACAGCCGGATTTCTTAGGTTTTTACTACATATGAACACTTTTCACATTCTCCCGTGCAACTGGGCTGCTAGTCCTCCTTTCATGCAGAATCAAAAGGTCCTAGCTCATGTCCAAGGTACCAAAGCCAGCTAAAAAGTCAATAATCGATACCTATAACTTGAATTGTACTACTTCTTACTGGCCATTACATCAGCTTAGAAGCTTCATCTGTGTTCTACTATGGTGCTTTTAGTGGCTCCGCATACCGCAGCACGCGACATAGCTTTGCAGACGATAAGTACAACCGTTTCAGAGAGCAAAACGGAAGGATTTCTCATTTTTTTACTAACTATGAACACTTTTCACATTCTCACGTGCCACGCGGCTGCTAGACCTCCTATCATGCAAAATCTTAAGTTCCTAGCTCATGCCCAAGGCACCAAAGAAGGGTAAAAAGTCAACAATCGATACCTAAAACTTGAATTGTATTACTTCTTACTGACTATTACATCAACTTAGAAGCTTCATCTGTGTTCTGCTATGGTGCTTTTAGTGTCTCCGCATACCGCAGCACGCGACATAGCTTTGCAGTCGATAAGTACAACCGTTTGAGAGAGAAGAGAGGCCAATGTGACGAACTGGCTTTAAGTCGATTCGATAACAATGACGATAACGAACGGATTCTTAAGGTTTTTACTACATATGAACACTTTTCACATTCTCCCGTGCAACTCGGCTGCTAGTCCTCCTTTCATGCAGAATCTTAAGGTCCAAGCCATGTCCAAGGCACCAAAGCCAGCTAAAAAGTCAATAATCGATACCTAAAACTTGAATTATACTACTTCTTACTGGCTATTACATCAAATTAGAGGCTTCATCTGTGTTCTACTATAATGCTTTTAGTGTCTCCGCATACCGCAGCACGCGACATAGCTTTGCAGTCGATAAGTACAACCGTTTCAGAGAGAAGCGCGGCCAATGTGACGATCTGGCTTTAAGTCAATTCGATAACAAATGACGAAAACGGAAGGATTTCTCAGGTTTTTACTACATATGAACATTTTCCACATTCTCCAGTGCAACTCTGCTGCTAGACCTCCTTTCATGCAGAATCTTAAGGTCATAGCTCATGTTCAAGTCACCAAAGCCAGCTAAGAAGCCAATAATCGATACTTATAACATGAATTGTACTACTTCTTACTGGCTATTACATCAGCTTAGAAGCTTCATCTGTGTTCTACTATGGTGCTTTTAGTGTCTCCGCATACCGCAGCACGCGACATAGCTTTGCAGACGATAAGTACAACCGTTTCAGAGAGAAGAGCGGCCAATGTGACGAACTGGCTTTAAGTCGATTCCATAACAAATGGCGGAAACTGACGGATTTCTCAGGTTTTTACTACATATGAACACTTTTCACTTTCTCCCTCGCAACTCGGCTGCTAGTCTTCCTTTCATGCAGAATCGCAAGGCCCTAGCTCATGTCCAAGGCACCAAAGACAGCTAAAAATTCAATAATCGATACCTAAAACTTGAATTGTACTACTTCTTACTGGCTATTACATCAACTTAGAAGCTTCATCTGTGTTCTACTATGGTGCTTTTAGTGTCTCCGCATACCGCAGCACGCGACACAGCTTTGCAGACGATAAGTACAACCGTTTCAGAGAGAAGAGCGGCCAATGTGACGATCTGGCTTTAAGTCAATTCGATAACAAATGACGAAAACGGAAGGATTTCTCAGGTTTTTACTACATATGAACATTTTCCACGTTCTCCCGTGCAACTCGGCTGCTAGTCCTCCTTTCATGCAGAATCTTAAGGTCCTAGCTAATGGTCAAGTCACCAAAGCAAGCTAAGAAGTCAATAATCGATACCTATAACACGAATTGTACTACTTCTTACTGGCTATTACATCAGCTTAGAAGCTTCATCTGTGTTCTACTATGGTGCTATTAGTGTCTCCGCATACAGCAGCGCACGACATAGCTTTGCAGACAATAAGTACAACCGTTTCAGAGAGAAGAGCGGCCAATGTGACGATCTGGCTTTAAGTCGATTCGATAACAAATGTCGAACACGGACGGATTTCTCAGGCTTTTTTTACATATGAACACTTTTCACATTCTCCCGTGCAACTCGTCTGCTAGTCCTCCATTAATGAAGAATCTTAAGGTCCTAGCTCATGTCCAAGGCACCAAAGACAGCTAAAAAGTCAATAATCGATACCTAAAACTTGAATTTTACTACTTCTTACTGGCTATTAGGTCAACTTAGAAGCTTCATGTGTGTTCTACTATGGTGCTTTTAGTGTCTCCGCATACCGCAGCACGCGACATAGCTTTGCAGACGATAAGTACAACCGTTTTAGAGAGTAGAGCGCCCAACGTGACGATCTGGCTTTAAGTCGATTCGATAACAAATGAGGAAAACGGACGGATTTCTCAGGTTTTTACTACATATGAACACTTTTCACACTCTCACGTGCAACGCGGCTGCTAGACCTCCTATCATGTAAAATCTTAAGTTCCTAGCTCATGCCCAAGGCACCAAAGAAGGGTAAAAAGTCAACAATCGATACCTAAAACTTGAATTGTACTACTTCTTACTGGCTATTACATCAACTTAGAAGCTTCATCTGTGTTCTACTATAGTGCGTTTAGTGTCTCCGCATGCCTCAGCACTCGACATAGCTTTGCAGACGATAAGTACAACCGTTTCAGAGAGAAGAGCGGCCAATGTGACGATCTGGCTTTAAGTCGATTCGATAACAAATGTCGAACACGGACGAATTTCTCTGGTTTTTACTACATATGAACACTTTTCACATTCTGCCGTGCAACTCGGCTGCTAGACCTCCTTTCATGTAGAATCTTAAGGTCCTAGCTCATGTTCAAGTCACCAAAGCCAGCTAAGAAGCCAATAATCGATACTTATAACATGAATTGTACTACTTCTTACTGGCTATTACATCAGCTTAGAAGCTTCATCTGTGTTCTACTATGGTGCTTTTAGTGTCTCCGCATACCGGAGCACGCGACATAGCTTTGCAGACGATAAGTACAACCGTTTCAGAGAGAAGAGCGGCCAATGTGACGATCTGGCTTTAAGTAGATTCCATAACAAATGGCGGAAACTGACGGATTTCTCAGGTTTTTACTACATATGAACACTTTTTATTTTCTCCCTCGCAACTCGGCTGCTAGTCCTCCTTTCATGCAGAATCTTAAGGCCCTAGCTCATGTCCAAGACACCAAAGCCAGCTAAAGAGTCAATAATCGATATCTAAAACTTAAATTGTACTACTTCTTACTGGCTATTACATCAACTTAGAAGCTTCATCTGTGTTCTACTATGGTGCTTTTAGTGTCTCCGCATACCGCAGCACGCGACATAGGTTTGCAGACGATAAGTACAACCGTTTCAGAGAGAAGAGCGGCCAATGTGACGATCTGGCTTTAAGTCAATTCGATAACAAATGACGAAAACGGAAGGATTTCTCAGGTTTTTACTACATATGAACATTTTCCACATTCTCCCGTGCAACTCGGCTGCTAGTCCTCCTTTAATGCAGAATCTTAAGTTCCTAGCTCATGGTCAAGTCACCAAAGCAAGCTAAGAAGTCAATAATCGATACCTATAACACGAATTGTACTACTTCTTACTGGCTATTACATCAGCTTAGAAGCTTCATCTGTGTTCTACTATGGTGCTTTTAGTGTCTCCGCATACCGCAGCACGCGACATAGCTTTGCAGACGATGAGTACAACCGTTTCAGAGAGAAGAGCGGCCAATGTGACGATCTGGCTTTAAGTCGATTCGATAACAAATGACGGAAACAGACGGATTTCTTTGGTTTTTACTACATATGAACACTTTTCACATTCTCCCGTGCAACTGGGCTGCTAGTCCTCCTTTCATGCAGAATCATAAGGTCCTAGCTCATGTACAAGGTACCAAAGCCAGCTAAAAAGTCAATAGTCGATACCTATAACTTGAATTGTACTACTTCTTACTGGCTATTACATCAACTTAGAAGCTTCATCTGTGTTCTACTATGCTGCTATTAGTTTCTCCGCATACAGCAGCGCTCGACATAGCTTTGCAGACGATAAGTACAACCGTTTCAGAGAGAAGAGCGGCCAATGTGACGATCTGGCTTTAAGTCGATTCGGTAACAAATGGCGGAAACAGACGGATTTCTTTGGTTTTTACTACATATTAACACTTTTCACATTCTCCCGTGCAACTCGTCTGCTAGTCCTCCATTAATGAAGAATCTTATGGTCCTAGCTCATGTCCAAGGCACCAAAGACAGCTAAAAAGTCAATAATCGATACCTAAAACTTGAATTTTACTACTTCTTACTGGCTATTACATCAACTTGGAAGCTTCATCTGTGTTCTACTATGGTGCTTTTAGTGTCTCCACATACCGCAGCACGCGACATAGCTTTGCAGACGATAAGTACAACCGTTTCAGAGAGAAGAGCGGCCAATGTGACGATCTGGCTCTAAGTCGATTCCATAACAAATGGCGGAAACTGACGGATTTCTCAGGTTTTTACTACATATGAACACTTTTTACTTTCTCCCTCGCAACTCGGCTGCTAGTCCTCCTTTCATGCAGAATCTTAAGGCCCTAGCTCATGTCCAAGACACCAAAGCCAGCTAAAAAGTCAATAATCGATACTAAAACTTGAATTGTACTACTTCTTACTGGCTATTACATCAACTTAGAAGCTTCATCTGTGTTCTACTATGGTGCTTTTAGTGTCTCCGCATACCGCAGCACGCGACATAGCTTTGCAGACGATAAGTACAACCTTTTCAGAGAGAAGAGCGGCCAATGTGACGATCTGGCTTTAAGTCAATTCGATAACAAATGACGAAAACGGAACGATTTCTCAGGTTTTTACTACATATGAACATTTTCCACATTCTCCCGTGCAACTCGGCTGCTAGTCCTCCTTTCATGCAGAATCTTAAGGTCCTAGCTCATGGACAAGTCACCAAAGCAAGCTAAGAAGTCAATAATCGATACCTATAACACGAATTGTACTACTTCTTACTGGCTATTACATCAGCTTAGAAGCTTCATCTGTGTTCTACTATGGTGCTTTTAGTGTCTCCGCATACCGCAGCACGCGACATAGCTTTGCAGACGATAAGTACAACCGTTTCAGAGAAAAGAGCGGCCAATGTGACGATCTGGCTTTAAGTCGATTCGATAACAAATGAGGAAAACGGACGGATTTCTCAGGTTTTTACTACATATGAACACTTTTCACATTCTCACGTGCAACGCGGCTGCTAGACCTCCTATCATGTAAAATCTTGAGTTCCTAGCTCATGCCCAATGCACCAAAGAAGGGTAAAAAGTCAACAATCGATACCTAAAACTTGAATTGTACTACTTCTTACTGGCTATTACATCAACTTAGAAGCTTCATCTGTGTTCTACTATGGTACTTTTAGTGTCTCCGCATACCGCAGCCCGCGACATAGGTTTGCAGTCGATAAGTACAACCGTTTCAGAGAGAAGAGCGGCTAATGTGACGATCTGGCTTTAAGTCGATTCGATAACAATGACGATAACGAACGGATTTTTAAGGTTTTTACTACATATGAACACTTTTCACATTCTCCCGTGCAACTCGGCTGCTAGTCCTCCTTTCATGCAGAATCTTAAGGTCCTAGCCATGTCCAAGGCACCAAAGCCAGCTAAAAAGTCAATAATCGATACCTAAAACTTGAATTATACTACTTCTTAATGGCTATTACATCAAATGAGAGGCTTCATCTGTGTTCTACTATGGTGCTGTTAGTGTCTCCGCATACCGCAGCACGCGACATAGCTTTGCAGTCGATAAGTACAACCGTTTCAGAGAGAAGAGCGGCCAATGTGACGATCTGGCTTTAAGACAATTCGATAACAAATGACGAAAACGGAAGGATTTCTGAGGTTTTTACTACATAATGAACATTTTCCACATTCTCCAGTGCAACTCGGCTGCTAGTCCTCCTTTCATGCAGAATCTTAAGGTCCTAGCTCATGTTCAAGTCACCAAAGCCAGCTATGAAGGCAATAATCGATACTTATTACATGAATTGTACTACTTCTTACTGGCTATTACATCAGCTTAGAAGCTTCATCTGTGTTCTACTATGGTGCTTTTAGTGTCTCCGCGTACCGCAGCATGCGACATAGCTTTGCAGACGATAAGTACAACCGTTTCAGAGAGAAGAGCGGCCAGTGTGACGATCTGGTTTAAGTCGATTCGATAACAAATGTCGAACACGGATAGATTTCTCAGGCTTTTACTACATATGAACACTTTCCCATTCTCCCGTGCAACTCGGCTGCTAGTCCTCCATTAATGAAGAATCTTAAGGTCCTAGCTCATGTCCAAGGCACCAAAGCCAGCTAAAAAGTCAATAATCGATACCTGAAACTTGAATTGTACTACTTCTTACTGGCTATTAGGTCAACTTAGAAGCTTCATGTGTGTTCTACTATGGTGCTTTTAGTGTCTCCGCATACCGCAGCACGCGACATAGCTTTGCAGACGATAAGTACAACCGTTTTAGAGAGTAGAGCGCCCAACGTGACGATCTGGCTTTAAGTCGATTCGATAACAAATGAGGAAAACGGACGGATTTCTCAGGTTTTTACTACATATGAACACTTTTCACACTCTCACGTGCAACGCGGCTGCTAGACCTCCTATCATGTAAAATCTTAAGTTCCTAGCTCATGCCCAAGGCACCAAAGAAGGGTAAAAAGTCAACAATCGATACCTAAAACTTGAATTGTACTACTTCTTACTGGCTATTACATCAACTTAGAAGCTTCATCTGTGTTCTACTATAGTGCGTTTAGTGTCTCCGCATGCCTCAGCACTCGACATAGCTTTGCAGACGATAAGTACAACCGTTTCAGAGAGAAGAGCGGCCAATGTGACGATCTGGCTTTAAGTCGATTCGATAACAAATGTCGAACACGGACGAATTTCTCTGGTTTTTACTACATATGAACACTTTTCACATTCTGCCGTGCAACTCGGCTGCTAGACCTCCTTTCATGTAGAATCTTAAGGTCCTAGCTCATGTTCAAGTCACCAAAGCCAGCTAAGAAGCCAATAATCGATACTTATAACATGAATTGTACTACTTCTTACTGGCTATTACATCAGCTTAGAAGCTTCATCTGTGTTCTACTATGGTGCTTTTAGTGTCTCCGCATACCGGAGCACGCGACATAGCTTTGCAGACGATAAGTACAACCGTTTCAGAGAGAAGAGCGGCCAATGTGACGATCTGGCTTTAAGTAGATTCCATAACAAATGGCGGAAACTGACGGATTTCTCAGGTTTTTACTACATATGAACACTTTTTATTTTCTCCCTCGCAACTCGGCTGCTAGTCCTCCTTTCATGCAGAATCTTAAGGCCCTAGCTCATGTCCAAGACACCAAAGCCAGCTAAAGAGTCAATAATCGATATCTAAAACTTAAATTGTACTACTTCTTACTGGCTATTACATCAACTTAGAAGCTTCATCTGTGTTCTACTATGGTGCTTTTAGTGTCTCCGCATACCGCAGCACGCGACATAGGTTTGCAGACGATAAGTACAACCGTTTCAGAGAGAAGAGCGGCCAATGTGACGATCTGGCTTTAAGTCAATTCGATAACAAATGACGAAAACGGAAGGATTTCTCAGGTTTTTACTACATATGAACATTTTCCACATTCTCCCGTGCAACTCGGCTGCTAGTCCTCCTTTCATGCAGAATCTTAAGTTCCTAGCTCATGGTCAAGTCACCAAAGCAAGCTAAGAAGTCAATAATCGATACCTATAACACGAATTGTACTACTTCTTACTGGCTATTACATCAGCTTAGAAGCTTCATCTGTGTTCTACTATGGTGCTTTTAGTGTCTCCGCATACCGCAGCACGCGACATAGCTTTGCAGACGATGAGTACAACCGTTTCAGAGAGAAGAGCGGCCAATGTGACGATCTGGCTTTAAGTCGATTCGATAACAAATGACGGAAACAGACGGATTTCTTTGGTTTTTACTACATATGAACACTTTTCACATTCTCCCGTGCAACTGGGCTGCTAGTCCTCCTTTCATGCAGAATCATAAGGTCCTAGCTCATGTACAAGGTACCAAAGCCAGCTAAAAAGTCAATAGTCGATACCTATAACTTGAATTGTACTACTTCTTACTGGCTATTACATCAACTTAGAAGCTTCATCTGTGTTCTACTATGCTGCTATTAGTTTCTCCGCATACAGCAGCGCTCGACATAGCTTTGCAGACGATAAGTACAACCGTTTCAGAGAGAAGAGCGGCCAATGTGACGATCTGGCTTTAAGTCGATTCGGTAACAAATGGCGGAAACAGACGGATTTCTTTGGTTTTTACTACATATTAACACTTTTCACATTCTCCCGTGCAACTCGTCTGCTAGTCCTCCATTAATGAAGAATCTTATGGTCCTAGCTCATGTCCAAGGCACCAAAGACAGCTAAAAAGTCAATAATCGATACCTAAAACTTGAATTTTACTACTTCTTACTGGCTATTACATCAACTTGGAAGCTTCATCTGTGTTCTACTATGGTGCTTTTAGTGTCTCCACATACCGCAGCACGCGACATAGCTTTGCAGACGATAAGTACAACCGTTTCAGAGAGAAGAGCGGCCAATGTGACGATCTGGCTCTAAGTCGATTCCATAACAAATGGCGGAAACTGACGGATTTCTCAGGTTTTTACTACATATGAACACTTTTTACTTTCTCCCTCGCAACTCGGCTGCTAGTCCTCCTTTCATGCAGAATCTTAAGGCCCTAGCTCATGTCCAAGACACCAAAGCCAGCTAAAAAGTCAATAATCGATACTAAAACTTGAATTGTACTACTTCTTACTGGCTATTACATCAACTTAGAAGCTTCATCTGTGTTCTACTATGGTGCTTTTAGTGTCTCCGCATACCGCAGCACGCGACATAGCTTTGCAGACGATAAGTACAACCTTTTCAGAGAGAAGAGCGGCCAATGTGACGATCTGGCTTTAAGTCAATTCGATAACAAATGACGAAAACGGAACGATTTCTCAGGTTTTTACTACATATGAACATTTTCCACATTCTCCCGTGCAACTCGGCTGCTAGTCCTCCTTTCATGCAGAATCTTAAGGTCCTAGCTCATGGACAAGTCACCAAAGCAAGCTAAGAAGTCAATAATCGATACCTATAACACGAATTGTACTACTTCTTACTGGCTATTACATCAGCTTAGAAGCTTCATCTGTGTTCTACTATGGTGCTTTTAGTGTCTCCGCATACCGCAGCACGCGACATAGCTTTGCAGACGATAAGTACAACCGTTTCAGAGAAAAGAGCGGCCAATGTGACGATCTGGCTTTAAGTCGATTCGATAACAAATGAGGAAAACGGACGGATTTCTCAGGTTTTTACTACATATGAACACTTTTCACATTCTCACGTGCAACGCGGCTGCTAGACCTCCTATCATGTAAAATCTTAAGTTCCTAGCTCATGCCCAATGCACCAAAGAAGGGTAAAAAGTCAACAATCGATACCTAAAACTTGAATTGTACTACTTCTTACTGGCTATTACATCAACTTAGAAGCTTCATCTGTGTTCTACTATGGTACTTTTAGTGTCTCCGCATACCGCAGCCCGCGACATAGGTTTGCAGTCGATAAGTACAACCGTTTCAGAGAGAAGAGCGGCTAATGTGACGATCTGGCTTTAAGTCGATTCGATAACAATGACGATAACGAACGGATTTTTAAGGTTTTTACTACATATGAACACTTTTCACATTCTCCCGTGCAACTCGGCTGCTAGTCCTCCTTTCATGCAGAATCTTAAGGTCCTAGCCATGTCCAAGGCACCAAAGCCAGCTAAAAAGTCAATAATCGATACCTAAAACTTGAATTATACTACTTCTTAATGGCTATTACATCAAATGAGAGGCTTCATCTGTGTTCTACTATGGTGCTGTTAGTGTCTCCGCATACCGCAGCACGCGACATAGCTTTGCAGTCGATAAGTACAACCGTTTCAGAGAGAAGAGCGGCCAATGTGACGATCTGGCTTTAAGACAATTCGATAACAAATGACGAAAACGGAAGGATTTCTCAGGTTTTTACTACATATGAACATTTTCCACATTCTCCAGTGCAACTCGGCTGCTAGTCCTCCTTTCATGCAGAATCTTAAGGTCCTAGCTCATGTTCAAGTCACCAAAGCCAGCTATGAAGGCAATAATCGATACTTATTACATGAATTGTACTACTTCTTACTGGCTATTACATCAGCTTAGAAGCTTCATCTGTGTTCTACTATGGTGCTTTTAGTGTCTCCGCGTACCGCAGCATGCGACATAGCTTTGCAGACGATAAGTACAACCGTTTCAGAGAGAAGAGCGGCCAGTGTGACGATCTGGTTTAAGTCGATTCGATAACAAATGTCGAACACGGATAGATTTCTCAGGCTTTTACTACATATGAACACTTTCCCATTCTCCCGTGCAACTCGGCTGCTAGTCCTCCATTAATGAAGAATCTTAAGGTCCTAGCTCATGTCCAAGGCACCAAAGCCAGCTAAAAAGTCAATAATCGATACCTGAAACTTGAATTGTACTACTTCTTACTGGCTATTACATCGACTTGGCAGCTTCATCTGTGTCCTACTATGGGGCTTTTAGTGTCTCCACATTCCGCAGCACGCGACATAGCTTTGCAGACGATAAGTACAACCGTTTCAGAGAGAAGAGCTGCCAATGTGACGATCTGGCTTTAAGTCGATTCGATAACAAATGTCGTCCACGGACGGATTTCTCTGGTTTTTACTACATATGAACACTTTTCACATTCTCCCGTGCAACTCGGCTGCTAGTCCTCCTTTCATGCAGAATCATAAGGTCCTAGCTCATGTCCAAGGTACCAAAGCCAGCTAAAAAGTCAATAATCGATCCCTAAAACTTGAATTGTACTACTTCTTACTGGCTATTACGTCAACGTAGAAGCTACATCTGTGTTCTACTACGGTGCCTTTAGTTTCTCCGCATACCGCAGCACGCGACATAGTTTTGCAGACAATATGTACAACCGTTTCAGAGAGAAGAGCGGCCATTGTGACGATCTGGCTTTAAGTCGATACGATAACAAATGACGAAAACGGACGGATTTCTCAGGTTTTTACTACATATGAACACTTTTCACATTCTCCCGTGCAACTCGGCTGCTAGTCCTCCCTCATGCAAAATCTTAAGTTCCTAGCTCGTGTCCAAGGCACCAAAGTAGGGTAAAAAGTCAATAACCGATACCTATAACTTTAATTGCACTACTTCTTACTGGCTATTACATCAACTTAGAAGCTTTATCTGTGTTCTACTATGGTGCTTTTAGTGTCTCCGCATACCGCAGCACTCGACATAGCTTTGCAGACAATAAGTACAACCGTTTCAGAGAGAAGAGCGGCCAATGTGACGATCTGGTTTAAGTCGATTCGATAACAATGACGATAACGAACGGATTTTTAACGTTTTTACTACATATGAACACTTTTCACATTCTCCCGTGCAACTCGGCTGCTAGTCCTCCTTTCATGCAGAATCTTAAGGTTCTAGCCATGTCCAAGTCACCAAAGCCAGCTAAAAAGTCAATAATCGATACCTAAAACTTGAATTGTACTACTTCTTACTGGATATTACATCAACTTAGAAGCTTCATCTGTGTTCTACTATGGTGCTTTTAGTGTCTCCGCATACCGCAGCACGCGACATAGCTTTGCAGTCGATAAGTACAACCGTTTCAGAGAGAAGAGCGGCCAATGTGACGATCTGGCTTTAAGTCAATTCGATAACAAATGACGAAAACGGAAGGATTTCTCAGGTTTTTACTACATATGAACATTTTCCACATTCTCCAGTGCAACTCGGCTGCTAGTCCTCCTTTCATGCAGAATCTTAAGGTCCTAGCTCATGTTCAAGTCACCAAAGCCAGCTATGAAGTCAATAATCGATACTTATTACATGAATTGAACTACTTCTTACTGGCTATTACATCAGCTTAGAAGCTTCATCTGTGTTCTACTATGGTGCTTTTATTGTCTCCGCATACCGCAGCACGCGACATAGCTTTGCAGACGATAAGTACAACCGTTTCAGAGAGAAGAGCGGCCAATGTGACGATCTGGCTTTAAGTCGATTCCATAACAAATGGAGGAAACGGACGGATTTCTCAGGTTTTTACTACATATGAACACTTTTCACATTCTCCCGTGCAACTGGGCTGCTAGTCCTCCTTTCATGCAGAATCATAAGGTCCTAGCTCATGTCCAAGGTACCAAAGCCAGCTAAAAAGTCAATAATCGATACCTAAAACTTGAATTGTACTACTTCTTACTGGCTATTACATCAACTTAGAAGCTTCATCTGTGTTCTACTATGGTGCTTTTAGTGTCTCCGCATACCGCAGCAATCGACATAGCTTTGCAGACAATAAGTACAACCGTTTCAGAGAAAAGAGCGGCCAATGTGACGATCTGGTTTAAGTCGATTCGATAACAATGACGAAAACGGAAGGATTTTTCATGTTTTTACTACATATGAACATTTTAAACATTCTCCCGTGCAACTCGGCTGCTAGTCCTCCTTTCATGCAGAATCTTAAGGTCCTAGCTCATGTTCAAGTGACCAAAGCCAGCTAAGGAGTCAATAATCGATACCTATAACATGAATTGTACTACTTCTTACTGGCTATTACATCAGCTTAGAAGCTTCATCTGTGTTCTACTATGGTGCTTTTATTGTCTCCGCATACCGCAGCACGCGACATAGCTTTGCAGACGATAAGTACAACCGTTTCAGAGAGAAGAGCGGCCAATGTGACGATCTGGCTTTAAGTCGATTCCATAACAAATGGAGGAAACGGACGGATTTCTCAGGTTTTTACTACATATGAACACTTTTCACATTCTCCCGTGCAACTGGGCTGCTAGTCCTCCTTTCATGCAGAATCATAAGGTCCTAGTTCATGTCCAAGTCACCAAAGCCAGCTAAAAAGTCAATAATCGATATCTAAAATTTAAATTGTACTACTTCTTACTAGCTATTACATCAACTTAGAAGCTTCATCTGTGTTCTATTATGGTGCTTTTAGTGTCTCCGCATACCGCAGCACGCGACATAGCTTTGCAGTCGATAAGTACAACCGTTTCAGAGAGAAGAGCGGCTAATGTGACGATCTGGCTTTAAGTCGATTCGATAACAATGACGATAACGAACGGATTTTTAAGGTTTTTACTACATATGAACACTTTTCACATTCTCCCTTGCAACTCGGCTGCTAGTCCTCCTTTCATGCGGAATCTTAAGTTTCTAGCCATGTCCAAGGCACCAAAGCCAGCTAAAAAGTCAATAATCGATACCTAAAACTTGAATTATACTACTTCTTACTGGCTATTACATCAAATTGGAGGCTTCATCCGTATTCTACTATGGTGCTTTTAGTGTCTCCGCATACCGCAGTACGCGACATAGCTTTGCAGTCGATAAGTACAACCGTTTCAGAGAGAAGAGCGGCCAATGTGACGACCTGGTTTAAGTCGATTCGATAACAAATGTCGAACACGGACGGATTTCTCAGGCTTTTACTACATATGAACACTTTTCACATTCTCCCGTGCAACTCGGCTGCTAGTCCTCCATTAATGAAGAATCTTAAGGTCCTAGCTCATGTCCAAGGCACCAAAGCCAGCTAAAAAGTCAATAATCGACACCTGAAACTGGAATTGTACTACTTCTTACTGGCTATTACATCAACTTGGCAGCTTCATCTGTGTCCTACTATGGTGCTTTTAGTGTCTCTACATACCGCAGCACGCGACATAGCTTTGCAGACGATAAGTACAACCGTTTTAGAGAGTAGAGCGCCCAATGTGACGATCTGGCTTTAAGTCGATTCGATAACAAATGACGAAAACGGACGGATTTCTCAGGTTTTTACTACATATGAACACTTTTCACATTCTCCCGTGCAACTCAGCTGCTAGCCCTCCTTTCATGCAGAATCTTAAGGTCCTAGCTCATGTCCAAGGCACCAAAGCCCGCTAAAAAGTCAATAATCAATACCTAAAACTGGTATTTTACTAATTCTTACTGGCTATTACATCATCTTAGAAGCTTCATCTGTGTTCTACTATGGTGCTTTTAGTGTCTCCGCAAACCGCAGCACGCGACATAGCTTTCACACGATAAGTACAACCGTTTCAGAGTGAAGAGCGGCCAATTTGACGATCTGGCGTTAAGTCGATTCGATAACAAATGACGAAAACGGACGGGTTTCTCAGGTTTTTACTACATATGAACACTTTTCACATTCTCCCGTGCAACTCGGCTGCTAGTCCTCCTTTCATGCAGATTCTTAAGGTCCTAGCTCATGTCCTAGGCACCAAAGCCAGCTAAAAAGTCAATAATCGATATCTAAAATTTAAATTGTACTACTTCTTACTAGCTATTACATCAACTTAGAAGCTTCATCTGTGTTCTACTATGGTGCTTTTAGTGTCTCCACATACCGCAGCACGCGACATAGCTTTGCAGAAGATAAGTACTACCGTTTCAGAGAGAAGAGCGGCCAATGTGACAATCTGGCTTTAAGTCGATTCGATAACAAATGACGATAACGAACTTATTTCTCAGGTTTTTACTACATATGAACACTTTTCACATTCTCCCGTTCAACTCGGCTGCTAGTCCTTCTTTCATGCAGAATCTTAAGGTCCTAGTTCATGTTCAAGTCACCAAAGCAAGCTAAGAAGTCAATAATCGATACCTATAACATGAATTCTACTACTTGTTACTGGCTATTACATCAGCTTAGAAGCTTCATCTGTGTTCTACTATGGTGCTTTTAGTGTCTCCGCATACCGCAGCACGCGACATAGCTTTGCAGACGATAAGTACAACCGTTTCAGAGAGAAGAGCGTCCAATGTGACGATCTGGCCTTAAGTCGATTCGATAACAAATGGCGGAAACGGACGGATTTCTTAGGTTTTTACTACATATGAACACTTTTCACATCCTCCCGTGTAACTGGGCTGCTAGTCCTCCTTTCGTGCAGAATCATAAGGTCCTAGCTCATGTCCAAGGTACCAAAGCCAGCTGATAAGTCAATAATCGATACCTATAACTTGAATTGTACTACTTCTTACTGGCTATTACATCAACTTAGAAGCTTCATCTGTGTTCTACTATGGTGCTTTTAGTGTCTCAACATACCGCAGCACGCGACATAGCTTTGCAGACGATAAGTACAACCGTTTCAGAGAGAAGAGCGGCCAATGTGACGATCTGGCTTTAAGTCGATTCGATAACAAATGTCGAACACGGACGCATTTCTCTGGTTTTTACTACATATGAACACTTTTCACATTCTCCCGTGCAACTCGGCTGCTAGTCCTCCTTTCATGCAGAATCTTATGGTCCTAGCTCATGTCCAAGGCTCCAAAGCCAGCTAAAAAGTCAATAATCAATACCTAAAACTTGAATTGTACTACTTCTTACTGACTATTACATCAACTTAGAAGCTTCATCTGTGTTCTACTATGGTGCTTTTAGTGTCTCAGCATACCGCAGCACGCGACATAGCTTTGCAGACGATAAGTACAACCGTTTCAGAGAGAAGAGCGGCTAATGTGACGATCAGGCTTTAAGTCGATTCGATAACAATGACGATAACGAACGGATCTTTAAGGTTTTTACTACATATGAACACTTTTCACATTCTCCCGTGCAACTCGGCTGCTAGTCCTCCTTTCATGCAGAATCTTAAGGTCCTAGCCATGTCCAAGGCACCAAAGCCAGCTAAAAAGTCAATAATCGATACCTAAAACTTGAATTATACTACTTCTTACTGGCTATTACATCAAATTAGAGGCTTCATCTGTGTTCTACTATGGTGCTTTTAGTATCTCCGCATACCGCAGCCCGCGACATAGCTTTGCAGACGATAAGTACAACCGTTTCAGAGAGAAGAGCGGCCAATGTGACGATCTGGCTGTAAGTCAATTCGATAACAAATGACGAAAACGGAAGGATTTCTCAGGTTTTTACTACATATGAACATTTTCCACATTCTCCAGTGCAACTGGGCTGCTAGTCCTCCCTTCATGCAGAATGTTAAGGTCCTAGCTCATGTTCTAGTCACCAAAGCCAGCTAAGAAGTCAATAATCGATACCTATAACATGAATTGTACTACTTCTTACTGGCTATTACATCAGCTCAGAAGCTTCATCTGTGTTCTACTATGGTGCTTTTAGTGTCTCCGCATACCGCAGCACGCGACATAGCTTTGCAGACGATAAAGACAACCGTTTCAGAAAGAAGAGCGGCCAATGTGTCGATCTGGCTTTAAGTCGATTCCATAACAAATGGCGGAAACGGACGGATTTCTCAGGTTTTTACTACATATGAACACTTTTCACATTCTCCCGTGCAACTGGGCTGCTAGTCCTCCTTTCATGCAGAATCATAAGGTCCTAGCTCATGTCCAAGGTACCAAAGCCAGCTAAAAAGTCAATAATCGATATCTAAAATTTAAATTGTACTACTTCTTACTAGCTATTACATCAACTTAGAAGCTTCATCTGTGTTCTATTATGGTGCTTTTAGTGTCTCCGCATACCGCAGCACGCGACATAGCTTTGCAGTCGATAAGTACAACCGTTTCAGAGAGAAGAGCGGCCAATGTGACGATCTGGCTTTAAGTCGATTCGATAACAATGACGATAACGAACGGATTTTTAAGGTTTTTACTACATATGAACACTTTTCACATTCTCCCTTGCAACTCGGCTGCTAGTCCTCCTTTCATGCGGAATCTTAAGTTTCTAGCCATGTCCAAGGCACCAAAGCCAGCTAAAAAGTCAATAATCGATACCTAAAACTTGAATTATACTACTTCTTACTGGCTATTACATCAAATTGGTGGCTTCATCCGTATTCTACTATGGTGCTTTTAGTGTCTCCGCATACCGCAGCACGCGACATAGCTTTGCAGTCGATAAGTACAACCGTTTCAGAGAGAAGAGCGGCCAATGTGACGACCTGGTTTAAGTCGATTCGATAACAAATGTCGAACACGGACGGATTTCTCAGGCTTTTACTACATATGAACACTTTTCACATTCTCCCGTGCAACTCGGCTGCTAGTCCTCCATTAATGAAGAATCTTAAGGTCCTAGCTCATGTCCAAGGCACCAAAGCCAGCTAAAAAGTCAATAATCGACACCTGAAACTGGAATTGTACTACTTCTTACTGGCTATTACATCAACTTGGCAGCTTCATCTGTGTCCTACTATGGTGCTTTTAGTGTCTCTACATACCGCAGCACGCGACATAGCTTTGCAGACGATAAGTACAACCGTTTTAGAGAGTAGAGCGCCCAATGTGACGATCTGGCTTTAAGTCGATTCGATAACAAATGACGAAAACGGACGGATTTCTCAGGTTTTTACTACATATGAACACTTTTCACATTCTCCCGTGCAACTCAGCTGCTAGCCCTCCTTTCATGCAGAATCTTAAGGTCCTAGCTCATGTCCAAGGCACCAAAGCCCGCTAAAAAGTCAATAATCAATACCTAAAACTGGTATTTTACTAATTCTTACTGGCTATTACATCATCTTAGAAGCTTCATCTGTGTTCTACTATGGTGCTTTTAGTGTCTCCGCAAACCGCAGCACGCGACATAGCTTTCACACGATAAGTACAACCGTTTCAGAGTGAAGAGCGGCCAATTTGACGATCTGGCGTTAAGTCGATTCGATAACAAATGACGAAAACGGACGGGTTTCTCAGGTTTTTACTACATATGAACACTTTTCACATTCTCCCGTGCAACTCGGCTGCTAGTCCTCCTTTCATGCAGATTCTTAAGGTCCTAGCTCATGTCCTAGGCACCAAAGCCAGCTAAAAAGTCAATAATCGATATCTAAAATTTAAATTGTACTACTTCTTACTAGCTATTACATCAACTTAGAAGCTTCATCTGTGTTCTACTATGGTGCTTTTAGTGTCTCCACATACCGCAGCACGCGACATAGCTTTGCAGAAGATAAGTACTACCGTTTCAGAGAGAAGAGCGGCCAATGTGACAATCTGGCTTTAAGTCGATTCGATAACAAATGACGATAACGAACTTATTTCTCAGGTTTTTACTACATATGAACACTTTTCACATTCTCCCGTTCAACTCGGCTGCTAGTCCTTCTTTCATGCAGAATCTTAAGGTCCTAGTTCATGTTCAAGTCACCAAAGCAAGCTAAGAAGTCAATAATCGATACCTATAACATGAATTCTACTACTTGTTACTGGCTATTACATCAGCTTAGAAGCTTCATCTGTGTTCTACTATGGTGCTTTTAGTGTCTCCGCATACCGCAGCACGCGACATAGCTTTGCAGACGATAAGTACAACCGTTTCAGAGAGAAGAGCGTCCAATGTGACGATCTGGCCTTAAGTCGATTCGATAACAAATGGCGGAAACGGACGGATTTCTTAGGTTTTTACTACATATGAACACTTTTCACATCCTCCCGTGTAACTGGGCTGCTAGTCCTCCTTTCGTGCAGAATCATAAGGTCCTAGCTCATGTCCAAGGTACCAAAGCCAGCTGATAAGTCAATAATCGATACCTATAACTTGAATTGTACTACTTCTTACTGGCTATTACATCAACTTAGAAGCTTCATCTGTGTTCTACTATGGTGCTTTTAGTGTCTCAACATACCGCAGCACGTGACATAGCTTTGCAGACGATAAGTACAACCGTTTCAGAGAGAAGAGCGGCCAATGTGACGATCTGGCTTTAAGTCGATTCGATAACAAATGTCGAACACGGACGCATTTCTCTGGTTTTTACTACATATGAACATTTTTCACATTCTCCCGTGCAACTCGGCTGCTAGTCCTCCTTTCATGCAGAATCTTATGGTCCTAGCTCATGTCCAAGGCTCCAAAGCCAGCTAAAAAGTCAATAATCAATACCTAAAACTTGAATTGTACTACTTCTTACTGACTATTACATCAACTTAGAAGCTTCATCTGTGTTCTACTATGGTGCTTTTAGTGTCTCAGTATACCGCAGCACGCGACATAGCTTTGCAGACGATAAGTACAACCGTTTCAGAGAGAAGAGCGGCTAATGTGACGATCAGGCTTTAAGTCGATTCGATAACAATGACGATAACGAACGGATCTTTAAGGTTTTTACTACATATGAACACTTTTCACATTCTCCCGTGCAACTCGGCTGCTAGTCCTCCTTTGATGCAGAATCTTAAGGTCCTAGCCATGTCCAAGGCACCAAAGCCAGCTAAAAAGTCAATAATCGATACCTAAAACTTGAATTATACTACTTCTTACTGGCTATTACATCAAATTAGAGGCTTCATCTGTGTTCTACTATGGTGCTTTTAGTATCTCCGCATACCGCAGCCCGCGACATAGCTTTGCAGACGATAAGTACAACCGTTTCAGAGAGAAGAGCGGCCAATGTGACGATCTGGCTGTAAGTCAATTCGATAACAAATGACGAAAACGGAAGGATTTCTCAGGTTTTTACTACATATGAACATTTTCCACATTCTCCAGTGCAACTCGGCTGCTAGTCCTCCCTTCATGCAGAATGTTAAGGTCCTAGCTCATGTTCTAGTCACCAAAGCCAGCTAAGAAGTCAATAATCGATACCTATAACATGAATTGTACTACTTCTTACTGGCTATTACATCAGCTCAGAAGCTTCATCTGTGTTCTACTATGGTGCTTTTAGTGTCTCCGCATACCGCAGCACGCGACATAGCTTTGCAGACGATAAAGACAACCGTTTCAGAAAGAAGAGCGGCCAATGTGTCGATCTGGCTTTAAGTCGATTCCATAACAAATGGCGGAAACGGACGGATTTCTCAGGTTTTTACTACATATGAACACTTTTCACATTCTCCCGTGCAACTGGGCTGCTAGTCCTCCTTTCATGCAGAATCATAAGGTCCTAGCTCATGTCCAAGGTACCAAAGCCAGCTAAAAAGTCAATAATCGATACCTATAACTTGAATTGTACTACTTCTTACTGGATATTACATCAACTTAGAAGCTTCATCTGTGTTCTACTATGGGGCTTTTAGTGTCTCCGCATGCCGCAGCACTCAAAATAGATTTGCAGACGATAAGTACAACCGTTTCAGAGAGAAGAGCGGCCAATGTGACGATCTGGCTTTAAGTCGATTCGATAACAAATGACGAAAACGGACCGATTTCCCTGGTTTTTACTACATATGAACACTTTTCACATTCTCCCGTGCAACTCGGCTGCTAGTCCTCCTTTCATGCAGAATCGTAAGGTCCTAGCTCATATCCAAGGCACCAAAGCCAGCTAAAAAGTCAATAATCGATATCTAAAATTTCAATTGTACTACTTCTTACTAGCTATTACATCAACATAGAAGCTTCATCTGTGTTCTACTATGCTGCTTTTAGTGTCTCCGCATACTGCAGCACGCGACATAGCTTTGCAGACGATAAGTGCAACCGTTTCAGAGAAAAGAGCGCCCAATGTGACGATCAGGCTTTAAGTCGATTCGATAACAAACGACGAAAACGGACGGATTTCTCAGGTTTTTACTACATATGAACACTTTTCACATTCTCCCGTGCAACTCAGCTGCTAGCCCTCCTTTCATGCAGAATCTTAAGGTCCTAGCTCATGTCCAAGGCACCAAAGCCAGCTAAAAAGTCAATAATCAATACCTAAAACTGGTATTGTACTAATTCTTACTGGCTATTACATCATCTTAGAAGCTTCTTCTGTGTTCTACTATGGTGCTATTAGTGTCTCCGCAAACCGCAGCAAGCGACATAGCTTTCACACGATAAGTACAACCGTTTCAGAGAGAAGAGCGGCCAATGTGACGATCTGGTTTTAAGTCGATTCGATAACAAATGAGGAAAACGGACGGGTTTCTCAGGTTTTTACTACATATGAACACTTTTCACATTCTCCCGTGCAACTCGGCTGCTAGTCCTCCTTTCATGCAGATCTTAAGGTCCTAGCTCATGTCCAAGGCACCAAAGCCAGCTAAAAAGTCAATAATCGATATCTAAAATTTAAATTGTACTACTTCTTACTAGCTATTACATCAACTTAGAAGCTTCATCTGTGTTCTACTATGGTGCTTTTAGTGTCTCCACATACCGCAGCACGCGACATAGCTTTGCAGAAGATAAGTACTACCGTTTCAGAGAGAAGAGCGGCCAATGTGACGATCTGGCTTTAAGTCGATTCGATAACAAATGACGATAACGAACTTATTTCTCAGGTTTTTACTACATATGAACACTTTTCACATTCTCCTGTTCAACTCGGCTGCTAGTCCTCCTTTCATGCAGAATCTTAAGGTCCTAGTTCATGTTCAAGTCACCAAAGCAAGCTAAGAAGTCAATAATCGATACCTATAACATGAATTCTACTACTTGTTACTGGCTATTACATCAGCTTAGAAGCTTCATCTGTGTTCTACTATGGTGCTTTTAGTGTCTCCGCATACCGCAGCACGCGACATAGCTTTGCAGACGATAAGTACAACCGTTTCAGAGAGAAGAGCGGCCAATGTGACGATCTGGCCTTAAGTCGATACGATAACAAATGGCGGAAACGGACGGATTTCTTAGGTTTTTACTACATATGAACACTTTTCACATTCTCCCAT
Source organism: Schistocerca gregaria (assembly GCF_023897955.1). NCBI lineage: Eukaryota > Metazoa > Arthropoda > Insecta > Orthoptera > Acrididae > Schistocerca > Schistocerca gregaria. The sequence goes on along the minus strand of NW_026061828.1, from coordinate 2,581,564 downwards.
GTAACTGGGCTGCTAGTCCTCTTTTCGTGCAGAATCATAAGGTCCTAGCTCATGTCCAAGTTACCAAAGCCAGCTGATAAGTCAATAATCGATACCTATAACTTGAATTGTACTACTTCTTACTGGCTATTACATCAGCTTAGAAGCTTCATCTGTGTTCTACTATGGTGCTTTTAGTGTCTCCGCATACCGCAGCACGCGACATAGCTTTGCAGACGATAAGTACAACCGTTTCAGAGAGAAGAGCGGCCAATGTGACGATCTGGCTTTAAGTCGATTCGATAACAAATGGCGCAAACGGACGGATTTCTTAGGTTTTTACTACATATGAACACTTTTCACATTCTCCCGTGCAACTCGGCTGCTAGACCTCCTATCATGCAAAATCTTAAGTTCCTAGCTCATGCCCAAGGCACCAAAGAAGGGTAAAAAGTCAACAATCGATACCTAAAACTTGAATTGTACTACTTCTTACTGGCTATTACATCAACTTAGAAGCTTCATCTGTGTTTTACTATGGGGCTTTTAGTGTCTCAGCATACCGCAGCACGCGACATAGCTTTGCAGTCGATAAGTACAACCCTTTCAGAGAGAAGAGCGGCCAATGTGACGATCTGGCTTCAAGTCGATTCGATAACAAATGTCGAACACGGACGGAATTCTCTGGTTTTTACTACATATGAACACTTTTCACATTCTCCCGTGCAACTCGGCTGCTAGTCCTCCTTTCATGCAGAATCTTAAGGTCCTAGCTCATGTCCAAGGCTCCAAAGCCAGCTAAAAAGTCAATAATCAATACCTAAAACTTGAATTGTACTACTTCTTACTGACTATTACATCAACTTAGAAGCTTCATCTGTGTTCTACTATGGTGCTTTTAGTGTCTCAGCATACCGCAGCACGCGACATAGCTTTGCAGACGATAAGTACAACCGTCTCAGAGAGAGAGCGGCTAATGTGACGATCTGGCTTTAAGTCGATTCGATAACAATGACGATAACGAACGGATTTTTAAGGTTTTTACTACATATGAACACTTTTCACATTCTCCCGTGCAACTCGGCTGCTAGTCCTCCTTTCATGCAGAATCTTAAGGTCCTAGCCATGTCCAAGGCACCAAAGCCAGCTAAAAAGTCAATAATCGATACCTAAACTTGAATTATACTACTTCTTACTGGCTATTACATCAAATTAGAGGCTTCATCTGTGTTCTACTATGGTGCTTTTAGTATCTCCGCATACCGCAGCCCGCGACATAGCTTTGCAGACGATAAGTACAACCGATTCAGAGAGAAGAGCGGCCAATGTGACGATCTGGCTGTAAGTCAATTCGATAACAAATGACGAAAACGGAAGGATTTCTCAGGTTTTTACTACATATGAACATTTTCCACATTCTCCAGTGCAACTCGGCTGCTAGTCCTCCCTTCATGCAGAATGTTAAGGTCCTACCTCATGTTCAAGTCACCAAAGCCAGCTAAGAAGTCAATAATCGATACCTATAACATGAATTGTACTACTTCTTACTGGCTATTACATCAGCTTAGAAGCTTCATCTGTGTTCTACTATGGTGCTTTTAGTGTCTCCACATACCGCAGCACGCGACATAGCTTTGCAGACGATAAAGACAACCGTTTCAGAGAGAAGAGCGGCCAATGTGTCGATCTGGCATTAAGTCGATTCCATAACAAATGGCGGAAACGGACGGATTTCTCAGGTTTTTACTACATATGAACACTTTTCACATTCTCCCGTGCAACTCGGCTGCTAGTCCTCCTTTCATGCAGAATCTTAAGGTCCTAGCTCATGTCCTAGGCACCAAAGCCAGCTAAAAAGTCAATAATCAATACCTAAAACTTGAATTGTACTACTTCTTACAGACTATTACATCAACTTAGAAGCTTCATCTGTGTTCTACTATGGCGCTTTTATTGTCTCCGCATACGGTAGCACGCGACATAGCTTTGCAGTCGATTAGTACAACCGTTTCAGAGAGAAGAGCGGCTAATGTGACGATCTGGCTTTAAGTCGATTCGATAACAATGACGATAACGAACGGATTTTTAAGGTTTTTACTACATATGAACACTTTTCACATTCTCCCGCGCAACTCGGCTGCTAGTCCTCCTTTCATGCAGAATCTTAAGGTCCTAGCCATGTCCAAGGCACCAAAGCCAGCTAAAAAGTCAATAATCGATACCTAAAACTTGAATTATACTACTTCTTACTGGCTATTACATCAAATTAGAGGCTTCATCTGTGTTCTACTATGGTGCTTTTAGAGTCTCCGCATACCGCAGCCCGCGACATAGCTTTACAGTCGATAAGTACAACCGTTTCAGAGAGAAGAGCGGCCAATGTGGCGATCTGGCTGTAAGTCAATTCGATAACAAATGACGAAAACGGAAGGATTTCTTAGGTTTTTACTACATATGAACATTTTCCACATTCTCCAGCGCAACTCGGCTGCTAGTCCTCCCTTCATGCAGAATCTTAAGGTCCTAGCTCATGTTCAAGTCACCAAAGCCAGCTAAGAAGTCAATAATCGATACCTATAACATGAATTGTACTACTTCTTACTGGCTATTACATCAGCTTAGAAGCTTCATCTGTGTTCTACTATGGTGCTTTTAGTGTCTCCGCATACCGCAGCACGCGACATAGCTTTGCAGACGATAAGTTCATAACCGTTTCAGAGAGAAGAGCGGCCAATGTGTCGATCTGGCTTTAAGTCGATTCCATAACAAATGGCGGAAACGGACGGATTTCTCAGGTTTTTACTACATATGAACACTTTTCACATTCTCCCGTGCAACTGGGCTGCTAGTACTCCTTTCATGCAGAATCATAAGGTCCTAGCTCATGTCCAAGGTACCAAAGCCAGCTAAAAAGTCAATAATCGATACCCATAACTTGAATTGTACTACTTCTTACTGGCTATTACATCAACTTAGAAGCTTGATCTGTGTTCTACTATGGTGCTTTAAGTGTCTCCGCATACCACAGCGTTCGACATTGGTTTGCAGACGATAAGTACAACCGTTTCAGAGAGAAGAGCGGCCAATGTGACGATCTGGCTTTAAGTCGATTCGATAACAAATGACGATAACGAACTTATTTCTCAGGTTTTTACTACATATGAACACTTTTCACATTCTCCTGTTCAACTCGGCTGCTAGTCCTCCTTTCATGCAGAATCTTAAGGTCCTAGTTCATGTTCAAGTCACCAAAGCAAGCTAAGAAGTCAATAATCGATACCTATAACATGAATTCTACTACTTGTTACTGGCTATTACATCAGCTTAGAAGCTTCATCTGTGTTCTACTATGGTGCTTTTAGTGTCTCCGCATACCGCAGCACGCGACATAGCTTTGCAGACGATAAGTACAACCGTGTCAGAGAGAAGAGCGGCCAATGTGACGATCTGGCCTTAAGTCGATTCGATAACAAATGGCGGAAACGGACGGATATCTTAGATTTTTACTACATATGAACACTTTTCACATTCTCCCGTGTAACTGGGCTGCTAGTCCTCCTTTCGTGCAGAATCATAAGGTCCTAGCTCATGTCCAAGGTACCAAAGCCAGCTGATAAGTCAATAATCGATACCTATAACACGAATTGTACTACTTCTTACTGGCTATTACATCAGCTTAGAAGCTTCATCTGTGTTCTACTATGGTGCTTTTAGTGTCTCCGCATACCGCAGCACGCGACATAGCTTTGCAGACGATAAGTACAACCGTTTCAGAGAGAAGAGCGGCCAATGTGACGATCTGGCTTTAAGTCGATTCGATAACAAATGGTGGATACGGACGGATTTCTTAGGTTTTTACTACATATGAACACTTTTCACATTCTCCCGTGCAACTCGGCTGCTAGACCTCCTATCATGCAAAATCTTAAGTTCCTAGCTCATGCCCAAGGCACCAAAGAAGGGTAAAAAGTCAACAATCGATACCTAAAACTTGAATTGTACTACTTCTTACTGGCTATTACATCAACTTAGAAGCTTCATCTGTGTTCTACTATGGGGCGTTTAGTGTCTCAGCATACCGCAGCACGCGACATAGCTTTGCAGACGATAAGTACAACCCTTTCAGAGAGAAGAGCGGCCAATGTGACGATCTTGCTTTAAGTCGATTCCATAACAAATGGCGGAAACGGACGGATTTCTCAGGTTTTTACTACATATGAACACTTTTCACATTCTCCCGTGCAACTGGGCTGCTAGTCCTCCTTTCATGCAGAATCATAAGGTCCTAGCTCATGTCCAAGGTACCAAAGCCAGCTAAAAAGTCAATAATCGATAAATATAACTTGAATTGTACTACTTCTTACTGGATATTACATCATCTTAGAAGCTTCATCTGTGTTCTACTATGGGGCTTTTAGTGTCTCCGCATGCCGCAGCACTCAAAATAGATTTGCAGACGATAAGTACAACCGTTTCAGAGAGAAGAGCGGCCAATGTGACGATCTGGCTTTAAGTCGATTCGATAACAAATGTCGAACACGGACGGATTTCTCTGGTTTTTACTACATATGAACACTTTTCACATTCTCCCATGCAACTCGGCTGCTAGTCCTCCTTTCATGCAGAATCTTAAGGTCCTAGCTCATGTCCTAGGCACCAAAGCCAGCTAAAAAGTCAATAATCAATACCTAAAACTTGAATTGTACTACTTCTTACTGACTATTACATCAACTTAGAAGCTTCATCTGTGTTCTACTATGGCGCTTTTAGTGTCTCCGCATACGGCAGCACGCGACATAGCTTTGCAGTCGATTAGTACAACCGTTTCAGAGAGAAGAGCGGCTAATGTGACGATCAGGCTTTAAGTCGATTCGATAACAATGACGATAACGAACGGATTTTTAAGGTTTTTACTACATATGAACACTTTTCACATTCTCCCGTGCAACTCGGCTGCTAGTCCTCCTTTCATGCAGAATCTTAAGGTCCTAGCCATGTCCAAGGCACCAAAGCCAGCTAAAAAGTCAATAATCGATACCTAAAACTTGAATTATACTACTTCTTACTGGCTATTACATCAAATTAGAGGCTTCATCTGTGTTCTACTATGGTGCTTTTAGTATCTCCGCATACCGCAGCCCGCGACATAGCTTTGCAGACGATAAGTACAACCGTTTCAGAGAGAAGAGCGGCCAATGTGACGATCTGGCTGTAAGTCAATTCGATAACAAATGACGAAAACGGAAGGATTTCTCAGGTTTTTACTACATATGAACATTTTCCACATTCTCCAGTGCAACTCGGCTGCTAGTCCTCCCTTCATGCAGAATGTTAAGGTCCTAGCTCATGTTCAAGTCACCAAAGCCAGCTAAGAAGTCAATAATCGATACCTATAACATGAATTGTACTACTTCTTACTGGCTATTACATCAGCTTAGAAGCTTCATCTGTGTTCTACTATGGTGCTTTTAGTGTCTCCACATACCGCAGCACGCGACATAGCTTTGCAGACGATAAAGACAACCGTTTCAGAGAGAAGAGCGGCCAATGTGTCGATCTGGCTTTAAGTCGATTCCATAACAAATGGCGGAAACGGACGGATTTCTCAGGTTTTTACTACATATGAACACTTTTCACATTCTCCCGTGCAACTGGGCTGCTAGTCCTCCTTTCATGCAGAATCATAAAGTCCTAGCTCATGTCCAAGGTACCAAAGCCAGCTAAAAAGTCAATAATCGATAAATATAACTTGAATTGTACTACTTCTTACTGGATATTACATCAACTTAGAAGCTTCATCTGTGTTCTACTATGGGGCTTTTAGTGTCTCCGCATACCGCAGCACTCAAAATAGATTTGCAGACGATAAGTACAACCGTTTCAGAGAGAAGAGCGGCCAATGTGACGATCTGGCTTTAAGTCGATTCGATAACAAATGTCGAACACGGACGGATTTCTCTGGTTTTTACTACATATGAACACTTTTCACATTCTCCCATGCAACTCGGCTGCTAGTCCTCCTTTCATGCAGAATCTTAAGGTCCTAGCTCATGTCCTAGGCACCAAAGCCAGCTAAAATGTCAATAATCAATACCTAAAACTTGAATTGTACTACTTCTTACTGACTATTACATCAACTTAGAAGCTTCATCTGTGTTCTACTATGGCGCCTTTAGTGTCTCCGCATACGGCAGCACGCGACATAGCTTTGCAGTCGATTAGTACAACCGTTTCAGAGAGAAGAGCGGCTAATGTGACGATCTGGCTTTAAGTCGATTCGATAACAATGACGATAACGAACGGATTTTTAAGGTTTTTACTACATATGAACACTTTTCACATTCTCCCGCGCAACTCGGCTGCTAGTCCTCCTTTCATGCAGAATCTTAAGGTCCTAGCCATGTCCAAGGCACCAAAGCCAGCTAAAAAGTCAATAATCGATACCTAAAACTTGAATTATACTACTTCTTACCTGCTATTACATCAAATTAGAGGCTTCATCTGTGTTCTACTATGGTGCTTTTAGAGTCTCCGCATACCGCAGCCCGCGACATAGCTTTACAGTCGATAAGTACAACCGTTTCAGAGAGAAGAGCGGCCAATGTGACGATCTGGCTGTAAGTCAATTCGATAACAAATGACGAAAACGGAAGGATTTCTTAGGTTTTTACTACATATGAACATTTTCCACATTCTCCAGCGCAACTCGGCTGCTAGTCCTCCCTTCATGCAGAATCTTAAGGTCCTAGCTCATGTTCAAGTCACCAAAGCCACCTAAGAAGTCAATAATCGATACCTATAACATGAATTGTACTACTTCTTACTGGCTATTACATCAGCTTAGAAGCTTCATCTGTGTTCTACTATGGTGCTTTTAGTGTCTCCACATACCGCAGCACGCGACATAGCTTTGCAGACGATAAGTACATAACCGTTTCAGAGAGAAGAGCGGCCAATGTGTCGATCTGGCTTTAAGTCGATTCCATAACAAATGGCGGAAACGGACGGATTTCTCAGGTTTTTACTACATATGAACACTTTTCACATTCTCCCGTGCAACTGGGCTGCTAGTCCTCCTTTCATGCAGAATCATAAGGTCCTAGCTCATGTCCAAGGTACCAAAGCCAGCTAAAAAGTCAATAATCGATACCCATAACTTGAATTGTACTACTTCTTACTGGCTATTACATCAACTTAGAAGCTTCATCTGTGTTCTACTATGGTGCTTTTAGTGTCTCCGCATACCACAGCGTTCGACATTGCTTTGCAGACGATAAGTACAACCGTTTCAGAGAGAAGAGCGGCCAATGTGACGATCTGGCTTTAAGTCGATTCGATAACAAATGTCGAACACGGACGGATTTCTTAGGCTTTTACTACAAATGAACACTTTTCACATTCTCCCGTGCAACTCGGCTGCTAGTCCTCCATTAATGAAGAATCTTAAGGTCCTAGCTCATGTTCAAGGCACCAAAGCCAGCTAAAAAGTCACTAATCGATACCTACAACTTGAATTGTACTACTTCTTACTGGCTATTACATCAACTTGGAAGCTTCATCTGTGTTCTACTATGGTGCTTTTAGTGTCTCCACATACCGCAGCACGCTACATAGCTTTGCAGACGATAAGTACAACCGTTTCAGAGAGAAGAGCGGCCAATGTGACGATCTGGCTTAAAGTCGATTCGATAACAAATGACGAAAACGGACGTATTTCTCAGGTTCTTACTATATATGAACACTTTTCACATTCTTCCGTGCAACTTGGCTGTTACTCCTCCTTTCATGCAGAATTTTAAGGTCCTAGCTCATGTCCAAGGCACCCAAGCCAGCTAAAAAGTCAATAATCGATACCTATAACTTGAATTGTACTACTTCTTACTGGCTATTACATCAACTTAGAAGCTTCATCTGTGTTCTACTATGGTGCTTTTAGTGTCTCCGCATACCGCAGCACGCGACATAGCTTTGCAGACGATAAGTACAACCGTTTTAGAGAGTAGAGCGCCCAATGTGACGATCTGGCTTTAAGTCGATTCGATAACAAGTGACGAAAACGGACGTATTTCTCAGGTTTTCACTACATATGAACACTTTTCACATTCTCACGTGCAACGCGGCTGCTAGACCTCTTATCATGCAAAATCTTAAGTTCCTAGGTCATGCCCAAGGCACCAAAGAAGGGTAAAAAGTCAACAATCGATACCTAAAACTTGAATTGTACTACTTCTTACTGGCTATTACATCAACTTAGAAGCTTCATCTGTGTTCTACTATGGGGCTTTTAGTGTCTCCGCATGCCGCAGCACTCGTCATAGCTTGGCAGACGATAAGTACAACCGTTTCAGAGAGAAGAGCGGCCAATGTGACGATCTGGCTTTAAGTCGATTCGATAACAAATGTCGAACACGGACGGATTTCTCTGGTTTTTACTACATATGAACACTTTTCACATTCTCCCGTGCAACTCGGCTGCTAGTCCTCCTTTCATGCAGAATCTTAAGGTCCTAGCTCATGTCCAAGGCACCAAATCCAGCTAAAAAGTCAATAATCAATACCTAAAACTTGAATTGTACTACTTCTTACTGACTATTACATCGACTTAGAAGCATCATCTGTGTTCTACTATGGTGCTTTTAGTGTCTCCGCATGCCGCTGCACTCGACATAGCTTTGCAGACGATAAGTACAACCGTTTCAGAGAGAAGAGCGGCCAATGTGACGATCTAGCTTTAAGTCGATTCGATAACAAATGACGAAAACGGACGGATTTCTCAGGTTTTTACTACATATGAAGACTTTTCGCATTCTCCCGTGCAACTCGGCTGCTAGTCCTCCTTTCATGCGGAATCTTATGGTCCTAGCTCATGTCCAAGGCACCAAAGCCAGCTAAAAGTTAATAATCGATGATTACAACTTGAATTGTACTACATTTTACTGGCTATTACATCAACTTAGAAGCTTCATCCATGTTCTATTATGGTATTTCTAGTTTCTCCGCATACCGCAGCACGCGACATAGCTTTGCAGACGATAAGTACAACCGTTTCAGAGAGAAGGGCGGACAATGTGACGATCTGGCTTTGAGTCGATTCGATAACAAATGACGAAAACGGACGGATTTCTCGGGTTTTTACTACAAATGAACACTTTTTACATTCTCCCGTGCAACTCGGTTGATAGTCCTGCTCTCATGCAGAATCGTAAGGTCCTAGCTCATGACGAAGGCACCGAAGCCAGCTAAAAATTCAATAATTGATACCTAAAACTGGAATTGTACTACTTCTTACTGTCTATTACAAAATCTTAGAAGCTTCATCTGTGTTCTACTATGGTGCTTTCAGTGTCTCCACATACCGCAGCACGTGACATAGGTTTGCAGACGATAAGTACAACCGTTTCAGAGAGAAGGGCGGCCAATGTGACGATCTGGCTTTAAGTCGATTCAATAACAAATGACGAAAACGGACGGATTTCTCAGGTTTTTACTACGTATGAACACTTTTCACATTCTCCCGTGCAAGTCGGCTGCTAGTCCTCCTTTCATGCAGAATCTTAAGGTCCTAGCTCATGTCCAAGGCACCAAAGCCAGCTAAAATTCAATAATCGATGCCTAAAACTTGAATTGTACTACTTCTTACTGGCTATTACATCAACTTAGAAGATTCATCCGTGTTCTACTATGGTATTTTTCGTGTCTCCGCATACCGCAGTACGCGACATAGCTTTGCAGACGATAAGTACTACCGCTTCAGAGAGAAGGGCGGACAATGTGACGATCTGGCTTTAAGTCGATTCGATAACAAATGACGAAAACGGACGGATTTCTCGGGTTTTTACTACGTATGAACACTTTTCACATTCTCCCGTGCAACTCGGCTGCTAGTCCTCCCTTCATGCAGAATCTTAAGGTCCTAGCTCATGTCCAAGGCACCAAAGAGAGCTAAAAAGTCAATAATTGATACTTTAAAAATTGAATTGTACTACTTCTTACTGGCTATTACATCACCTTAGAAGCTTCATCTGTGTTCTACTATGGTGCTTTTAGTGTCTCCTCATACCGCAGCACGCGACATAGCTTTGCACACGATAAGTACAACCGTTTCAGAGAGAACAGCGGCCAATGTGACGATCTGGCTATTAGTCGATTCGAAAACAAATGACGATAACGAACGGATTTCTCAGGTTTTTACTACATATGAACACTTTTCACATTCTCCCGTGCAACTCGGCTGCAAGTCCGCCTTTCATGCTGAATCTTAAGGTCCTAGCTCATGCCCAAGGCACCAAAGCCAGCTAAAAAGTCAATAATCGATACCTAAAACTTGAATTGTAATACTTCTTACTGGCTATTACATCATCTTAGAAGCTTCATCTGTGTTCTACTATGGTGCTTTTAGCGTCGCCGCATACCACAGCACGCGACATAGCTTTCAGACGATAAGTACAACCGTTTCGGAGAGAAGAGCGGCCAATGTGACGATCTGGCTTTAAGTCGATTCGATAACAAATGACGAAAACGGACGGATTTCTCGGGTTTTTACTACATATGAACACTTTTCACATTCTCCCATGCAACTCGGTTGCTAGTCCTGCTTTCATGCAGAGTCTTAAGGTCCTAGCTCATGTCCAAGGCACCAAAGCCAGCTAAAAAGTCAATAATCGATACCTAAAACTGGTATTGTACTAATTCTTACTGGCTATTACATCATCTTAGAAGCTTCATCTGCGGTTTACTTTGGTGCTTTTAGCGTCTCCGCATACCGCAGCACGCGACTTAGCTTTCAGACGATAAGTACAACCGTTTCGGAGGTAAGAGCGGCCAATGTGACGATCTGGCTTTAAGTCGATTCGATAAAAAATGACGAAAACGGACGGATTTCTCAGGTTTTTACTACATATGAACACTTTTCACATTCTCCCGTTCAACTCGGCTGCTAGTCCTCCTTTCATGCAGAATCTTAAGGTCCTAGCTCATGTCCAAGGCACCAAAGCCAGCTAAAAGTCAATAATCGATGATTACAAATTGAATTGTACTACTTTTTACTGGCTAGTACAGCAACTTTGAAGCTTCATCCGTGTTCTACTATGGTATTTCTAGTGTCTCCGCATACCGCAGCACGCGACATAGCTTTGCAGACGATAAGTACAACCGTTTCAGGGAGAAGGGCGGACAATGTGACGATCTGGCTTTAAGTCGATTCTATAACAAATGACGAAAACGGACGGATTTCTCAGGTTTTTACTACATATGAACACTTTTCACATTCTGCCGTAGAACTCGGTTGCTAGTCCTGCTTTCATGCAGAATCGTAAGGTCCTAGCTCATGTCCAAGGCACCAAAGCCAGCTAAAAAGTCAATAATTGATACCTAAAACTGGAATTGTACTACTTCTTACTGGCTATTACAACATCTTAGAAGCTTCATCTGTGTTCTACTATGGTGATTTTAGTGTCTCCGCAAACCGCAGCACGCGACATAGCTTTGCAGACGATTAGTACAACCGTTTCAGAGAGAAGGGCGGAAAATGTGACGATCTGGCTTTAAGTCGATTCGATAACAAATGGTGAAAACGGAGGGATTTCTAGGGTTTTTACTACATATGAACACTTTTCACATTCTCCCGTACAACTCGGCTGCTAGTCCTCCTTTCATGCAGAATCTTAAGGTCCTAGCTCATGTCCAAGGCACCAAAGCCAGCTTAAAAGTCAATAATCGATAACTAAAAATTGAATTGTACTACTTCTTACTGGCTATTACATCAACTTAGAAGCTTCATCTGTGTTCTACTATTTTGCTTTTAGTGTCTCCACATACCGCAGCACGCGACATAGCTTTGCAGACGATAAGTACAACCGTTTCAGAGAGAAGAGCGGCCAATGTGACGATCTGGCTATAAGTCGATTCGATAACAAATGACGATAACGAACCGATTTCTCAGGTTTTTACTACATATGAACACTTTTCACATTCTCCCGTGCAACTCAGCTGCAAGTCCGCCTTTCATGATGAATCTTAAGGTCCTAGCTCATGTCCAAGGCACCAAAGCCAGCTAAAAAGTCAATAATCGATACCAAAAACTTGAATTGTACTACTTCTTACTGGCTATTAAATCAACTTAGAAGCTTCATATGTGTTCTACTATTTTGCTTTTAGTGTCTCCACATAACGCAGCACGCGACATAGCTTTCAGACGATAAGTACAACCGTTTCGGAGAGAAGAGCGGCCAATGTGACGATCTGGCTTTAAGTCGATTCGATAACAAATGACGAAAACGGACGGATTTCTCAGGTATTTACTACATATGAACACTTTTCACATTCTCCCGTGCAACTCGGCTGCTAGTCCTCCTTTCATGCAGAATCTTAAGATCCCAGCTTATGTCCAAGGCACCAAAGCCAGCTAAAAGTCAATAATCGATGATTAAAACTTGAATTGTACTACTTTTTACTGGCTATTACATCAACGTAGAAGCTTCATCCGTGTTCTACTATGGTATTTCTAGTGTCTCCGCATACCGCAGCCCGCGACATAGCTTTGCAGACGATAAGTACAACCGTTTCAGAGAGAAGGGCGGACAATGTGACGATCTGGCTTTAAGTCGATTCGATAACAAATAACGAAAACGGACTGATTTTTCAGGTTTTTACTACATATGAACACTTTTCGCATTCTCCCGTGCAACTCAGCTGCTAGTCCTCCTTTCATGCGGAATCTTATGGTCCTAGCTCATGTCCAAGGCACGAAAGCCAGCTAAAAAGTCAATAATCGATACCTAAAACTTGAGTTGTACTACTTCTTACTGGCTATTACATCAACTTAGAAGCTTTATCTGTGTTCTACTATGGTGCTTTCAGTGTCTCCACATACCGCAGCACGTGACATAGCTTTGCAGACGATAAGTACAACCGTTTCAGAGAGAAGAGCGGCCAATGTGACGATCTGGCTTTAAGTCGATTCAATAACAAATGACAAAAACGGACGGATTTCTCAGGTTTTTACTGCATATGAACACTTTACACATTCTCCCGTGCAACTCGGCTGCTAGTCCTCCTTTCATTCAGAATCTTAAGGTCCTAGCTCATGTCCAAGTCACCAAACGCAGGTAAAAAGTCAATAACCGATACCTAAAACTTGAATTGTACTACTTCTCACTGGCTATTACATCAACTTAGAAGCTTCATCTGTGTCCTACTATGGTGATTTTAGTGTCTCCGCATACCACAGCACGCGACATAGCTTTGCAGACGATAAGTACAACCGTTTCAGAGAGAAGAGCGGCCAATGTGACGATCGGGCTTTAAGTCGATTCAATAACAAATGACAAAAACGGACGTATTTCTCAGGTTTTTACTACATATGAACACTTTTCACATTCTCCCGTGCAAGTCGGCTGCTAGTCCTCCTTTCATGCAGTTTCTTAAGGTCCTAGCTCTTGTCCAAGGCACCAAAGCCAGCTAAAAAGTCAATAATCGATACCTAAAACTTGAATTGTACTACTTCTTACTGGCTATTACATCAACTTAGAAGCTTCATCTGTGTTCCACTATGGTGATTTTAGTGTCTCCGCATACCGCAGCACGCGACATAGCTTTGCAGACGATAAGTACAACCGTTTCAGAGAGAAGAGCGACCAATGTCACGATCTGGCTTTAAGTCGATTCGATAACAAATGACGATAACGAACGGATTTCTTAGGTTTTTACTACATATGAACACTTTTCACATTCTCCCGTGCAACTCGGCAGCTAGTCCTCCTTTCACGCAGAATCTTAAGGTCCTAGCTCTTGTCCAAGGCACCAAAGCCAGCTAAAAAGTCAATAATCGATAACTAAAACTTGAATTTTACTACTTCTTACTGGCTATTACATCAACTTAGAAGCTTCATCTGTGTTCTACTATGGTGCTTTTAGTGTCACCGCATACCGCAGCACGCGACATAGCTTAGCAGACGATAAGTACAACCGTTTCAGAGAGAAGAGCGGCCAATGTGACGATCTGGCTTTAAGTCGATTCGATAACAAATGACGAAAGCGGACGGATTTGTCAGGTTTTTACTACATATGAACTCTTTTCTCATTCCCCCGTGCAAGTCGGCTGCTAGTCCTCCTTTCATGCAGAATCATAAGGTCCTAGCTCATGTCCAATGCACCAAAGCCAGGTAAAATTCAATAATCGATACCTAAAACTTGAATTGTACTACTTCTTACTGGCTATTACATCAACTTAGAAGCTTCATCTGTGTTCCACTATGGTGATTTTAGTGTCTCCGCATACCGCAACACGCGACATAGCTTTGCAGACGATAAGTACAACCGTTTCAGAGAGAAGAGCGGCAAATGTGACGATCTGGCTTTAAGTCGATTCGATAACAAATGACGAAAACGGACGGATTTCTCAGGTTTTTACTCCATGTGAACACTTTTCACACTCTCCCGTGCAACTCGGCTGCTAGTCATCCTTTCATGCAGAACCTTGAGGTCCTAGCTCATGTCCAAGGAACCAAAGCCAGCTAAAAAGTCAATAATAGATACCTAAAACTGGAATTGTACTACTTCTTACTGGCTATTACATCAACTTAGAAGCTTTGTCTGTGTTCTACTATGGTGCTTTTAGTGTCTCCACATACCGCAGCACGCGACATAGCTTTGCAGACGATAAGTACAACCGTTTCAGAGAGAAGAGCGGCCAATGTCACGATCTGGCTTTAAGTCGATTCGATAACAAATGACGATAACGAACGGATTTCTTAGGTTTTTACTACATATGAACACTATTCACATTCTCCCGTGCAACTCGGCAGCTAGTCCTCCTTTCACGCAGAATCTTAAGGTCCTAGCTCTTGTCCAAGGCACCAAAGCCAGCTAAAAAGTCAATAATCGATAACTAAAACTTGAATTTTACTACTTCTTACTGGCTATAACATCAACTTAGAAGCTTCATCTGTGTTCTACTATGGTGCTTTTAGCGTCTCCGCATACCGCAGCACGCGACATAGCTTTCAGACGATAAGTACAACCGTTTCGGAGAAAAGAGCGGGCAATGTGACGATCTGGCTTTAAGTCGATTTGATAACAAATGACGAAAACGGACGGATTTCTCAGGTTTTTACTACATATGAACACTTTTCACATTCTCCCGTGCAACTCGGCTGCTAGTCCTCCTTTCATGCAAAATCTTAAGGTCCTAGCTCATGTCCAAGGCACCAAAGCCAGCTAAAAGTCAATAATCGATGCCTAAAACTTGAATTTTACTACTTCTTACTGGCTATTACATCAACTTAGAAGCTTCATCCGTGTTCTACTATGGTATTTTTAGTGTCTCCGCATACCGCAGCACGCGACATAGCTTTGCAGACGATAAGTACAACCGATTCAGAGAGAAGAGCGGCCAATGTGACAATCTTTCTTTAAGTCAATTCCATTACAAATGACGATAACGATCGGATTTCTCAGGTTTTTACTACATATGAACTCTTTTCACATTCTCCCGTGCAACTCGGCTGCAAGTCCGCCTTTCATGCTGAATCTTAAGGTCCTAGCTCATGTCCAAGGCACCAAAGCAAGCTAAAAAGTCAATAATCGATACCTAAAACTTGAATTGTACTACTTCTTACTGGCTATTACATCATCTTAGAAGCTTCATCTGTGTTCTACTATGGTTCTTTTAGCGTCTCCGCATACCGCAGCACGCGACATAGCTTTCAGACGATAAGTACAACCGTTTCGGAGAGAAGAGCGGGCAATGTGACGATCTGGCTTTAAGTCGATTCGATAACAAATGACGAAAACGGACGGATTTCTCAGGTTTTTACTACATATGAACACTTTTCACATTCTCCCGTGCAACTCGGCTGCTAGTCCTCCTTTCATGCAGAATCTTAAGGTCCTAGCTCATGTCCAAGGCACCAAAGCCAGCTAAAAGTCAATAATCGATGATTAAAACTTGAATTGTACTCCTTTTTACTGGCTATTACATCAACGTAGAAGCTTCATCCGTGTTCTACTATGGTATTTCTAGTGTCTCCGCATACCGCAGCACGCGACATAGCTTTGCAGACGATAAGTACAACCGTTTCAGAGAGAAGGGCGGACAATGTGACGATCTGGCTTTAAGTCGATTCGATAACAAATGACGAAAACGGAGGGATTTCTCAGGTTTATACTGCATATGAACACTTTTCACATTCTCCCGTTCAACTCGGCTGCTAGTCCTCCATTCATGCGGAATCTTAAGGTCTTAGCTCATGTCCAAGGAACCAAAGCCAGCTAAAAATTCAATAATAGATACCTAAAACTGGAATTGTACTACTTCTTACTGGCTATTACATCAACTTAGAAGCTTTGTCTGTGTTCTACTATGGTGCTTTTAGTGTCACCACATACCGCAGCACGCGACATAGCTTTGCAGACTATAAGTACAACCGTTTCAGAGAGAAGAGCGCCAATGTCACGATCTGGCTTTAAGTCGATTCGATAACAAATGACGATAACGAACGGATTTCTTAGGTTTTTACTACATATGAACACTTTTCACATTCTCCCGTGCAACTCAGCTGCTAGTCCTCCTTTCATGCAGAATCTTAAGGTCCTAGCTCATGTCCAAGGCACGAAAGCCAGCTAAAAGTCAATAATCGATACCTAAAAGTGGAATTGTACTAATTCTTACTGGCTATTACATCAACTTAGAAGCTTCATCCGTGTTCTACTATGGTATTTTTAGTGTCTCGGCATACCGCAGCACGCGACATAGCTTTCAGACGATAAGTACAACCGTTTCAGAGAGAAGAGCGGCCAATGTGACGATCTGGCTTTAAGTCGATTCAATAACAAATGACAAAAACGGACGGATTTCTCAGGTTTTTACTGCATGTGAAAACTTTTCACATTCTCCCGTGCAACTCGGCTGCTAGTCCTCCTTTCATGCAGAATCTTAAGGTCCTACCTCATGTCCAAGGCACCAAAGCCAGCTAAAAGTCAATAATCGATGATTAAAACTTGAATTGTACTACTTCTTACTGGGTATTACATCAACTTAGAAGCTTCATCCGTGTTCTACTATGGTATTTTTAGTGTCCCCGCATACAGGAGCACGCGACATAGCTTTGCAGACGATAAGTACAACCGTTTCAGAGAGAAGGGCGGACAATTTTGCGATCTGTCTTCAAGTCGACTCGATGACAAAAGACGAAAACGGACGGATTTCTCAGGTTAATACTACATATTAACACTTTTCACATTCTCCCGTGCAACTCGGCTGCTAGTCCTCCTTTCATGCCGAATCTTAAGGTCCTAGCTCATGTCCAATGCACCAAAGCCAGGTAAAATTCAATAATCGATACCTGAAACTTGAATTGTACTACTTCTTACTGGCTATTACATCAACTTAGAAGCTTCATCTGTGTTCCACTATGGTGATTTTAGTGTCTCCGCATACCGCAACACGCGACATAGCTTTGCAGACGATAAGTACAACCGTTTCAGAGAGAAGGGCGGACAATGTGACGATCTGGCTTTAAGTCGATTCGATATCAAATGACGAAAACGGACGGATTTCTGGGGGTTTCTACTACATATGAACACTTTTCACATTCTCCCGTGCAACTCGGCTGCTAGTCATCCTTTCATGCAGAACCTTGAGGTCCTAGCTCATGTCCAAGGAACCAAAGCCAGCTAAAAAGTCAATAATAGATACCTAAAACTGGAATTGTACTACTTCTTACTGGCTATTACATCAACTTAGAAGCTTTGTCTGTGTTCTACTATGGTGCTTTTAGTGTCTCCACATACCGCAGCACGCGACATAGCTTTGCAGACGATAAGTACAACCGTTTCAGAGAGAAGAGCGGCCAATGTCACGATCTGGCTTTAAGTCGATTCGATAACAAATGACGATAACGAACGGATTTCTTAGGTTTTTACTACATATGAACACTATTCACATTCTCCCGTGCAACTCGGCAGCTAGTCCTCCTTTCACGCAGAATCTTAAGGTCCTAGCTCTTGTCCAAGGCACCAAAGCCAGCTAAAAAGTCAATAATCGATAACTAAAACTTGAATTTTACTACTTCTTACTGGCTATAACATCAACTTAGAAGCTTCATCTGTGTTCTACTATGGTGCTTTTAGCGTCTCCGCATACCGCAGCACGCGACATAGCTTTCAGACGATAAGTACAACCGTTTCGGAGAGAAGAGCGGGCAATGTGACGATCTGGCTTTAAGTCGATTTGATAACAAATGACGAAAACGGACGGATTTCTCAGGTTTTTACTACATATGAACACTTTTCACATTCTCCCGTGCAACTCGGCTGCTAGTCCCCCTTTCATGCACAATCTTAAGGTCCTAGCTCATGTCCAAGGCACCAAAGCCAGCTAAAAGTCAATAATCGATGCCTAAAACTTGAATTTTACTACTTCTTACTGGCTATTACATCAACTTAGAAGCTTCATCCGTGTTCTACTATGGTATTTTTAGTGTCTCCGCATACCGCAGCACGCGACATAGCTTTGCAGACGATAAGTACAACCGATTCAGAGAGATGAGCGGCCAATGTGACATTCTTTCTTTAAGTCAATTCCATAACAAATGACGATAACGATCGGATTTCTCAGGTTTTTACTACATATGAACTCTTTTCACATTCTCCCGTGCAACTCGGCTGCTAGTCCTCCATCCATGCGGAATCTTAAGGTCTTAGCTCATGTCCAAGGAACCAAAGCCAGCTAAAAATTCAATAATAGATACCTAAAACTGGAATTGTACTACTTCTTACTGGCTATTACATCATATTAGAAGCTTTGTCTGTGTTCTACTATGGTGCTTTTAGTGTCTCCACATACCGCAGCACGCGACATAGCTTTGCAGACTATAAGTACAACCGTTTCAGAGAGAAGAGCGCCAATGTCACGATCTGGCTTTAAGTCGATTCGATAACAAATGACGATAACGAACGGATTTCTTAGGTTTTTACTACATATGAACACTTTTCACATTCTCCCGTGCAACTCAGCTGCTAGTCCTCCTTTCATGCAGAATCTTAAGGTCCTAGCTCATGTCCAAGGCACGAAAGCCAGCTAAAAGTCAATAATCGATACCTAAAAGTGGAATTGTACTAATTCTTACTGGCTATTACATCAACTTAGAAGCTTCATCCGTGTTCTACTATGGTATTTTTAGTGTCTCGGCATACCGCAGCACGCGACATAGCTTTCAGACGATAAGTACAACCGTTTCAGAGAGAAGAGCGGCCAATGTGACGATCTGGCTTTAAGTCGATTCAATAACAAATGACAAAAACGGACGGATTTCTCAGGTTTTTACTGCATGTGAAAACTTTTCACCATCTCCCGTGCAACTCGGCTGCTAGTCCTCCTTTCATGCAGAATCTTAAGGTCCTACCTCATGTCCAAGGCACCAAAGCCAGCTAAAAGTCAATAATCGATGATTAAAACTTGAATTGTACTACTTCTTACTGGGTATTACATCAACTTAGAAGCTTCATCCGTGTTCTACTATGGTATTTTTAGTGTCCCCGCATACAGGAGCACGCGACATAGCTTTGCAGACGATAAGTACAGCCGTTTCAGAGAGAAGGGCGGACAATTTTGCGATCTGTCTTCAAGTCGACTCGATGACAAAAGACGAAAACGGACGGATTTCTCAGGTTAATACTACATATTAACACTTTTCACATTCTCCCGTGCAACTCGGCTGCTAGTCCTCCTTTCATGCAGAATCTTAAGGTCCTAGCTCATGTCCAAGGCACCAAAGCCAGCTAAAAAGTCAATAATTGATACCTAAAATTGGAATTGTACTACTCCTTACTGGCTATTACATCAACTTAGAAGCTTCATCTGTGTTCTACTATGGTGCTTTTAGTGTCACCGCATACCGCAGCACGCGACATAGCTTAGCAGACGATAAGTACAACCGTTTCAGAGAGAAGAGCGGCCAATGTGACGATCTGGCTTTAAGTCGATTCGATAACAAATGACGAAAACGGACGGATTTCTCAAGTTTTAACTACATTTGAACACTTTTCACATTCTCCCGTGCAACTCGGCTGCTAGTCCTCCTTTCATGCAGAATCTTAAGGTCCTAGCTCAAGTCCAAGGCACCAAAGACAGCTAAAAAGTCAATAATCGATACCTAAAACTTGAATTGTACTACATCTTACTGGCTATTCCATCAACTTAGAAGCTTCATCTGTGTTCTACTATGGTGCTTTTAGTGTCTCCGCAAATCGCAGCACGCGACATAGCTTTGCAGACGATAAGTACAACCGTTTCAGAGTGAAGAGCGGCCAATGTGACGATCTGGCTTTAAGTAGATTCGAAAACAAATGACGAAAGCGGACGGATTTGTCAGGTTTTTACTACATATGAACTCTTTTCTCATTCCCCCGTGCAAGTCGGCTGCTAGTCCTCCTTTCATGCAGAATCATAAGGTCCTAGCTCATGTCCAATGCACCAAAGCCAGGTAAAATTCAATAATCGATACCTAAAACTTGAATTGTACTACTTCTTACTGGCTATTACATCAACTTAGAAGCTTCATCTGTGTTCCACTATGGTGATTTTAGTGTCTCCGCATACCGCAGCACGCGACATAGCTTTGCAGACGATAAGTACAACCGTTTCAGAGAGAAGAGCGGCCAATGTCACGATCTGGCTTTAAGTCGATTCGATAACAAATGACGATAACGAACGGATTTCTTAGGTTTTTACTACATATGAACACTTTTCACATTCTCCCGTGCAACTCGGCAGCTAGTCCTCCTTTTACGCAGAATCTTAAGGTCCTAGCTCTTGTCCAAGGCTCCAAAGCCAGCTAAAAAGTCAATAATCGATAACTAAAACTTGAATTTTACTACTTCTTACTGGCTATAACATCAACTTAGAAGCTTCATCTGTGTTCTACTATGGTGCTTTTAGTGTCACCGCATACCGCAGCACACGACATAGCTTTGCAGACTCTACGTACAACCGTTTCAGAAAGAAGAGCGGCCAATGTGACGATCTGGCTTTAAGTCGATTCGATAACAAATGACGAAAACGGACGGATTTCTCAGGTTTTTACTGCATATGAAAACTTTTCACATTCTCCCGTGCAACTCGGCTGCTAGTCCTCCTTTCATGCAGAATCTTAAGGTCCTACCTCATGTCCAAGGCACCAAAGCCAGCTAAAAGTCAATAATCGATGTTTAAAACTTGAATTGTACTACTTCTTACTAGCTATTACATCAACTTAGAAGCTTCATCCGTGTTCTACTATGGTATTTTTAATGTCCCCGCATACAGGAGCACGCGACATAGCTTTGCAGACGATAAGTACAACCGTTTCAGAGAGAAGGGCGGACAATGTTACGATCTGTCTTCAAGTCGACTCGATAACAAAAGACGAAAACGGACGGATTTCTCAGGTTAATACTACATATTAACACTTTTCACATTCTCCCGTGCCACTCGGCTGCTAGTCCTCCTTTCATGCAGAATCTTAAGGTCCTAGCTCATGTCCAAGTCACCAAAGCCAGCTAAAAAGTCAATAATTGATACCTAAAATTGGAATTGTACTACTTCTTACTGGCTATTACATCAACTTAGAAGCTTCATCCGTGTTCTACTATGGTATTTTTAGTGTCTCCGCATACCGCAGCACGCGACATAGCTTTGCAGACGATAAGTACAACCGATTCAGAGAGAAGAGCGGCCAATGTGGCAATCTGGCTTTAAGTCAATTCCATAACAAATGACGATAACGAACGGATTTCTCAGGTTTTTACTACATATGAACACTTTTCACATTCTCCCGTGCAACTCGGCTGCAAGTCCGCCTTTCATGCTGAATCTTAAGGTCCTAGCTCTTGTCCAAGGCACCAAAGCCAGCTAAAAAGTCAATAATCGATACCTAAAACTTGAATTGTACTACTTCTTACTGGCTATGACATCATCTTAGAAGCTTCAACTGTGTTCTACTATGGTGCTTTTAGCGTCTCCGCATACCGCAGCACGCGACATAGCTTTCAGACGATAAGTACAACCGTTTCGGAGAGAAGAGCGGGCATTGTGACGATCTGGCTTTAAGTCGATTCGATAACAAATGACGAAAACGGACGGATTTCTCAGGTTTTTACTACATATGAACACTTTTCACATTCTCCCGTGCAACT
Organism: Schistocerca gregaria; assembly: GCF_023897955.1. Lineage (NCBI taxonomy): Eukaryota > Metazoa > Arthropoda > Insecta > Orthoptera > Acrididae > Schistocerca > Schistocerca gregaria. Next base: position 2,559,412 of record NW_026061828.1, on the reverse strand, counting down.
CGGCTGCTAGTCCTCCTTTCATGCAGGATCTTAAGGTCCTAGCTCATGTCCAAGGCACCAAAGCCAGCTAAAAGTCAATAATCGATGATTAAAACTTGAATTGTACTCCTTTTTACTGGCTATTACATCAACGTAGAAGCTTCATCCGTGTTCTACTATGGTATTTCTAGTGTCTCCGCATACCGCAGCACGCGACATAGCTTTGCAGACGATAAGTACAACCGTTTCAGAGAGAAGGGCGGACAATGTGACGATCTGGCTTTAAGTCGATTCGATAACAAATGACGAAAACGGACGGATTTCTCAGGTTTATACTGCATATGAACACTTTTCACATTCTCCCGTTTAACTCGGCTGCTAGTCCTCCATTCATGCGGAATCTTAAGGTCCTAGCTCATGTCCAAGGAACCAAAGCCAGCTAAAAATTCAATAATAGATACCTAAAACTGGAATTGTACTACTTCTTACTGGCTATTACATCAACTTAGAAGCTTTGTCTGTGTTCTACTATGGTGCTTTTAGTGTCACCACATACCGCAGCACGCGACATAGCTTTGCAGAGTATAAGTACAACCGTTTCAGAGAGAAGGGCGCCAATGTCACGATCTGGCTTTAAGTCGATTCGATAACAAATGACGATAACGAACGGATTTCTTAGGTTTTTACTACATATGAACACTTTTCACATTCTCCCGTGCAACTCAGCTGCTAGTCCTCCTTTCATGCAGAATGTTAAGGTCCTAGCTCATGTCCAAGGCACGAAAGCCAGCTAAGAGTCAATAATCGATACCTAAAAGTGGAATTGTACTAATTCTTACTGGCTATTACATCAACTTAGAGGCTTCATCCGTGTTCTACTATGGTATTTTTAGTGTCTCGGCATACCGCAGCACGCGACATAGCTTTCAGACGATAAGTACAACCGTTTCAGAGAGAAGAGCGGCCAATGGGACGATCTGGCTTTAAGTCGATTCAATAACAAATGACAAAAACGGACGGATTTCTCAGGTTTTTACTGCATGTGAAAACTTTTCACATTCTCCCGTGCAACTCGGCTGCTAGTCCTCCTTTCATGCAGAATCTTAAGGTCCTACCTCATGTCCAAGGCACCAAAGCCAGCTAAAAGTCAATAATCGATGATTAAAACTTGAATTGTACTACTTCTTACTGGGTATTACATCAACTTAGAAGCTTCATCCGTGTTCTACTATGGTATTTTTAGTGTCCCCGCATACAGGAGCACGCGACATAGCTTTGCAGACGATAAGTACAACCGTTTCAGAGAGAAGGGCGGACAATTTTGCGATCTGTCTTCAAGTCGACTCGATGACAAAAGACGAAAACGGACGGATTTCTCAGGTTAATACTACATATTAACACTTTTCACATTCTCCCGTGCAACTCGGCTGCTAGTCCTCCTTTCATGCAGAATCTTAAGGTCCTAGCTCATGTCCAAGGCACCAAAGCCAGCTAAAAAGTCAATAATTGATACCTAAAATTGGAATTGTACTACTTCTTACTGGCTATTACAGTATCTTAGAAGCTTCATCTGTGTTCTACTATGGTGCTTTCAGTGTCTCCACATACCGCAGCACGTGACATAGATTTGCAGACGATAAGTACAACCGTTTCAGAGGGAATATCGGCCAATGTGACGATCGGGCTCTAAGTCGATTCAATAACAAATGACAAAAACGGACGGATTTCTCAGGTTTTTACTACATGTGAACACTTTTCACATTTTCCCGTGCAAGTCGGCTGCTAGTCCTCCTTTCATGCAGAATCTTAAGGTCCTAGCTCATGTCCAAGGCACCAAAGCCAGCTAAAAGTCAATAATCGATGCCTAAAACTTGAATTGTACTACTTCTTACTGGATATTACATCAACTTAGAAGCTTCATCCGTGTTCTACTATGGTATTTTTAGTGTCTCCGCATACCGCAGCACGCGACATAGCTTTGCAGACGATAAGTACAACCGTTTCAGAGAGAAGGGCGGACAGTGTGACGATCTGGCTTTAAGTCGATTCGATAACAAATCTACATCTACATCCGTACTCCGCAAGCCACCTGACAGTGTGTGGCGGAGGGTACCCTGAGTACCTCTATCCGTTCTCCCTTCTATTCCATTCTCGTATTGTACGTGGAAAGAAGGATTGTCGGTATGCTTCTGTGTGGGCTCTAATCTCTCTGATTTTATCCTCATGGTCTCTTCGCGAGATATACGTAGGAGGGAGCAATATACTGCTTGACTCTTCGGTGAAGGTATGTTCTCGAAACTTCAACAAAAGCCCGTACCGAGCTACTGAGCGTCTCTCCTGCAGAGTCTTCCACTGGAGTTTATCTATTATCTCCGTAACGCTTTCGCAATTACTAAATGATCCTGTAACGAAGCGCGCTGCTCTCCGTTGGATCTTCTCTATCTCTTCTATCAACCCTACCTGGTGCGGATCCCACACTGCTGAGCAGTATTCAAGCAATGGGCAAACAAGCGTACTGTAACCTACTTCCTTTGTTGTCGGATTGCATTTCCTTAGGATTCTTCCAATGAATCTCAGTCTGGCATCTGCTTTACCGACGATCAACTTTATATGATCATTCCATTTTAAATCACTCCTAATGCGTACTCCCAGATAATTTATGGAATTAACTGCTTCCAGTTGCTGACCTGCTATTTTGTAGCTAAATGATAAGGGACCTATCTTTCTATGTATTCGCATCACATTACACTTCGCTACATTGAGATTCAATTGCCATTCCGTGCACCATGCGTCAATTCGCTGCAGATCCTCCTGCATTTCAGTACAATTTTCCATTGTTGCAACCTCTCGATACACCACAGCATCATCTGCAAAGAGCCTCAGTGAACTTCCGATGTCATCCACCAGGTCATTTATGTATATTGTGAATAGCAACGGTCCTATGACACTCCCCTGCGGCACACCTGAAATCACTCTTACTTCGGAAGACTTCTCTCCATTGAGAATGACGTGCTGCGTTCTGTTATCTAGGAACTCCTCAATCCAATCACACAATTGATCTGATAGTCCGTATGCTCTTACTTTGTTCATTAAACGACTGTGGGGAACTGTGTCAAACGCCTTGCGGAAGTCAAGAAACACGGCATCTACTTGTGAACCCGTGTCTAAGGCCCTCTGAGTCTCGTGGACGTCCCTTCTTGAGAACGGGGATGACCTGTGCCCTTTTCCAATCCTTTGGAACGCTTCGCTCTTCTAGAGACCTACGGTACACCGCTGCAAGAAGGGGGGCAAGTTCCTTCGCGTACTCTGTGTAAAATCGAACTGGTATCCCATCAGGACCAGCGGCCTTTCCTCTTTTGAGCGATTTTAATTGTTTCTCTATCCCTCTGTCGTCTACTTCGATATCTACCATTTTGTCAACTGTGCGACAATCTAGAGAAGGAAGCACAGTGCAGTCTTCCTCTGTGAAACAGCTTTGGAAGAAGACATTTAGTAATTCGGCCTTTAGTCTGTCATCCTCTGTTTCAGTATCATTTTGGTCACAGAGTGTCTGGACATTTTGTTTTGATCCACCTACCGCTTTGACATAGGACCAAAATTTCTTAGGATTTTCTGCCAAGTCAGTACATAGAACGTTACTTTCGAATTCATTGAAAGCCTCTCGCATAGCCCTCCTCACACTACATTTCGCTTCGCGTAATTTTTGTTTGTCTGCAAGGCTTTGGCTATGTTTATGTTTGCTGTGAAGTTCCCTTTGCTTCCGCAGCAGTTTTCTAACTCGGTTGTTGTACCACGGTGGCTCTTTTCCATCTCTTACGATCTTGCTTGGCACATACTCATCTAACGCATATTGTACCATGGTTTTGAACTTTGTCCACTGATCCTCAACACTATCTGCACTTGAGACAAAACTTTTGTGTTGAGCCGTCAGGTACTCTGTAATCTGCTTTTTGTCACTTTTGCTAAACAGAAATATCTTCCTACCTTTTTTAATATTTCTATTTACGGCTGAAATCATCGACGCAGTAACCGCTTTATGATCGCTGATTCCCTGTTCTGCATTAACTGATTCAAATAGTTCGGGTCTGTTTGTCACCAGAAGGTCTAATATATTATCGCCACGAGTCGGTTTTCTGTTTAACTGCTCAAGGTAGTTTTCAGATAAAGCACTTAAAAATATTTCACTGGATTCTTTGTCCCTGCCACCCGTTATGAACGTTTGAGTCTCCCAGTCTATATCCGGCAAATTAAAATCTCCACCCAGAACTATAACATGGTGGGGAAATCTACTCGAAATATTTTCCAAATTATTCTTCAGGTGCTGAGCCACAACAGCTGCTGAGCCCGGGGGCCTATAGAGACATCCAATTACCATGTCTGAGCCTGCTTTAACCGTGACCTTCATCCAAATCATTTCACAATTCGAATCTCCGTCAATTTCCTTCGATACTATTGCACTTCTTATCGCTATAAACACGCCTCCCCCTTCACTGTCCAGCCTATCTCTGCGGTATACATTCCAATCAGAGTTTAGGATTTCATTACTGTTTACGTCTGGTTTCAGCCAACTTCCTGTTATTAGTACTATATGGGCGTTGTGACCGTTTATTAATGAGAGCAGTTCTGGGACCTTTCTATAGACGCTTCTGCAGTTTACTATTAGCACATTAATATTGTTATTCCTTGTTGCATTTTGCCTACTCCTGCCTTGCCGCGTCTCAGGAGGCGTCTAGTCGGGCCTAGGGAGGGAATTCTCTAACCTAAAAAAACCCCATGTGCACTCCACACGTACTCCGCTACCCTCGTAGCCGCTTCCGGCGTGTAGTGCACGCCTGACCTATTCAGGGGGACCCTACATTTCTCCACCCGATAGCGGAGGTCGAGAAATTTGCACCCCAGCTCTCCGCAGAATCGTCTGAGCCTCTGGTTTAAGCCTTCCACTCGGCTCCAAACCAGAGGACCGCGATCGGTTCTCGGAACGATACTACAAATAGTTAACTCTGATTCCACCCCGCGAGCGAGGCTTTCCACCTTCACCAACTCCGCCAACCGCCTGTACGAACTGAGGATGACCTCTGAACCCAGACGGCAAGAGTCATTGGTGCCGACATGAGCAACAATTTGCAGTCGGGTGCACCCAGTGCTCTCTATCGCCGCCGGTAGGGCCTCCTCCACATCTCGGATGAGACCCCCCGGCAAGCAGACAGTGAACACTTGCCTTCTTCCCCGACCTTTCCGCTATTTCCCTAAGGGGCTCCATCACCCGCCTAACGTTGGAGCTCCCAATAACTAATAAACCCCTCCCCCCGTGTGCCTGCTCGGACCTTGCTGAAGGAGCAGCCACATGTCCACTCACAGGCAGAGCGGGCGATGCCACACGGCCAGCCTCCACATTGACCCTCCGCCTCGTGCGCCGCGAACGCCGCTGAACCCGCCACTCCCCTTGGGGAGAGGGTGGCCCAACCGCGCCCGGTACCCGCGAAGATGTCTCGACAGCAGGGACAGTGGGTGAAGCATCTAACACCTGGGGTGCACCATGCGACGCACCAGACTCCCCACTGCCGCTACACTCCGAGGCAGCAGCCTGAAGACGGCTGACCGCGGCCATCAACACGCTCAGCTGTTCGCGAAGAGTGGCCAGCTCCTCCTGCGTCCGTACACAGCAGCCACACATCCTAGCCATCCTAAGAAATCAATTTACTATAGAGTGTTAATCAGCTTTTAACTAGACTGCTAATTCACTAAAGGCGGTTGATTATTGACTAAACTGTGATTGCTAACCACTACTTGTAGAAACAAGGAAAATAGCACTACCTGTCTCTGGACGGTATTGAAAACAAATACTAGCACTACGAGCACTATGGCTGACTAAAGGGACTCTCTGACTGTATTCGAAACACACACGAGATCTATGGAACACTTAATAGCACTCTACTATTAAAGCTTCCTAAAAGCAAAAACACGCAGAAGAAGAAGTGACAAGTAAGAAAAATACAGATAATACTTAAATTAAGGTAGCTCGCTGCACAGCAGACGTGAAGCAGACGGCGGTTAGGGCGACACTGACACTACTGGCACTATGGCTGACTAAAGGGACTCTCTCTGACTGTATTCAAAACAAACACGAGATCTATGGAACACTTAATAGCACTCTACTATTAAAGCTTCCTAAAAGCAAAAACACGCAGAAGAAGAAGTGACAAGTAAGAAAAATACAGATAATACTTAAATTAAGGTAGCTCGCTGCACAGCAGACGTGAAGCAGACGGCGGTTAGGGCGAAAACGGACGGATTTCTCGGGTTTTTAGTACATATGAACACTTTTCACATTCTCCCGTGCAACTCAGCTGCTAGTCCTCCTTTCATGCAAAATCTTAAGGTCCTAGCTCATGTCCAAGGCACCAAAGCCAGCTAAAAGGCAATAATCGATGATTAAAACTTGAATTGTACTACTTCTTACTGGCTATTACATCAACTTAGAACCTTCATCCGTGTTCTACTATGGTATTTTTAGTGTCTCGGCATACCGCAGCACGCGACATAGCTTTGCAGACGATAAGTACAACCGTTTCAGAGAGATGGGCGAACAATGTGACGATCTGGCTTTAAGTCGATTGGATAACAAATGACGAAAACGGACGGATATTTCGGGTTTTTACTACATATGAACACTTTTCACATTCTCCCGTGCAACTCGGCTGCTAGTCCTCCTTTCATGCAGAATCTTGAGGTCCTAGCTCATGCCCAAGGCACCAAAGCCAGCTAAAAAGTCAATAATCGATACCTAAAACTGGAATTGTACTGCTTCTTACTGGCTATTACATCAACTTAGAAGCTTTGTATGTGTTCTACTATGGTGCGTTTAGTGTCTCCACATACCGCAGCACGCGACATAGCTTTGCAGACGATAAGTACAACCGTTTCAGAGAGAAGAGTGACCAATGTCACGATCTGGCTTTAAGTCGATTCGATAACAAATGACGATAACGAACGGATTTTTTATGTTTTTACTACATATGAACACTTTTCACATTCTCCCGTGCATCTCGGCAGCTAGTCCTCCTTTCACGCAGAATCTTAAGGTCCTAGCTCTTGTCCAAGGCACCAAAGCCAGCTAAAAAGTCAATAATCGATACCTAAAACTTGAAATTTGCTACTTCTTACTGGCTATTACATCAACTTAGAAGCTTCATCTGGGTTCTACTATGGTGCTTTTAGTGTCACCGCATACCGCAGCACGCGACATAGCTTTGCAGACTATAAGTACAACCGTTTCAGAAAGAAGAGCGGCCAATGTGACGATCTGGCTTTAAGTCGATTCCATAACAAATGACGAAAACGGACGGATTTCTCAGGTATTTACTACATATGAACACTTTTCACATTCTCCCGTGCAACTCAGCTGCTAACCCTCCTTTCATGCAGAATCTTAAGGTCCTAGCTCATGTCCAAGGCACCAAAGCCAGCTATAAGTCAATAATCGATAATTAAAACTGGTATTGTACTAATTCTTACTGGCTATTACATCAACTTAGAAGCTTCATCCGTGTTCTACTATGGTATTTTTAGTGTCTCGGCATACCGGAGCACGCGACATAGCTTTCAGACGATAAGTACAACCGTTTCAGAGAGAAGAGCGGCCAATGTGACGATCTGGCTTTAAGTCGATTCAATAACAAATGACAAAAACGGACGGATTTCTTAGGTTTTTACTGCATATGAACACTTTTCACATTCTCCCGTGCAACTCGGCTGCTAGTCCTCCTTTCATGCACAATCTAAAGGTCCTAGCTCATGTCCAAGGTACCAAAGCCAGCTAAAAAGTCAATAATCGATACCTAAAACTTGAGTTGTACTACTTCTTACTGGCTATTACATCATCTTAGAAGCTTCATCTGTGTTCTACTATGGTGCTTTTAGTGTCTCCGAATACCGCAGCACGCGACATAGCTTTGCAGACGATAAGTACAACCGATTCAGAGAGAAGAGCGGCCAATGTGACGATCTGGCTTTCAGTCGATTCGATAACAAATGACGAAAACGGACGGATTTCTCAGGTTAATACTACATATTAACACAATTCACATTCTCCCATGCAACTTTTCTGCTAGTCCTCCTCTCATGCAGATTCGTAAGGTCCTAGCTCATGTCCAAGGCACCCAAGCAAGCTAAAAAGTCAATAATCAATATCTAAAACTTGAATTGTACTACTTCTTACTGGCTATTACATCAACTTAGAAGCTTCATCTGTGTCCAACTATGGTGATTTTAGTGTCTCCGCATACCGCAGCACACGACATAGCTTTGCAGACGATAAGTACAACCGTTTCAGAGAGAAGAGCGGCCAATGTGACGATCTGGCTTTAAGTCGATTCGATAACAAATGACGAAAACGGACGGATTTCTCAGGTTTATACTGCATATGAACACTTTTCACATTCTCCCGTTCAACTCGGCTGCTAGTCCTCCATTCATGCGGAATCTTAAGGTCCTAGCTCATGTCCAAGGCACCAAAGCCAGCTAAAAAGTCAATAATCGATACCTAAAACTTGAATTGTACTACCTCTTACTGGCTATTACTCTAACTTAGAAGCTTCATCTGTGTTCAACTATGGTGCTTTTAGTGTCTCCGAATACCGCAGCACGCGACATAGCTTTGCAGACGATAAGTACAACCGATTCAGAGAGAAGAGCGGCCAATGTGACGATGTGGCTTTAAGTCAATTCCATAACAAATGACGAAAACCGACGGATTTCTCAGGTTTTTACTACATATGAACACTTTTCACATTCTCCCCTGCAATTCGGCTGCTAGTCCACCTTTCATGCAGAATCTTAAGGTCCTAGCTCATGTACAAGGCACCAAAGCCAGCTAAAAAGTCATAATCGATAGCTAAAACTTGAATTGTACTACTTCTTACTGGCTATTACCTCAACTAAGAAGCTTCATCTGTGTCCTACTATGGTGATTTTAGTGTCTCCACATACCGCAGCCCGCGACATAGCTTTGCAGACGATAAGTACAACCGTTTCAGGGAGAAGAGCGGCCAATGTGACGACCGGCTTTAAGACCATACGATAACCAATGACGAAAACGTACTGATTTCTCGGGTTTTTACTACATATGAACACTTTTCACATTCTCCCGTGCAACTCGGCTACTAGTCCTCCTTTCATGCAGAATCTTAAGGTCCTAGCTCATGTCCAAGGCACCAAAGCCAGCTAAAAAGTCAATAATCGATATCTAAAATTTCAATTGTACTACTTCGTACTAGCTATTACATCAACTTAGAAGTTTCATCTGTGTTCTACCATGGTGCTTTTAGTGTCTCCACATACCGCAGCACGCGACATAGCTTAGCAGACGATAAGTACAACCGTTTCAGAGAGAAGAGTGGCCAATGTCACGATCTGGCTTTAAGTCGATTCGATAACAAATGACGAAAACGGAAGTATTTCTCAGGGTTTTACTACATATGAACACTTTTCACATTCTCCCGTGCAACTCGGCTGCTAGTCCTCCTATAATGCAGAATGTTAAGGTCCTAGCTCATGTCCAAGGCACCAAAGCCAGCTAAAAAGTCAAAAATCGATACCTAAAACTTGAATTGTACTACTTCTTACTGGCTATTACATCAACTAAGAAGCTTCATCTGTGTCCTACTATGGTGATTTTAGTGTCTCCACATACCGCAGCACGCGACATAGCTTCCCAGACGATCAGTACAACCGTTTCAGAGAGAAGAGCGGCCAATGTGACGATATGGCTTGATGTCGATTCGATAACAAATGACGATAACGAACGGATTTCTCAGGTTTTTACTACATATGAATACTTTTCACATTCTCCCGTGCATCTCGGCTGCTAGTCCTCCTTACATGGAGAATCTTAAGGTCCTAGCTCACGTCCAAGGCACCAACGCCAGCCAAAAAGTCAATAATCGATACCTAAAACTTGAATTGTACTACTTCTTACTGGCTATTACACCATCTTAGAAGCTTCATCTGTGTTCTACTAAGGTGCTTTAAGTGTCTCCGAACACCGCAGCACGCGACATAGCTTTGCAGACGATAAGTACAACCGTTTCAGAGAGAAGAGCGGCCAATGTGACGATCTGGCTTTAAGTCAATTCCATAACAAATGACGAAAACGGACGGATTTCTCAGGTTTTTACTACATATGAACACCTTCCACATTCTCCCCTGCAAGTCGGCTGGTAGTCCTCCTTTCATGCAGAATCTTAAGGTCCTAGCTCATGTCCAAGGCACCAAAGCCAGCTAAAAGTCAATAATCGATGCCCAAATCTTGAATTGTACTACTTCTTACTGGCTGTTACATCAACTTAGAAGCTTCATCTGTGTTCTACTATGGTTATTTAAGTGTCTCCGCATACCGCAGCACGCGACATAGCTTTGCAGACGATAAGTACAACCGTTTCAGAGAGCAGAGCGGCCAATGTAACGATCCGGCTTTAAGCCGATTCGATAACAAATGACGAAAATGGACGGAATTCTCAGGTATTTACTAAATATTAAAACTTTTCACATCCTCCCGTGCAGCTCAGCTGCTAGTCCTCCTTTCATGCAGAATCTTAAGGTCCTAGCTCATGTCCAAGGCACCGAAGCCAGCTAAAAATTCAATAATCGATACCTAAAACTTGAGTTGTACTACTTCTTACTGGCTATTACATCAACTTAGAAGCTTCATCTGTGGTCTACTATGGTGCCTTTAGTGTCTCCACATACCGCAGCACTCGACATAGCTTTGCAGACGATAAGTACAACCGTTTCAGAGAGAAGAGCGGCCAATGTGACGATCTGGCTTTAAGACGATTCGATAACCAATGACGAAAACGTACGGATTTCTCGGGTTTTTACTACATATGAACACTTTTCACATTCTCCCGTGCAATTCGGCTGCTAGTCCTCCTTTCATGCAGAATCTTAAAGTCCTAGCTCATGTGCAAGGCACCAAAACCAGCTAAAAAGTCAATAATCGATACCTAAAACTTCAATTTTACTACTTCTTACTGGCTATTACATCAACTTAGAAGCTTCATCTGTGTTCTACTGTGGTGCTTTTAGTGTCTCCGCATACCGCAACACGCGACATAGCTTTGCAGACTATAAGTACAACCGTTTCAGAGAGAAGAACGGCCCATGTGACGATCTGGCTTTAAGTCGAATCGATAACAAATGACGAAAACGGACGTATTTCTCAGGGTTTTACTACATATGAACTCTTTTCACATTCTCCCGTGCAACTAGGCTGCTACTCCTCCTTACATGCAGAATCTTAAGGTCCTAGCTCATGTCCAAGGCACCAAAGCCAGCTACAAAGTCAATAATCGATACCTAAAACTTGAATTGTACTACATCTTACTGGCTATTACATCAACTTAGAAGCTTCATCTGTGTTCTACTATGGTGCTTTTAGTGTCTCTGCATACCGCAGCACACGACATAGCTTTGCAGACTATAAGTACAACCGTTTCAGAGAGAAGAGCGGCAAATGTGACGATCTGGCTTTAAATCGATTCGATAACAACTGACGAAAACAGACTTATTTCTCAGGTTTTTACTACATATGAACACTTTTCACATTCTCCCGTGCAACTCGGCTGCTAGTCCTCCTTTCATGCAGAATCTTAAGGTCGTAGCTCATGTCCAAGGCACCACAGCCAGCTAAAAAGTCAATAATCGATAAGTAAAACTTGAATTGTACTACTTCTTACTGGCTATTACATCAACTTAGATGCTTCATCTGTGTTCTGCAATGGTGCTTTTAGTGTCTCCACAAACCGCAGCACGCGACATAGCTTTCAGACGATAAGTACAACCGTTTCAGAGAGAAGAGCTGCCAATGTGACGATCTGGCTTTAAGTCGATTCGATAACAAATGACGAAAACGGACGGGTTTGTCAGGTTTTTACTACATATGAACACTTTTCACATTCTCCCGTGCAACTCGGCTGCAAGTCCTCCTTTCATGCAGATTCTTTAGGTCCTAGCTCATGTCCAAGGCACCAAAGCCAGCTAAAAAGTCAATAATCGATACCTAAAGCTTGAGTTGTACTACTTCTTACTGGCTATTACATCAACTTAGAAGCTTCATCTGTGGTCTACTATGGTGCTTTTAGTGTCTCCACATACCGCAGCACTCGACATAGCTTTGCAGACGATAAGTACAACCGTTTCAGAGAGAAGAGCGGCCAATGTGACGATCTGGCTTTAAGACGATTCGATAACCAATGACGAAAACGTACGGATTTCTCGGGTTTTTACTACATATGAACACTTTTCACATACTCCCGTGCAATTCGGCTGCTAGTCCTCCTTTCATGCAGAATCTTAAAGTCCTAGCTCATGTCCAAGGCACCAAAGCCAGCTAAAATGTCAATAATCGATATCTAAAATTTCAATTGTACTACTTCTTACTAGCTATTACATCAACTTAGAAGCTTCATCTGTGTTCTACTATGCTGCTTTTAGTGTCTCCGCATACTGCAGCACGCGACATAGCTTTGCAGACGATAAGTGCAACCGTTTCAGAGAGAAAAGCGCCCAATGTGACGATCAGGCTTTAAGTCGATTCGATAACAAACGAAAAATACGGACGGATTTCTCAGGTTTTTACTACATATCAACACTTTTCACATTCTCCCGTGCAACTCGGCTGCTAGTACTGCTTTCATGCAGAATCTTAAGGTCCTAGCTCATGTCCAAGGCACCAAAGCCAGCTAAAAAGTCAATATTCGATACCTAAAACTGGAATTGTACTACTTCTTACTGGCTATTACATCAACTTAGAAGTTTCATCTGTGTTCTACTGTGGTGCTTTTAGTGTCTCCGCATACCGCAACACGCGACATAGCTTTGCAGACTATAAGTACAACCGTTTCAGAGAGAAGAGCGGCCCATGTAACGATCTGGCTTTAAGTCGAATCGATAAGAAATGACGAAAACGGACGTATTTCTCAGGGTTTTACTACATATGAACTCTTTTCACATTCTCCCGTGCAACTAGGCTGCTACTCCTCCTTACATGCAGAATCTTAAGGTCCTAGCTCATGTCCAAGGCACCAAAGCCAGCTAGAAAGTCAATAATCGATATCTAAAATTCCAATTGTACTACTTCATACTAGCTATTACATCAACTTAGAAGCTTCATCTGTGTTCTACTATGGTGCTTTTAGTGTCTCCGCATACCGCAGCACGCGACATAGCTTTGCAGACGATAAGTACAACCGTTTCAGAGAGAAGAGCGGCCAATGTCACGATCCGGTTTTAAGTCGATTCGATAACAAATGACGAAAATGGACGGATTTCTCAGGTTTTTACTACATATGAAAACTTTTCACATCCTCCCGTGCAACTTGGCTGCTAGTCCTCCTTTCATGCAGAATCTTAAGGTCCTAGCTCGTGTCCAAGGCACCAAAGCCAGCTAAAAAGTCAATAATCGATACCTAAAACTTGAATTGTACTACCTCTTACTAGCTATTACATCAACTTAGAAGCTTCATCTGTGTTCTACTATGGTGCTTTTAGTGTCTCCACATACCGCAGCACGGACATAGCTTTGCAGACGATAAGTACAACCGTTTCAGAGAGAAGAGCAGCCAATGTGACGATCTGGTTTTAAGACGAATCGATAACCAATGAAGAAAACGTACGGATTTCTCACGTTTTTACTACAATCGAACACTTTTCACATTCTCCCGTACAACTCGGCTGCTAGTCCTTCTTTCATGCGGAATCTTAAGGTCCTAGCTCATGTCCAAGGCACCAAAGCCAGCTACAAAGTCAATAATCGATACCTAAAACTTGAATTGTACTACATCTTACTGGCTATTACATCAACTTAGAAGCTTCATCTGTGTTCTACTATGGTGCTTTTACTGGCTCTGCATACCGCAGCACGCGACATAACTTTGCAGACTATAAGTACAACCGTTTCAGAGAGAAGAGCGGCAAATGTGACGATCTGTCTTTAAGTCGATTCGATAACAACTGACCAAAACAGACGTATTTCTCAGGTTTTTACTACATATGAACACTTTTCACATTCTCCCGTGCAACTCGGCTGCTAGTCCTCCTTTCATGCAGAATCTTAAGGTCGTAGCTCATGTCCAAGGCACCACAGCCAGCTAAAAAGTCTATAATCGATACCTAAAACTAGAATTGTACTACTTCTTACTGGCTATTACATCAACTTAGAAGCTTCATCTGTGTTCTACTATGGTGCTTTTAGTGTCTCCACATACCGCAGCACGCGACATAGCTTTGCAGACGATAAGTACAACCGTTTCAGAGAGAAGAGCAGACAATGTGACGATCTGGCATTAAGACGAATCGATAACCAATGACGAAAACGTTCGGATTTCTCAGGTTTTTACTACATACGAACACTTTTCACATTCTCCCGTACAACTCGGCTGCTAGTCCTTCTTTCATGCAGAATCTTAAGGTCCTAGCTCATGTCCAAGGCACCAAAGCCAGCTACAAAGTCAATAATCGATACCTAAAACTTGAATTGTACTACATCTTACTGGCTATTACATTAACTTAGAAGCTTCATCTGTGTTCTACTACGGTGCTTTTAGTGTCTCTGCATACCGCAGCACGCGACATAGCTTTGCAGACTATAAGTACAACCGTTTCAGAGAGAAGAGCGGCAAATGTGACGATCTGGCTTTAAATCGATTCGATAACAACTGACGAAAACAGACGTATTTCTCAGGTTTTTATTACATATGAACACTTTTCACATTCTCCCGTGCAACTCGGCTGCTAGTCCTCCTTTCATGCAGAATCTTAAGGTCGTAGCTCATGTCGAAGGCACCACAGCCAGCTAAAAGGTCAATAATCGATAAGTAAAACTTGAATTGTACTACTTCTTACTGGCTATTACATCAAATTAGAAGCTTCATCTGTGTTCTACAATGGTGCTTTTAGTGTCTCCACAAACCGCAGCACGCGACATAGCTTTGCAGACGATAAGTACAACCGTTTCAGAGAGAAGAGCTGCCAATGTGTCGATCTGGCTTTAAGTCGATTCGATAACAAATGACGAAAACGGACGGGTTTCTCAGGTTTTTACTACATATGAACACTTTTCACATTCTCCCGTGCAACTCGGCTGCAAGTCCTCCTTTCATGCAGATTCTTAAGGTCCTAGCTCATGTCCAAGGCACCAAAGCCAGCTAAATAGTCAATAATCGTTATATAAAATTTAAATTGTACTACTTCTTACTAGCTATTACATCAACTTAGAAGCTTCATCTGTGTTCTACTATGGTGCTTTTAGTGTCTCCACATACCGCAGCACGCGACATAGCTTTGCAGACGATAAGTACAACCGTTTCAGAGAGAAGAGCGGCCAATGTGACTATCTGGCTTTAAGTCGATTCGATAACAAATGACGAAAACGGACGGATTTCTCAGGTTTGTACTACATATGAACACTTTTCACATTCTCCCGTGCAACTCGGCTGCTAGTCCTGCTTTCATGCAGAATCTTAAGGTCCTAGCTCATGTCCAAGGCACCAAAGCCAGCTAATAAGTCAATAATCGATGCCCAAATCTTGAATTGTACTACTTCTTACTGGCCATTACATCAACTTAGAAGCTTCATCTGTGTTCTACTATGGTTATTTTAGTGTCTCCGCATACAGCAGCACGCGACATAGCTTTGCAGACGATAAGTACAACCGTTTCAGAGCGAAGAGCGGCCAATGTGACGATCCGGCTTTAAGTCGATTCGATAACAAATGACGAAAATGGACGGATTTCTCAGGTTTTTACTACATATGAAAACTTTTCACATCCTCCCGTGCAGCTCGGCTGCTAGTCTTCCTTTCATGCAGAATCTTAAGGTCCTAGCTCATGTCCAAGGCACCAAAGCCAGCTAAAAAGTCAATAATCGATACCTAAAACTTGAGTTGTACTACTTCTTACTGGCTATTACATCAACTTAGAAGCTTCATCTGTGTTCCACTATGGTGCTTTTAGTGTCTCCACGTACCGCAGCACGAGTTATAGCTTTGCAGACGATAAGTACAACCGTTTCAGAGAGAAGAGCGGCCAATGTCACGATCTGGCTTTAGGTCGATTCGATAACAAATTACGAAAACGGAAGGATTTCTCAGGTATTTACTTCATATGAAGACTTTTCATATTCTCCCAGGCAAGTCAGCTGCTAGTCCTCCTTTCATGCAGAATCTTAAGGTCCAAGCTCATGTCCAAGGCACGAAAGCCGGATAAAAAGTCAATAATCGATACCTAAAACTTGAATTGTACTACCTCTTACTGGCTATTACATCACCTTACAAGCTTCATCTGTGTTCTACTATGGTGCTTTTAGTGTCTCCACACACCGCAGCACTCGACATAGATTTGCAGACGATAAGTACAACCGTTTCAGAGAGAAGATCGGCCAATGTGACGATCTGGCTTTAAGACGATTCGATAACCAATGACGAAAACGTACATATTTCTCGGGTTTTTACTACATATGAACACTTTTCACATTCTCCCGTGCAACTCGGCTGCTAGTCCTCCTTTCATGCAGAATCTTAAGGTGCTAGCTCATGTCCAAGGCACCAAAGCCAGCTAAAAAGTCAATAATCGATATCTAAAATTTCAATTGTACTACTTCTTACTAGCTATTACATCAACTTAGAAGCTTCATCTGTGTTCTACTATGCTGCTTTTAGTGTCTCCGCATACTGCAGCAGGCGACATAGCTTTGCAGACGATAAGTGCAACCGTTTCAGAGAGAAGAGCGCCCAATGTGACGATCAGGCTTTAAGTCGATTTGATAACAAACGACGAAAACGGACGGATTTCTCAGGTTTTTACTATATATGAACACTTTTCACATTCTCCCGTGCAACTCGGCTGCTAGTCCTGCTTTCATGCAGAATCTTAAGGTCCTAGCTCATGTCCAAGGTACCAAAGCCAGCTAAAAATTCAATAATCGATATCTAAAATTTCAATTGTACTACTTCTTACTAGCTATTACATCAACTTAAAAGCTTCATCTGTGTTCTACTATGATGCTTTTAGTGTCTCCGCATACCGCAGCACGCGACATAGCTTTCAGACGATAAGTACAGCCGTTTCAGAGAGAAGAGCGGCCAATGTGACGATATGGCTTTAAGTCGATTCGATAACAAATGACGAAAACGGTCGGATTTCTCAGGTTTTTACTACATATGAACACTTTTCACATTCTCCCGTGCAACTCGGCTGCTAGTCCTCCTTTCATGCAGATTCTTAAGGTCCTAGCTCATGTCCAAGGCACCAAAGTCAGCTAAAAAGTCAATAATCGATAACTAAAACTTGAATTGTACTAATTGTTACTGGCTATTACAACATCTTAGAAGCTTCATCTGTGTTCTACTATGGTGCTTTTAGTGTCTCCGTATACCGCAGCACGCGACATAGCTTTCAGACGATAAGTACAACCGTTTCGGAGAGAAGAGCGGCCAATGTGACGATCTGGCTTTAAGTCGATTCGATAACAAATGACAAAACCGACGGACTTCTCAGGTTTTTACTACATATGAACACTTTTCACATTCTCCCGTGCAACTCGGCTGCTAGTCCTCCTTTCAAGCAGAATCTTAAGGTCCTAGCTCATGTCCAAGGCACCATAGCCAGCTAACAAGTCAATAATCGATATCTAAAATTCCAATTGTACTACTTCTTACTAGCTATTACATCAACTTAGAAACTTCATCTGTGTTCTACTATGGTGTTTTTAGTGTCTCCGCATACCGCAGCACGCGACATAGCTTTCAGACGATAAGTACAACCGTTTCAGAGAGAAGAGCGGCCAATGTCACGATCCGATTTAAGTCGATTCGATTACATATTACGTAAATGGACGGATTTCTCAGGGTTTTACTACATATTAATACTTTTCACATCCTCCCGTGCAACTCGGCTGCTAGTCCTCCTTTCATGCAGAATCTTAAGGTCCTAGCTCATGTCCAAGGCACCAAATCCAGTTAAAAAGTCAATAATCCATACCTAAAACTTGAATTGTTCTACCTCTTACTAGCTATTACATCAACTTAGAAGCTTCATCTGTGTTCTACTATGGTGCTTTTAGTGTCTCCACATACCGCGGCACGCGACATAGCTTTGCAGACGATAAGTACAACCGTTTCAGAGAGAAGAGCGGCCAATGTGACGATCTGGCTTTAAGACAAATCGATAACCAATGTCGAAAACGTATGGATTTCTCAGGTTTTTACTACATATGAACACTTTTCACATTCTCCCGTACATCTCGGCTGCTAGTCCTTCTTTCATGCAGAATCTTAAGGTCCTAGCTCATGTCCAAGGCACCAAAGCCTGCTACAAAGTCAATAATCGATACCTAAAACTTGAATTTTACTACTTCTTACTGGCTATTACATCAACTTAGAAGCTTCATCTGTGTTCTACTATGGTGCATTTAGTGTCTCTGCATACCGCAGCACGCGACATAGCTTTGCAGACGATAAGTACAACCGTTTCAGAGAGGAGAGCGGCCAATGTGACGATCTGGCTTTAAGTCGATTCGTTAACAAATGACGAAAACGGAAGGATTTCTCAGGTTTTTACTACATATGTACACTTTTCACATTCTCCCGTGCAACTCGGCTGCTAGTCCTCCTTTCATGCAGAATCTTAAGGTCCTAGCTCACGTCCAATGCACCAAAGCCAGCTAAAAAGTCAGTAATCGATACCTAAAATGTGAATTGTACTACTTCTTACTGTCTATTACATCATCTTAGAAGTTTCATCTGTGTTCTACTATGGTGCTTTTAGTGTCTCCGCATACCGCAGCACGCGACATAGCTTTGCAGACGATAAGTACAACCGTTTCAGAGAGAAGAGCGGCCAATGTGACGATCTGGCATTAAGTCGATTCGATAACAAATGACGAAAACGGACGAATTTCTCAGGTTTTTACTACATATGAACACTTTTCACATTCTCCCGTGCAATTCGGCTGCTAGTCCTCCTTTCATGCAGAATCTTAAGGTCCTAGCTCATGTCCAAGGCACCAAAGCCAGCTAAAAAGTCAATAATCGATACCTAAAACTTGAGTTGTACTAATTCTTACTGGCTATTACATCATCTTAGAAGCTTCATCTGTGTTCTACTATGGTGCTTTTAGTGTCTCCGCATACCGCAGCACGCGACATAGCTTTCAGACGATAAGTACAACCGTTTCATATAGAAGAGCGGCCAATGTGATGATCTGGCTTTAAGTCGATTCGATAACAAATGACGAAAACGGACGGATTTCTCAGGTTTTTACTACATATGAACACTTTTCAAATTCTCCCGTGCAACTCAGCTGCTAGTCCTCCTTTCATGCAGAATCTTATGGTCCTAGGTCATGTCCAAGGCACCAAAGCCAGCTAAAAAGTCAATAATCGATACCTAAAACTGGTATTGTACTAATTCTTACTGGCTATTACATCATCTTAGAAGCTTCATCTGTGTTCTACTATGGTGCTTTTAGTGTCTCCGCTTACCGCAGCACGCGACATAGCTTTCAGACGATAAGTACAACCGTTTCAGAGAGAAGAGCGGCCAATGTGACGATCTGGCTTTACGTCGATTCAATAACAAATGACGAAAACGGACGGATTTCTCAGGTTTTTACTACATATGAACACTTTTCACATTCTCCCGTGCAACTCGGCTGCTAGTCCTCCTTTCATGCAGAATCTTAAGGTCCTAGCTCATGTCCAAGGCACCAAAGCCAGCTAAAAAGTCAATAATCGATACCTAAAACTTGAGTTGTACTACTTCTTACTGGCTATTACATCAACATAGAAGCTTCATCTGTGTTCCACTATGGTGCTTTTAGTGTCTCCACGTACCGCAGCACGAGTTATAGCTTTGCAGACGATAAGTACAACCGTTTCAGAGAGAAGAGCGGCCAATGTCACGATCTGGCTTTAGGTCGATTCGATAACAAATGACGAAAACGGAAGGATTTCTCAGGTATTTACTTCATATGAAGACTTTTCATATTCTCCCAGGCAAGTCAGCTGCTAGTCCTCCTTTCATGCAGAATCTTAAGGTCCTAGCTCATGTCCAAGGCACGAAAGCCGGATAAAAAGTCAATAATCGATATGTAAAACTTGAATTGTACTACCTCTTACTGGCTATTACATCACCTTACAAGCTTCATCTGTGTTCTACTATGGTGCTTTTAGTGTCTCCACACACCGCAGCACTCGACATAGCTTTGCAGACGATAAGTAGAACCGTTTCAGAGAGAAGAGCGGCCAATGTGACGATCTGGCTTTAAGACGATTCGATAACCAATGAGGAAAACGTACATATTTCTCGGGTTTTTACTACATATGAACACTTTTCACATTCTCCCGTGCAACTCGGCTGCTAGTCCTCCTTTCATGCAGAATCTTAAGGTGCTAGCTCATGTCCAAGGCACCAACGCCAGCTAAAAAGTCAATAATCGATATCTAAAATTTCAATTGTACTACTTCTTACTAGCTATTACATCAACTTAGAAGATTCATCTGTGTTCTACTATGCTGCTTTTAGTGTCTCCGCATACTGCAGCAGGCGACATAGCTTTGCAGGCGATAAGTGCAACCGTTTCAGAGAGAAGAGCGCCCAATGTGACGATCAGGCTTTAAGTCGATTCGATAACAAATGACGAAAACGGTCGGATTTCTCAGGTTTTTACTACATATGAACACTTTTCACATTCTCCCGTGCAACTCGGCTGCTAGTCCTCCTTTCATGCAGATTCTTAAGGTCCTAGCTCATGTCCAAGGCACCAAAGTCAGCTGAAAAGTCAATAATCGATACCTAAAACTTGAATTGTACTAATTGTTACTGGCTATTACATCATCTTAGAAGCTTCATCTGTGTTCTAGTATGGTGCTTTTAGTGTCTCCGTATACCGCAGCACGCGACATAGCTTTCAGACGATAAGTACAACCGTTTCGGAGAGAAGAGCGGCCAATGTGACGATCTGGCTTTAAGTCGATTCGATAACAAATGACAAAACCGACGGACTTCTCAGGTTTTTACTACATATGAACACATTTCACATTCTCCCGTGCAACTCGGCTGCTAGTCCTCCTTTCATGCAGAATCTTAAGGTCCTAGCTCATGTCCAAGGCACCATAGCCAGCTAACAAGTCAATAATCGATATCTAAAATTCCAATTGTACTACTTCTTACTAGCTATTACATCAACTTAGAAACTTCATCTGTGTTCTACTATGGTGCTTTTAGTGTCTCCGCATACCGCAGCACGCGACATAGCTTTGCAGACGATAAGTACAACCGGTTCAGAGAGAAGAGCGGCCAATGTCACGATCCGATTTAAGTCGATTCGATTACATATTACGTAAATGGACGGATTTCTCAGGGTTTTACTACATATGAAAACTTTTCACATCCTCCCGTGCAACTCGGCTGCTAGTCCTCCTTTCATGCAGAATCTTAAGGTCCTAGCTCATGTCCAAGGCACCAAATCCAGTTAAAAAGTCAATAATCCATACCTAATACTTGAATTGTTCTACCTCTTACTAGCTATTACATCAACTTAGAAGCTTCATCTGTGTTCTACTATGGTGCATTTAGTGTCTCCACATACCGCGGCACGCGACATAGCTTTGCAGACGATAAGTACAACCGTTTCAGAGAGAAGAGCGGCCAATGTGACGATCTGGCTTTAAGACAAATCGATAACCAATGTCGAAAACGTATGGATTTCTCAGGTTTTTACTACATATGAACACTTTTCACATTCTCCCGTACAACTCGGCTGCTAGTCCTTCTTTCATGCAGAATCTTAAGGTCCTAGCTCATGTCCAAGGCACCAAAGCCTGCTACAAAGTCAATAATCGATACCTAAAACTTGAATTTTACTACTTCTTACTGGCTATTACATCAACTTAGAAACTTCATCTGTGTTCTACTATGGTGCATTTAGTGTCTCTGCATACCGCAGCACGCGACATAGCTTTGCAGACGATAAGTACAACCGTTTCATATAGAAGAGCGGCCAATGTGATGATCTGGCTTTAAGTCGATTCGATAACAAATGACGAAAACGGACGGATTTCTCAGGTTTTTACTACATATGAACACTTTTCACATTCTCCCGTGCAACTAGGCTGCTAGTCCTCCTTTCATGCAGAATCTTATGGTCCTAGGTCATGTCCAAGGCACCAAAGCCAGCTAAAAAGTCAATAATCGATACCTAAAACTGGTATTGTACTAATTCTTACTGGCTATTACATCATCTTAGAAGCTTCATCTGTGTTCTACTATGGTGCTTTTAGTGTCTCCGCATACCGCAGCACGCGACATATCTTTCAGACGATAAGTACAACCGTTTCAGAGAGAAGAGCGGCCAATGTGACGATCTGGCTTTACGTCGATTCAATAACAAATGACGAAAACGGACGGATTTCTCAGGTTTTTACTACATATGAACACTTTTCACATTCTCCCGTGCAACTCGGCTGCTAGTCCTCCTTTCATGCAGAATCTTAAGGTCCTAGCTCATGTCCAAGGCACCAAAGCCAGCTAAAAAGTCAATAATCGATACCTAAAACTTGAGTTGTACTAAGTCTTACTGGCTATTACATCATCTTAGAAGCTTCATCTGTGTTCCACTATGGTGCTTTTAGTGTCTCCGCATACCGCAGCACGCGACATAGCTTTCAGACGATAAGTACTACCGTTTCATATAGAAGAGCGGCCAATGTGATGATCTGGCTTTAAGTCGATTCGATAACAAATGACGAAAACGGACGGATTTCTCAGGTTTTTACTACATATGAACACTTTTCACATTCTCCCGTGCAACTCGGCTGCTAGTCCTCCTTTCATGCAGAATCTTATGGTCCTAGGTCATGTCCAAGGCACCAAAGCCAGCTAAAAAGTCAATAATCGATACCTAAAACTGGTATTGTACTAATTCTTACTGGCTATTACATCATCTTAGAAGCTTCATCTGTGTTCTACTATGGTGCTTTTAGTGTCTCCGCATACCGCAGCACGCGACATAGCTTTCAGACGATAAGTACAACCGTTTCAGAGAGAAGAGCGGCCAATGTGACGATCTGGCTTTACGTCGATTCGATAACAAATGACGAAAACGGACGGATATCTCAGGGTTTTACTACATATGAACACTTTTCACATTCTCCCGTGCAACTCGGCTGCTAGTCCTCCGTTGATGCAGAATCTTAAGGTCCTAGCTCATGTCCAAGGCACCAAAGCCAGCTAAAAAGTCAATAATAGATACCTAAAACTTGAGTTGTACTAATTCTTACTGGCTCTTACAACATCTTAGAAGCTTCATCTGTGTTCTGCTATGGTGCTTTTAGTGTCTCCGCATACCGCAGCACGCGACACAGCTTTCAGACGATAAGTACAACCATTTCAGAGAGAAGAGCGGCCAATGTGATGATCTGGCTTTAAGTCGATTCGATAACAAATGACGAAAACGGACGGATTTCTCAGGTTTTTACTACATATGAACACTTTTCACATTCTCCCGTGCAACTCGGCAGCTAGTCCTCCTTTCATGCAGAGTCTTATGGTCCTAGCTCATGTCCAAGGCACCAAAGCCAGCTAAAAAGTCAATAAATGATACCAAAAACTTGAGTTGTACTACTTCTTACTGGCTATTACATCAACTTAGAAGCTTCATCTGTGTTCTGCTATGGTGCTTTTAGAGTCTCCACATACCGCAGCACTGCGACATAGCTTTGCAGACGATAAGTACAACCGTTTCAGAGAGAAGAGCGGCAAATGTGACGATCTGGCTTTAAGTCGATTCGATAACAAATGACGAAAACGGACGAATTTCACAGGTTTTTACTACATATGAACACTTTTCACATTCTCCCGTGCAACTCGGCTGCTAGTCCTCCTTTCATGCAGAATCTTAAGGTCCTAGCTCATGTCCAAGGCACCAAAGTCAGCTAAAAAGTCAATAATCGATATCTAAAATTTCAATTGTACTACTTCTTACTAGCTATGACATCAACATAGAAGCTTCATCTGTGTTCTAGTATGGTGCTTTCAGTGTCTCCACATACCGCAGCACGCGACATAGCTTTGCAGACGATATGTACAACCGTTTCAGAGAGGAGAGATGCCAATGTGACGACCTGGCTTTAAGTCGATTCCATAAAAAATGACGAAAACGGACGGATTTCTCAGGTTTTTACTACATATGAACACTTTTCACAATCTCCCGTGCAATTCGGCTGCTAGTCCTCCTTTCATGCAGAATCTTAAGGTCCTAGCTCATGTGCAAGGCACCAAAGCCAGCTAAACACTTAATAATCGATACCTAAAACTGGTATTGTACTAATTCTTACTGGCTATTACATCATTTTAGAAGCTTCATCTGTGTTCTACTATGGTGCTTTTAGTGTCTCCGCATACCGCAGCACGCGACATAGCTTTGCAGACGATAAGTACAACCGTTTCAGAGAGAAGAGCGGCCAATGTGTCGATCTGGCTTTAAGTCGAATCGATAACAAATAACGAAAACGTACGGATTTCTCAGGTTTTTATTACATATGAACACTTTTCACATTCTCCCGTGCAACTCGGCAGCTAGTCCTCCTTTCATGCAGAGTCTTATGGTATTAGCTCATGTCCAAGGCACCAAAGCCAGCTAAAAAGTCAATAATCGATACCTAAAACTTGAGTTGTACTACTTCTTACTGGCTATTACATCAACTTAGAAGATTCATCTGTGTTCTGCTATGGTGCTTTTAGAGTCTCCGCATACCGCAGCACGCGACATAGCTTTCAGACGATAAGTACAACCATTTCAGAGAGAAGAGCGGCCAATGTGATGATCTGGCTTTAAGTCGATTCGATAACAAATGACGAAAACGGACGGATTTCTCAGGTTTTTACTACATATGAACACTTTTCACATTCTCCCGTGCAACTCGGCAGCTAGTCCTCCTTTCATGCAGAGTCTTATGGTCCTAGCTCATGTCCAAGGCACCAAAGTCAGCTAAAAAGTCAATAATCGATATCTAAAATTTCAATTGTACTACCTCTTACTAGCTATGACATCAACATAGAAGCTTCATCTGTGTTCTAGTATGGTGCTTTTAGTGTCTCCACATACCGTTGCACGCGACATAGCTTTGCAGACGATATGTACAACCGTTTCAGAGAGAAGAGATGCCAATGTGACGATCTGGCTTTAAGTCGATACGATAACAAATGACGAAAACGGACGGATTTCTCAGGTTTTTACTACATATGAACACTTTTCACATTCTCCTGTGCAACTCGGCTGCTAGTCCTCCTTTCATGCAGAATCTTATTGTCCTAGGTCATGTCCAAGGCTCCAAAGCCAGCTAAAAAGTCAATAATCGATACCTAAAACTGGTATTGTACTAATTCTTACTGGCTATTACATCATCTTAGAAGCTTCATCTGTGTTCTACTATGGTGCTTTTAGTGTCTCCGCATACCGCACACGCGACATAGCTTTCAGACGATAAGTACAACCGTTTCAGAGAGAAGAGCGGCCAATGTGACGATCTGGCTTTACGTCGATTCGATAACAAATGACGAAAACGGACGGATTTCTCAGGTTTTTACTACATATGAACACTTTTCACATTCTCCCGTGCAACTCGGCTGCTAGTCCTCCGTTGATGCAGAATCTTAAGGTCCTAGCTCATGTCCAAGGCACCAAAGCCAGCTAAAAAGTCAATAATCGATACCTAAAACTTGAGTTGTACTAATTCTTACTGGCTATTACATGATCTTAGAAGCTTCATCTGTGTTCTGCTATGGTGCTTTTAGTGTCTCCGCATACCGCAGCACGCGACATAGCTTTCAGACGATAAGTACAACCAATTCAGAGAGAAGAGCGGCCAATGTGATGATCTGGCTTTAAGTCGATTCGATAACAAATGACGAAAACGGACGGATTTCTCAGGTTTTTACTACATATGAACACTTTTCACATTCTCCCGTGCAACTCGGCAGCTAGTCCTCCTTTCATGCAGAGTCTTATGGTCCTAGCTCATGTCCAAGGCACCAAAGCCAGCTAAAAAGTCAATAATCGATACCAAAAACTTGAGTTGTACTACTTCTTACTGGCTATTACATCAACTTAGAAGCTTCATCTGTGTTCTGCTATGGTGCTTTTAGAGTCTCCACATACCGCAGCACTGCGACATAGCTTTGCAGACGATAAGTACAACCGTTTCAGAGAGAAGAGCGGCAAATGTGACGATCTGGCTTTAAGTCGATTCGATAACAAATGACGAAAACGGACGAATTTCACAGGTTTTTACTACATATGAACACTTTTCAAATTCTCCCGTGCAACTCGGCTGCTAGTCCTCCTTTCATGCAGAATCTTAAGGTCCTAGCTCATGTCCAAGGCACCAAAGTCAGCTAAAAAGTCAATAATCGATATCTAAAATTTCAATTGTACTACTTCTTACTAGCTATGACATCAACATAGAAGCTTCATCTGTGTTCTAGTATGGTGCTTTTAGTGTCTCCACATACCGCAGCACGCGACATAGCTTTGCAGACGATATGTACAACCGTTTCAGAGAGGAGAGATGCCAATGTGACGACCTGGCTTTAAGTCGATTCCATAAAAAATGACGAAAACGGACGGATTTCTCAGGTTTTTACTACATATGAACACTTTTCACAATCTCCCGTGCAATTCGGCTGCTAGTCCTCCTTTCATGCAGAATCTTAAGGTCCTAGCTCATGTGCAAGGCACCAAAGCCAGCTAAACACTTAATAATCGATACCTAAAACTGGTATTGTACTAATTCTTACTGGCTATTACATCATTTTAGAAGCTTCATCTGTGTTCTACTATGGTGCTTTTAGTGTCTCCGCATACCGCAGCACGCGACATAGCTTTGCAGACGATAAGTACAACCGTTTCAGAGAGAAGAGCGGCCAATGTGACGATCTGGCTTTAAGTCGAATCGATAACAAATGACGAAAACATACGGATTTCTCAGGTTTTTATTACATATGAACACTTTTCACATTCTCCCGTGCAACTCGGCAGCTAGTCCTCCTTTCATGCAGAGTCTTATGGTCCTAGCTCATGTCCAAGGCACCAAAGCCAGCTAAAAAGTCAATAATCGATACCTAAAACTTGAGTTGTACTACTTCTTACTGGCTATTACATCAACTTAGAAGATTCATCTGTGTTCTGCTATGGTGCTTTTAGAGTCTCCGCATACCGCAGCACGCGACATAGCTTTCAGACGATAAGTACAACCATTTCAGAGAGAAGAGCGGCCAATGTGATGATCTGGCTTTAAGTCGATTCGATAACAAATGACGAAAACGGACGGATTTCTCAGGTTTTTACTACATATGAACACTTTTCACATTCTCCCGTGCAATTCGGCAGCTAGTCCTCCTTTCATGCAGAGTCTTATGGTCCTAGCTCATGTCCAAGGCACCAAAGCCAGCTAAAAAGTCAATAATCGATACCTAAAACTTGAGTTGTACTACTTCTTACTGGCTATTACATCAACTTAGAAGCTTCATCTGTGTTCTGCTATGGTGCTTTTAGAGTCTCCACATACCGCAGCACTGCGACATAGCTTTGCAGACGATAAGTACAACCGTTTCAGAGAGAAGAGCGGCAAATGTGACGATCTGGCTTTAAGTCGATTCGATAGCAAATGACGAAAACGGACGAATTTCACAGGTTTTTACTACATATGAACACTTTTCACATTCTCCCGTGCAACTCGGCTGCTAGTCCTCCTTTCATGCAGAATCTCAAGGTCCTAGCTCATGTCCAAGGCACCAAAGTCAGCTAAAAAGTCAATAATCGATATCTAAAATTTCAATTGTACTACCTCTTACTAGCTATGACATCAACATAGAAGCTTCATCTGTGTTCTAGTATGGTGCTTTTAGTGTCTCCACATACCGCAGCACGCGACATAGCTTTGCAGACGATATGTACAACCGTTTCAGAGAGAAGAGATGCCAATGTGACGATCTGGCTTTAAGTCGATTCGATAACAAATGACGAAAACGGACGGATTTCTCAGGTTTTTACTACATATGAACACTTTTCACATTCTCCCGTGCAACTCGGCTGCTAGTCCTCCTTTCATGCAGAATCTTATTGTCCTAGGTCATGTCCAAGGCACCAAAGCCAGCTAAAAAGTCAATAATCGATACCTAAAACTGGTATTGTACTAATTCTTACTGGCTATTACATCATCTTAGAAGCTTCATCTGTGTTCTACTATGGTGCTTTTAGTGTCTCCGCATACCGCAGCACGCGACATAGCTTTCAGACGATAAGTACAACCGTTTCAGAGCGAAGAGCGGCCAATGTGACGATCTGGCTTTACGTCGATTCGATAACAAATGACGAAAACGGACGGATTTCTCAGGTTTTTACTACATATGAACACTTTTCACATTCTCCCGTGCAACTCGGCTGCTAGTCCTCCGTTGATGCAGAATCTTAAGGTCCTAGATCATGTCCAAGGCACCAAAGCCAGCTAAAAAGTCAATAATCGATACCTAAAACTTGAGTTGTACTAATTCTTACTGGCTATTACATCATCTTAGAAGCTTCATCTGTGTTCTGCTATGGTGCTTTTAGTGTCTCCGCATACCGCAGCACGCGACATAGCTTTCAGACGATAAGTACAACCATTTCAGTGAGAAGAGCGGCCAATGTGATGATCTGGCTTTAAGTCGATTCGATAACAAATGACGAAAACGGACGGATTTCTCAGGTTTTTACTACATATGAACACTTTTCACATTCTCCCGTGCAACTCGGCAGCTAGTCCTCCTTTCATGCAGAATCTTATGGTCCTAGCTCATGTCCAAGGCACCAAAGCCAGCTAAAAAGTCAATAATCGATACCAAAAACTTGAGTTGTACTACTTCTTACTGGCTATTACATCAACTTAGAAGCTGCATCTGTGTTCTGCTATGGTGCTTTTAGAGTCTCCACATACCGCAGCACTGCGACATAGCTTTGCAGACGATAAGTACAACCGTTTCAGAGAGAAGAGCGGCAAATGTGACGATCTGGCTTTAAGTCGATTCGATAACAAATGACGAAAACGGACGAATTTCACAGGTTTTTACTACATATGAACACTTTTCACATTCTCCCGTGCAACTCGGCTGCTAGTCCTCCTTTCATGCAGAATCTTAAGGTCCTAGCTCATGTCCAAGGCACCAAAGTCAGCTAAAAAGTCAATAATCGATATCTAAAATTTCAATTGTACTACTTCTTACTAGCTATGACATCAACATAGAAGCTTCATCTGTGTTCTAGTATGGTGCTTTTAGTGTCTCCACATACCGCAGCACGCGACATAGCTTTGCAGACGATATGTACAACCGTTTCAGAGAGGAGAGATGCCAATGTGACGACCTGGCTTTAAGTCGATTCCATAAAAAATGACGAAAACGGACGGATTTCTCAGGTTTTTACTACATATGAACACTTTTCACAATCTCCCGTGCAATTCGGCTGCTAGTCCTCCTTTCATGCAGAATCTTAAGGTCCTAGCTCATGTGCAAGGCACCAAAGCCAGCTAAACACTTAATAATCGATACCTAAAACTGGTATTGTACTAATTCTTACTGGCTATTACATCATCTTAGAAGCTTCGTCTGTGTTCTACTATGGTACTTTTAGTGTCTCCGCATACCGCAGCACGCGATATAGCTTTGCAGACGATAAGTACAACAGTTTCAGAGAGAAGAGCGGCCAATGTGACGATCTGGCTTTAAGTCGATTCGATAACAAATGACGAAAACGAATGGATTTCTCAGGTTTTTACTACATATGAACACTTTTCACATTCTCCCATGCAATTCGGCTGCTAGTCCTGCTTTCATGCAGAACCTTAAGGTCCTAGCTCATGTCCAAGGCACCAAAGCCAGCTAAAAAGTCGATAATCGATACCTAAAACTGGTATTGTACTAATTCTTACTGGCTATTACATCATCTTAGAAGCTTCATCTGTGTTCTACTATGGTCCTTTTAGTGTCTCTGCATACCGCAGCACGCGACATACCTTTCAGACGATAAGTACAACAGTTTCGGAGAGAGGAGCGGCCAATGTGACGATCTGGCTTTAAGTCGATTCGATAACAAATGACGAAAACGGACGGATTTCTCAGGTTTTTACTACATATGAACACTTTTCACATTCTCCCATGCAACTCGGCAGCTAGTCCTCCTTTCATACAGAGTCTTATGGTCCTAGCTCATGTCCAAGGCACCAAAGCCAGCCAAAAAGTCAATAATCGATACCTAAAACTTGAGTTGTACTATTTCTTACTGGCTATTACATCAACTTAGAAGCTTCATCTGTGTTCTGCTATGGTGCTTTTAGAGTCTCCACATACCGCAGCACTGCGACATAGCTTTGCAGACGATAAGTACAACCGTTTCAGAGAGAAGAGCGGCAAATGTGACGATCTGGCTTTAAGTCGATTCGATAACAAATGACGAAAACGGACGAATTTCACAGGTTTTTACTACATATGAACACTTTTCACATTCTCCCGTGCAACTCGGCTGCTAGTCCTCCTTTCATGCAGAATCTTAAGGTCCTAGCTCATGTCCAAGGCACCAAAGTCAGCTAAAAAGTCAATAATCGATATCTAAAATTTCAATTGTACTACCTCTTACTAGCTGTGACATCAACATAGAAGCTTCATCTGTGTTCTAGTATGGTGCTTTTAGTGTCTCCACATACCGCAGCACGCGACATAGCTTTGCAGACGATATGTACAACCGTTTCAGAGAGAAGAGATGCCAATGTGACGATCTGGCTTTAAGTCGATTCGATAACAAATGACGAAAACGGACGGATTTCTCAGGTTTTTACTACATATGAACACTTTTCACATTCTCCCGTGCAACTCGGCTGCTAGTCCTCCTTTCATGCAGAATCTTATTGTCCTAGGTCATGTCCAAGGCACCAAAGCCAGCTAAAAAGTCAATAATCGATACCTAAAACTGGTATTGTACTAATTCTTACTGGCTATTACATCATCTTAGAAGCTTCATCTGTGTTCTACTATGGTGCTTTTAGTGTCTCCGCATACCGCAGCACGCGACATAGCTTTCAGACGATAAGTACAACCGTTTCAGAGAGAAGAGCGGCCAATGTGACGATCTGGCTTTACGTCGATTCGATAACAAATGACGAAAATGGTCGGATTTCTCAGGTTTTCACTACATATGAACACTTTTCACATTCTCCCGTGCAACTCGGCTGCTAGTCCTCCGTTGATGCAGAATCTTAAGGTCCTAGCTCATGTCCAAGGCACCAAAGCCAGCTAAAAAGTCAATAATCGATACCTAAAACTTGAGTTGTACTAATTCTTACTGGCAATTACATCATCTTAGAAGCTTCATCTGTGTTCTGCTATGGTGCTTTTAGTGTCTCCGCATACCGCAGCACGCGACATAGCTTTCAGACGATAAGTACAACTATTTCAGAGAGAAGAGCGGCCAATGTGATGATCTGGCTTTAAGTCGATTCGATAACAAATGACGAAAACGGACGGATTTCTCAGGTTTTTACTACATATGAACACTTTTCACATTCTCCCGTGCAACTCGGCAGCTAGTCCTCCTTTCATGCAGAGTCTTATGGTCCTAGCTCATGTCCAAGGCACCAAAGCCAGCTAAAAAGTCAATAATCGATACCTAAAACTTGAGTTGTACTACTTCTTACTGGCTATTACATCAACTTAGAAGCTTCATCTGTGTTCTGCTATGGTGCTTTTAGAGTCTCCACATACCGCAGCACTGCGACATAGCTTTGCAGACGATAAGTACAACCGTTTCAGAGAGAAGAGCGGCAAATGTGACGATCTGGCTTTAAGTCGATTCGATAACAAAAGACGAAAACGGACGAATTTCACAGGTTTTTACTACATATGAACACTTTTCACATTCTCCCGTGCAACTCGGCTGGTAGTCCTCCTTTCATGCAGAATCTTAAGGTCCTAGCTCATGTCCAAGGCACCAAAGTCAGCTAAATAGTCAATAATCGATATCTAAAATTTCAATTGTACTACTTCTTACTAGCTATGACATCAACATAGAAGCTTCATCTGTGTTCTAGTATGGTGCTTTTAGTGTCTCCACATACCGCAGCACGCGACATAGCTTTGCAGACGATATGTACAACCGTTTCAGAGGGAAGAGATGCCAATGTGACGATCTGGCTTTAAGTCGATTCGATAACAAATGACGAAAACGGACGGATTTCTCAGGTTTTTACTACATATGAACACTTTTCACATTCTCCCGTGCAACTCGGCTGCTAGTCCTCCTTTCATGCAGAATCTTATTGTCCTAGGTCATGTCCAAGGCACCAAAGCCAGCTAAAAAGTCAATAATCGATACCTAAAACTGGTATTGTACTAATTCTTACTGGCTATTACATCATCTTAGAAGCTTCATCTGTGTTCTACTATGGTGCTTTTAGTCTCTCCACATACCGCAGCACGCGACATAGCTTTCAGACGATAAGTACAACCGTTTCAGAGAGAAGAGCGGCCAATGTGACGATCTGGCTTTACGTCGATTCGATAACAAATGACGAAAACGGTCGGATTTCTCAGGTTTTTACTACATATGAACACTTTTCACATTCTCCCGTGCAACTCGGCTGCTAGTCCTCCGTTGATGCAGAATCTTAAGGTCCTAGCTCATGTCCAAGGCACCAAAGCCAGCTAAAAAGTCAATAATCGATACCTAAAACTTGAGTTGTACTAATTCTTACTGGCAATTACATCATCTTAGAAGCTTCATCTGTGTTCTGCTATGGTGCTTTTAGTGTCTCCGCATACCGCAGCACGCGACATAGCTTTCAGACGATAAGTACAACCATTTCAGAGAGAAGAGCGGCCAATGTGATGATCTGGCTTTAAGTCGATTCGATAACAAATGACGAAAACGGACGGATTTCTCAGGTTTTTACTACATATGAACACTTTTCACATTCTCCCGTGCAACTCGGCAGCTAGTCCTCCTTTCATGCAGAGTCTTATGGTCCTAGCTCATGTCCAAGGCACCAAAGCCAGCTAAAAAGTCAATAATCGATACCTAAAACTTGAGTTGTACTACTTCTTACTGGCTATTACATCAACTTAGAAGCTTCATCTGTGTTCTGCTATGGTGCTTTTAGAGTCTCCACATACCGCAGCACTGCGACATTGCTTTGCAGACGATAAGTACAACCGTTTCAGAGAGAAGAGCGGCAAATGTGACGATCTGGCTTTAAGTCGATTCGATAACAAATGACGAAAACGGACGAATTTCACAGGTTTTTACTACATATGAACACTTTTCACATTCTCCCGTGCAACTCGGCTGGTAGTCCTCCTTTCATGCAGAATCTTAAGGTCCTAGCTCATGTCCAAGGCACCAAAGTCAGCTAAATAGTCAATAATCGATATCTAAAATTTCAATTGTACTACTTCTTACTAGCTATGACATCAACATAGAAGCTTCATCTGTGTTCTAGTATGGTGCTTTTAGTGTCTCCACATACCGCAGCACGCGACATAGCTTTGCAGACGATAAGTACAACAGTTCCAGAGAGAAGAGCGGCCAATGTGACGATCTGGCTTTAAGTCGATTCGATAACAAATGACGAAAGCGGACGGATTTCTCAGGTTTTTACTACATATGAACACTTTTCACAATCTCCCGTGCAATTCGGCTGCTAGTCCTCCTTTCATGCAGAATCTTAAGGTCCTAGCTCATGTGCAAGGCACCAAAGCCAGCTAAACACTTAATAATCGATACCTAAAACTGGTATTGTACTAATTCTTACTGGCTATTACATCATCTTAGAATCTTCATCTGTGTTCTACTATGGTGCTTTTAGTGTCTCCGCATACCGCAGCACGCGACATAGCTTTGCAGACGATAAGTACAACAGTTTCAGAGAGAAGAGCGGCCAATGTGACGATCTGGCTTTAAGTCGATTCGATAACAAATGACGAAAACGGACGGATTTCTCAGGTTTTTACTACATATGAACACTTTTCACATTCTCCCGTGCAATTCGGCTGCTAGTCCTGCTTTCATGCAGAATCTTAAGGTCCTAGCTCATGTCCAAGGCACCAAAGCAAGCTAAAAAGTCAATAATCGATACCTAAAACTGGTATTGTACTAATTCTTACTGGCTATTACATCATCTTAGAAGCTTCATCTGTGTTCTACTATGGTCCTTTTAGTGTCTCTGCATACCGCAGCACGCGACATACCTTTCAGACGATAAGTACAACCGTTTCGGAGAGAAGAGCGGCCAATGTGACGATCTGGCTTTAAGTCGATTCGATAACAAATGACGAAAACGGACGGGTTTCTCAGGTTTTTACTACATATGAACACTTTTCACATTCTCCCGTGCAACTCGGCTGCTAGTCCCCCTTTCATGCAGATTCTTAAGGTCCTAGCTCATGTCCAAGGCACCAAAGCCAGCTAAAAAGTCAATAATCGGTATCTAAAATTTAAATTGTACTACTTCTTATTAGCTATTACATCAACTTAGAAGCTTCATCTGTGTTCAACTATGGTGCTTTTAGTGTCTCCACATACCGCAGCACGCGACATAGCTTTGCAGACAATAAGTACAACCGTTTCAGAGAGAAGAGCGGCCAATGTGACGATCTGGCTTTAAGTCGATTCGATAACAACGACGAAAACGGACGGATTTCTCAGGTTTTTACTACATATGAACACTTTTCACATTCTCCAGTGCAACTCGGCTGCTAGTCCTGCTTTCATGCAGAATCTTAAGGTCCTAGCTCATGTCCAAGGCACCAAAGCCAGCTAAAAAGTCAATAATCGATACCTAAAACTGGAATTGTACTACTTCTTACTGGCTATTACATCAACTTAGAAGCTTCATCTGTGTCCTACTAAGGTGATTTTAGTGTCTCCACATACCGCAGCACGCGACATAGCTTTGCAGACGATAAGTACAACCGTTTCAGAGAAAGGACCGGCCTATGTGACGATCCTGCTTTAAGTCGATTCGGTAATATATGACGATAACGAACGGATTTCTCAGGTTTTTACTACATATGAACACTTTTCACATTCTCCCATGCATCTCGGCTGCTAGTCCTCCTTTCATGCAGAATCGTAAGGTCCTAGCTCATGTCCAAGGCACCAAAGCCAGCTAAAAATTTAATAATCGATACCTTAAACTTGAATTGTACTACCTCTTACTGGCTATTACATCAACTTATAAGCTTCATCTGTGTTCTACTATGGTGCTTTTAGTGTCTCCACATACCGCAGCACTCGACATAGCTTTGCAGACGATAAGTACAACCGTTTCAGAGAGAAGAGCGGCCAATGTGACGATCTGGCTTTAAGACGATTCGATAACCAATGACGAAAACGTACTGATTTCTCGGGTTTTTACTACATATGAAAACTTTTCACTTTCTCCCGTGCAACTCGGCTGCTAGTCCTCCTTTCATGCAGAATCTTAAGGTCCTAGCTCATGTCCAAGGCACCAAAGCCAGCAAAAAAGTCAATAATCGATATCTAAAATTTCAATTGTACTACTTCTTACTGGCTATTACATCAACTTAGAAGCTTCATCTGTGTTCTACTATGCTGCTTTTAGTGTCTCCGCATACTGCAGCACGCGACATAGCTTTGCAGACGATAAGTGCAACCGTTTCAGAGAGAAGAGCGCCCAATTTGACGATCAGGCTTTAAGTCGATTCGATAACAAACGACGAAAACGGACGGATTTCTCAGGTTAAAACTACATATTAACACATTTCACATTCTCCCGTGCAACGTTTCTGCTAGTCCTCCTCTCATGCAGATTCGTAAGGTCATAGCTCATGTCCAAGGCACCAAAGCCAGCTAATAAGTCAATAATCGATACCTAAAACTTGAATTGTACTACTTCTTACTCTCTATTACGTCAACTTAGAAGCTTCATCTGTGTTCTAGTATGGTGCTTTTAGTGTCTCCACATGACGCTGCACGCGACATAGCTTTGCAGACGATATGTACAACCGTTTCAGAGAGAAGAGATGCCAATGTGACGACCTGGCTTTAAGTCGATTCCATAAAAAATGAGGAAAACGGACGGATTTCTCAGGTTTTTACTACATATGAACACTTTTCACAATCTCCCGTGCAATTCGGCTGCTAGTCCTCCTTTCATGCAGAATCTTAAGGTCCTAGCTCATGTGCAAGGCACCAAAGCCAGCTAAACACTTAATAATCGATACCTAAAACTGGTATTGTACTAATTCTTACTGGCTATTACATCATTTTAGAAGCTTCATCTGTGTTCTACTATGGTGCTTTTAGTGCCTCCGCATACCGCAGCACGCGACATAGCTTTGCAGACGATAAGTACAACCGTTTCAGAGAGAAGAGCGGCCAATGTGACGATCTGGCTTTAAGTCGAATCGATAACAAATGACGAAAACGTACGGATTTCTCAGGTTTTTATTACATATGAACACTTTTCACATTCTCCCGTGCAACTCGGCAGCTAGTCCTCCTTTCATGCAGAGTCTTATTGTCCTAGCTCATGTCCAAGGCACCAAAGCCAGCTAAAAAGTCAATAATCGATACCTAAAACTTGAGTTGTACTACTTCTTACTGGCTATTACATCAACTTAGAAGCTTCATCTGTGTTCTGCTATGGTGCTTTTAAAGTCTCCGCATACCGCAGCACGCGACATAGCTTTCAGACGATAAGTACAACCATTTCAGAGAGAAGAGCGGCCAATGTG
Organism: Schistocerca gregaria; assembly: GCF_023897955.1. Taxonomy (NCBI): domain Eukaryota; kingdom Metazoa; phylum Arthropoda; class Insecta; order Orthoptera; family Acrididae; genus Schistocerca; species Schistocerca gregaria. The sequence continues at coordinate 2,522,596 of NW_026061828.1, read as the reverse complement.
ATGATCTGGCTTTAAGTCGATTCGATAACAAATGACGAAAACGGACGGATTTCTCAGGTTTTTACTACATATGAACACTCTTCACATTCTTCCGTGCAACTCGGCAGCTAGTCCTCCTTTCATGCAGAGTCTTATGGTCCTAGCTCATGTCCAAGGCACCAAAGCCAGCTAAAAAGTCAATAATCGATACCTAAAACTTGAGTTGTACTACTTCTTACTGGCTATTACATCAACTTAGAAGCTTCATCTGTGTTCTGCTATGGTGCTTTTAGAGTCTCCACATACCGCAGCACTGCGACATAGCTTTGCAGACGATAAGTACAACCGTTTCAGAGAGAAGAGCGGCAAATGTGACGATCTGGCTTTAAGTCGATTCGATAACAAATGACGAAAACGGACGAATTTCACAGGTTTTTACTACATATGAACACTTTTCACATTCTCCCGTGCAACTCGGCTGCTAGTCCTCCTTTCATGCAGAATCTTAAGGTCCTAGCTCATGTCCAAGGCACCAAAGTCAGCTAAATAGTCAATAATCGATATCTAAAATTTCAATTGTACTACTTCTTACTAGCTATGACATCAACATAGAAGCTTCATCTGTGTTCTAGTATGGTGCTTTTAGTGTCTCAACATACCGCAGCACGCGACATAGCTTTGCAGATGATATGTACAACCGTTTCAGAGAGAAGAGATGCCAATGTGACGACCTGGCTTTAAGTCGATTCGATAACAAATGACGAAAGCGGACGGATTTCTCAGGTTTTTACTACATATGAACACTTTTCACAATCTCCCGTGCAATTCGGCTGCTAGTCCTCCTTTCATGCAGAATCTTAGGGTCCTAGCCCATGTGCAAAGCACCAAAGCCAGCTAAACACTTAATAATCGATACCTAAAACTGGTATTGTACTAATTCTTACTGGCTATTACATCATCTTAGAATCTTCATCTGTGTTCTACTATGGTGCTTTTAGTGTCTCCGCATACCGCAGCACGCGACATAGCTTTGCAGACGATAAGTACAACCGTTTTAGAGAGAAGAGCGGCCATTGTGACGATCTGGCTTTAAGTCGATTCGATAACAAATGACGAAAACGGACGGGTTTCTCAGGTTTTTACTACATATGAACACTTTTCACATTCTCCCGTGCAACTCGGCTGCTAGTCCCCCTTTCATGCAGATTCTTAAGGTCCTAGCTCATGTCCAAGGCACCAAAGCCAGCTGAAAAGTCAATAATCGATATCTAAAATTTAAATTGTACTACTTCTTACTAGCTATTACATCAACTTAGAAGCGTCATCTGAATTCAACTATGGTGCTTTTAGTGTCTCCACATACCGCAGCACGCGACATAGCTTTGCAGACAATAAGTACAACCGTTTCAGAGAGAAGAGCGGCCAATGTGACGATCTGGCTTTAAGTCGATTCGATAACAAACGACGAAAACGGGTGGATTTCTCAGGTTTTTACTACATATGAACACTTTTCACATTCTCCAGTGCAACTCGGCTGCTAGTCCTGCTTTCATGCAGAATCTTAAGGTCCTAGCTCATGTCCAAGGCACCAAAGCCAGCTAAAAAGTCAATAATCGATACCTAAAACTTGAGTTGTACTACTTCTTACTGGCTATTACATCAACTTAGAAGCTTCATCTGTGTTCTGCTATGGTGCTTTTAGAGTCTCCGCATACCGCAGCACGCGACATAGCTTTCAGACGATAAGTACAACCATTTCAGAGAGAAGAGCGGCCAATGTGATGATCTGGCTTTAAGTCGATTCGATAACAAATGACGAAAACGGACGGATTTCTCAGGTTTTTACTACATATGAACACTTTTCACATTCTTCCGTGCAACTCGGCTGCTAGTCCCCCTTTCATGCAGAATCTTAAGGTCCTAGCTCATGTCCAAGGCACCAAAGTCAGCTAAATAGTCAATAATCGATATCTAAAAATTTCAATTGTACTACTTCTTACTAGCTATGACATCAACATAGAAGCTTCATCTGTGTTCTAGTATGGTGCTTTTAGTGTCTCCACATACCGCAGCACGCGACATAGCTTTGCAGATGATATGTACAACCGTTTCAGAGAGAAGAGATGCCAATGTGACGACCTGGCTTTAAGTCGATTCGATAACAAATGACGAAAGCGGACGGATTTCTCAGGTTTTTACTACATATGAACACTTTTCACAATCTCCCGTGCAATTCGGCTGCTAGTCCTCCTTTCATGCAGAATCTTAGGGTCCTAGCCCATGTGCAAGGCACCAAAGCCAGCTAAACACTTAATAATCGATACCTAAAACTGGTATTGTACTAATTCTTACTGGCTATTACATCATCTTAGAATCTTCATCTGTGTTCTACTATGGTGCTTTTAGTGTCTCCGCATACCGCAGCACGCGACATAGCTTTGCAGACGATAAGTACAACCGTTTTAGAGAGAAGAGCGGCCATTGTGACGATCTGGCTTTAAGTCGATTCGATAACAAATGACGAAAACGGACGGATTTCTCAGGTTTTTACTACATATGAACACTTTTCACATTCTCCCGTGCAATTCGGCTGCTAGTCCTGCTTTCATGCAGAATCTTAAGGTCCTAGCTCATGTCCAAGGCACCAAAGCAAGCTAAAAAGTCAATAATCGATACCTAAAACTGGTATTGTACTAATTCTTACTGGCTATTACATGATCTTAGAAGCTTCATCTGTGTTCTACTATGGTCCTTTTAGTGTCTCTGCATACCGCAGCACGCGACATACCTTTCAGACGATAAGTACAACCGTTTCGGAGAGAAGAGCGGCCAATGTGACGATCTGGCTTTAAGTCGATTCGATAACAAATGACGAAAACGGACGGGTTTCTCAGGTTTTTACTACATATGAACACTTTTCACATTCTCCCGTGCAACTCGGCTGCTAGTCCCCCTTTCATGCAGATTCTTAAGGTCCTAGCTCATGTCCAAGGCACCAAAGCCAGCTGAAAAGTCAATAATCGATATCTAAAATTTAAATTGTACTACTTCTTACTAGCTATTACATCAACTTAGAAGCTTCATCTGAATTCAACTATGGTGCTTTTAGTGTCTCCACATACCGCAGCACGCGACATAGCTTTGCAGACAATAAGTACAACCGTTTCAGAGAGAAGAGCGGCCAATGTGACGATCTGGCTTTAAGTCGATTCGATAACAAACGACGAAAAGGGTGGATTTCTCAGGTTTTTACTACATATGAACACTTTTCACATTCTCCAGTGCAACTCGGCTGCTAGTCCTGCTTTCATGCAGAATCTTAAGGTCCTAGCTCATGTCCAAGGCACCAAAGCCAGCTAAAAAGTCAATAATCGATACCTAAAACTGGAATTGTACTACTTCTTACTGGCTATTACATCAACTTAGAAGCTTCATCTGTGTCCTACTAAGGTGATTTTAGTGTCTCCACATACCGCAGCACGCGACATAGCTTTGCAGACGATAAGTACAACCGTTTCAGAGAGAAGACCGGCCTATGTGACGATCCTGCTTTAAGTCGATTCGGTAATATATGACGATAACGAACGGATTTCTCAGGTTTTTACTACATATGAACACTTTTCACATTCTCCCATGCATCTCGGCTGCTAGTCCTCCTTTCATGCAGAATCGTAAGGCTCTAGCTCATGTCCAAGGCACCAAAGCCAGCTAAAAAGTCAATAATCGATACCTAAAACTTGAATTGTACTACTTCTTACTCTCTATTACATCATATTAGAAGCTTCATCTGTGTTCTACTATGGTGCTTTTAGTGTCTCCACATACCGCAGCACGCGACATAGCTTTGCAGACGATAAGTACAACTGTTTCAGAGAGAAGAGCGGCCAATGTGACGATCTGGCTTTAAGTCGATTCGATAACAAATGACGAAAACGGACGGATTTCTCAGGTTTTTACTACATATGAACACTTTTCACATTCTCCCTTGCAACTCGGCTGCTAGTCCTCCTTTCATGCCGAATCTTATGGTCCTAGCTCATGTCCAAGGCACCAAAGCCAGCTAAAAAGTCAATAATCGATACCTAAAACTTGAGTTGTACTAATTCTTACTGGCTATTACATCAACTTAGAAGCTTCATCTGTGTTCTGCTATGGTGCTTTTAGAGTCTCCACATACCGCAGCACTGCGACATAGCTTTGCAGACGATAAGTACAACCGTTTCAGAGAGAAGAGCGGCAAATGTGACGATCTGGCTTTAAGTCAAATCGATAACAAATGACGAAAACGGACGGATTTCACAGGTTTTTACTACATATGAACACTTTTCACATTCTCCCGTGCAACTCGGCTGCTAGTCCGCCTTTCATGCAGAATCTTAAGGTCCTAGCTCATGTCCAAGGCACCAAAGCCAGCTAAAATGTCAATAATCGATATCTAAAATTTCAATTGTACTTCTTCTTAGTAGCTATGACATCAACATAGAAGCTTCATCTGTGTTCTAGTATGGTGCTTTTAGTGTCTCCACATACCGCAGCACGCGACATAGCTTTGCAGACGATATGTACAACCGTTTCAGAGAGAAGAGATGCCAATGTGACGACCTGGCTTTAAGTCGATTCGATAACAAATGACGAAAGCGGACGGATTTCTCAGGTTTTTACTACATATGAACACTTTTCACAATCTCCCGTGCAATTCGGCTGCTAGTCCTCCTTTCATGCAGAATCTTAGGGTCCTAGCCCATGTGCAAGGCACCAAAGCCAGCTAAACACTTAATAATCGATACCTAAAACTGGTATTGTACTAATTCTTACTGGCTATTACATCATCTTAGAATCTTCATCTGTGTTCTACTATGGTGCTTTTAGTGTCTCCGCATACCGCAGCACGCGACATAGCTTTGCAGACGATAAGTACAACCGTTTTAGAGAGAAGAGCGGCCATTGTGACGATCTGGCTTTAAGTCGATTCGATAACAAATGACGAAAACGGACGGATTTCTCAGGTTTTTACTACATATGAACACTTTTCACATTCTCCCGTGCAATTCGGCTGCTAGTCCTGCTTTCATGCAGAATCGTAAGGTCCTAGCTCATGTCCAAGGCACCAAAGCCAGCTAAAAAGTCAATAATCGATACCTAAAACTTGAGTTGTACTACTTCTTACTGGCTATTACATCAACTTAGAAGCTTCATCTGTGTTCTGCTATGGTGCTTTTAGAGTCTCCACATACCGCAGCACTGCGACATAGCTTTGCAGACGATAAGTACAACCGTTTCAGAGAGAAGAGCGGCAAATGTGACGATCTGGCTGTAAGTCAAATCGATAACAAATGACGAAAACGGACGGATTTCACAGGTTTTTACTACATATGAACACTTTTCACATTCTCCCGTGCAACTCGGCTGCTAGTCCGCCTTTCATGCAGAATCTTAAGGTCCTAGCTCATGTCCAAGGCACCAAAGCCAGCTAAAATGTCAATAATCGATATCTAAAATTTCAATTGTACTTCTTCTTAGTAGCTATGACATCAACATAGAAGCTTCATCTGTGTTCTAGTATGGTGCTTTTAGTGTCTCCACATACCGCAGCACGCGACATAGCTTTGCAGACGATATGTACAACCGTTTCAGAGAGAAGAGATGCCAATGTGACGACCTGGCTTTAAGTCGATTCGATAACAAATGACGAAAGCGGACGGATTTCTCAGGTTTTTACTACATATGAACACTTTTCACAATCTCCCGTGCAATTCGGCTGCTAGTCCTCCTTTCATGCAGAATCTTAGGGTCCTAGCCCATGTGCAAGGCACCAAAGCCAGCTAAACACTTAATAATCGATACCTAAAACTGGTATTGTACTAATTCTTACTGGCTATTACATCATCTTAGAATCTTCATCTGTGTTCTACTATGGTGCTTTTAGTGTCTCCGCATACCGCAGCACGCGACATAGCTTTGCAGACGATAAGTACAACCGTTTTAGAGAGAAGAGCGGCCATTGTGACGATCTGGCTTTAAGTCGATTCGATAACAAATGACGAAAACGGACGGATTTCTCAGGTTTTTACTACATATGAACACTTTTCACATTCTCCCGTGCAATTCGGCTGCTAGTCCTGCTTTCATGCAGAATCTTAAGGTCCTAGCTCATGTCCAAGGCACCAAAGCAAGCTAAAAAGTCAATAATCGATACCTAAAACTGGTATTGTACTAATTCTTACTGGCTATTACATGATCTTAGAAGCTTCATCTGTGTTCTACTATGGTCCTTTTAGTGTCTCTGCATACCGCAGCACGCGACATACCTTTCAGACGATAAGTACAACCGTTTCGGAGAGAAGAGCGGCCAATGTGACGATCTGGCTTTAAGTCGATTCGATAACAAATGACGAAAACGGACGGGTTTCTCAGGTTTTTACTACATATGAACACTTTTCACATTCTCCCGTGCAACTCGGCTGCTAGTCCCCCTTTCATGCAGATTCTTAAGGTCCTAGCTCATGTCCAAGGCACCAAAGCCAGCTGAAAAGTCAATAATCGATATCTAAAATTTAAATTGTACTACTTCTTACTAGCTATTACATCAACTTAGAAGCTTCAACTGAATTCAACTATGGTGCTTTTAGTGTCTCCACATACCGCAGCACGCGACATAGCTTTGCAGACAATAAGTACAACCGTTTCAGAGAGAAGAGCGGCCAATGTGACGATCTGGCTTTAAGTCGATTCGATAACAAACGACGAAAAGGGTGGATTTCTCAGGTTTTTACTACATATGAACACTTTTCACATTCTCCAGTGCAACTCGGCTGCTAGTCCTGCTTTCATGCAGAATCTTAAGGTCCTAGCTCATGTCCAAGGCACCAAAGCCAGCTAAAAAGTCAATAATCGATACCTAAAACTGGAATTGTACTACTTCTTACTGGCTATTACATCAACTTAGAAGCTTCATCTGTGTCCTACTAAGGTGATTTTAGTGTCTCCACATACCGCAGCACGCGACATAGCTTTGCAGACGATAAGTACAACCGTTTCAGAGAGAAGACCGGCCTATGTGACGATCCTGCTTTAAGTCGATTCGGTAATATATGACGATAACGAACGGATTTCTCAGGTTTTTACTACATATGAACACTTTTCACATTCTCCCATGCATCTCGGCTGCTAGTCCTCCTTTCATGCAGAATCGTAAGGCTCTAGCTCATGTCCAAGGCACCAAAGCCAGCTAAAAAGTCAATAATCGATACCTAAAACTTGAATTGTACTACTTCTTACTCTCTATTACATCATATTAGAAGCTTCATCTGTGTTCTACTATGGTGCTTTTAGTGTCTCCACATACCGCAGCACGCGACATAGCTTTGCAGACGATAAGTACAACTGTTTCAGAGAGAAGAGCGGCCAATGTGACGATCTGGCTTTAAGTCGATTCGATAACAAATGACGAAAACGGACGGATTTCTCAGGTTTTTACTACATATGAACACTTTTCACATTCTCCCTTGCAACTCGGCTGCTAGTCCTCCTTTCATGCCGAATCTTATGGTCCTAGCTCATGTCCAAGGCACCAAAGCCAGCTAAAAAGTCAATAATCGATACCTAAAACTTGAGTTGTACTACTTCTTACTGGCTATTACATCAACTTAGAAGCTTCATCTGTGTTCTGCTATGGTGCTTTTAGAGTCTCCACATACCGCAGCACTGCGACATAGCTTTGCAGACGATAAGTACAACCGTTTCAGAGAGAAGAGCGGCAAATGTGACGATCTGGCTTTAAGTCAAATCGATAACAAATGACGAATACGGACGGATTTCACAGGTTTTTACTACATATGAACACTTTTCACATTCTCCCGTGCAACTCGGCTGCTAGTCCGCCTTTCATGCAGAATCTTAAGGTCCTAGCTCATGTCCAAGGCACCAAAGCCAGCTAAAATGTCAATAATCGATATCTAAAATTTCAATTGTACTTCTTCTTAGTAGCTATGACATCAACATAGAAGCTTCATCTGTGTTCTAGTATGGTGCTTTTAGTGTCTCCACATACCGCAGCACGCGACATAGCTTTGCAGACGATATGTACAACCGTTTCAGAGAGAAGAGATGCCAATGTGACGACCTGGCTTTAAGTCGATTCCATAAAAAATGAGGAAAACGGACGGATTTCTCAGGTTTTTACTACATATGAACACTTTTCACAATCTCCCGTGCAATTCGGCTGCTAGTCCTCCTTTCATGCAGAATCTTAAGGTCCTAGCTCATGTGCAAGGCACCAAAGCCAGCTAAACACTTAATAATCGATACCTAAAACTGGTATTGTACTAATTCTTACTGGCTATTACATCATTTTAGAAGCTTCATCTGTGTTCTACTAGGGTGCTTTTAGTGTCTCCGCATACCGCAGCACGCGACATAGCTTTGCAGACGATAAGTACAACCGTTTCAGAGAGAAGAGCGGCCAATGTGACGATCTGGCATTAAGTCGAATCGATAACAAATGACGAAAACGTACGGATTTCTCAGGTTTTTATTACATATGAACACTTTTCACATTCTCCCGTGCAATTCGACTGCTAGTCCTCCTTTCATGCAGAATCTTAAGGTCCTAGCTCATGTCCAAGGCACCAAAGCCAGCTAAAAAGTCAATAATCGATACCTAAAACTGGTATTGTACCAATTCTTACTGGCTATTACATCATCTTAGAAGCTTCATCTGTATTCTACTATGGTCCTTTTAGTGTCTCTGCATACCGCAGCACGCGACATACCTTTCAGACGATAAGTACAACCGTTTCGGAGAGAAGAGCGGCCAATGTGACGATCTGGCTTTAAGTCGATTCGATAACAAATGACGAAAACGGACGGGTTTCTCAGGTTTTTACTACATATGAACACTTTTCACATTCTCCCGTGCAACTCGGCTGCTAGTCCCCCTTTCATGCAGATTCTTAAGGTCCTAGCTCATGTCCAAGGCACCAAAGCCAGCTAAAAAGTCAATAATCGATATCTAAAATTTAAATTGTACTACTTCTTACTAGCTATTACATCAACTTAGAAGCTTCATCTGTGTTCTACTATGGTGCTCTTAGTGTCTCCACATACCGCAGCACGCGACATAGCTTTGCAGACGATAAGTACAACCGTTTCAGAGAGAAGAGCGGCCAATGTGACGATCTGGCTTTAAGTCGATTCGAAAACAAAAGACGAAAACGGACGGATTTCTCAGGTTAATACTACATATTAACACTTTTCACATTCTCCCGTGCAACTTTTCTGCTAGTCCTCCTCTCATGCAGATTCGTAAGGACATAGCTCATGTCCAAGGCACCAAAGCCAGCTAAAAGTCAATAATCGATACCTAAAACTTGAATTGTACCACTTCTTACTGGCTATTACATCAACTTAGAAGCTTCATCTGTGTCCTACTATGGTGATTTTAGTGTCTCCGCATACCACAGCATGTGACATAGCTTTGCAGACGATATGTACAACCGTTTCAGAGAGAAGAGCGGCCAATGTGACGATCTGGCTTTAAGACGATTCGATAACAAATGACGAAAACGGACGGATTTCTCAGGTTTTTACTACATATGAACACTTTTCACATTCTCCCGTGCAACTCGGCTGCTAGTCCTCCTTTCATGCCGAATCTTAAGGTCCTAGCGCATGTCCAAGGCACCAAAGCCAGCTAAAAAGTCAATAATCGATGCCCAAATCTTGAATTGTACTACTTCTTACTGGCTATTACATCAACTTAGAAGCTTCATCTGTGTTCTACTATGGTTATTTTGGTGTCTCCGCATACCGCAGCACGCGACATAGCTTTGCAGACGATAAGTACAACCGTTTCAGAGAGAAGAGTGGCCAATGTGACGATCCGGCTTTAAGTCGATTCGATAACAAATGACGAAAATGGACGGATTTCTCAGGTTTTTACTACATATGAAAACTTTTCACATCCTAACTTGCAGCTCGGCTGCTAGTCCTCCTTTCATGCTGAATCTTAAGGTCCTAGCTCATGTCCAAGGCACCAAAGCCAGCTAAAAAGTCAATAATCGATATCTAAAATTTCAATTGTACTACTTCTTACTAGCTATTACATCAACTTAGAAGCTTCATCTGTTTTCTACTATGCTGCTTTTAGTGCCTCCGCATACTGCAGCACGCGACATAGCTTTGCAGACGATAAGTGCAACCGTTTCAGAGAGAAGGGCGGCCAATGTCACGATCTGGCTTTAGGTCGATTCGATAACAAATGACGAAAACGGAAGGATTTCTCAGGTTTTTACTACATATGAACACTTTTTATATTCTCCCAGGCAAGTCAGCTGCTAGTCCTCCTTTCATGCAGAATCTTAAGGTCCTAGCTCATGTCCAAGTCACGAAAGCCAGCTAAAACGTCCATGATCGATACCTAAAACTTGAATTGTACTACCTCTTACTGGCTATTACATCAACTTAGAAGCTTCATCTGTGTTCTACTATGGTGATTTTAGTGTCTCCACATACCGCAGCACTGGACATAGCTTTGCAGACGATAAGTACAACCGTTTCAGAGAGAAGAGCGGCCAATGTGACGATCTGGCTTTAAGACGATTCGATAACCAATGACGTAAACGTACGGATTTCTCAGGTTTTTACTACATATGAACACATTTCACTTTCTCCAGTGCAACTCGACTGCTAGTCCTCCTTTCATGCAGAATCTTAAGGTCCTAGCTCATGTCCAAGGCACCAAAGCCAGCTAAAAAGTCAATAACCGATATCTAAAATTTCAATTTTACTACTTCTTACTAGCTATTACATCAACTTAGAAGCTTCATCTGTGTTCTACTATGCTGCTTTTAGTGTCTCAGCATACTGCAGCACGCGACATAGCTTTGCAGACGATAAGTGCAACCGTTTCAGAGAGAAGAGCGCCCAATGTGACGATCAGGCTGTAAGTCGATTCGATAACAAACGACGAAAACGGACGGATTTCTCAGGTTTTTACTACATATGAACACTTTTCACATTCTCCAGTGCAACTCGGCTGCTAGTCCTGCTTTCATGCAGAGTCTGAAGGTCCTAGCTCATGTCCAAGGCACCAAAGCCAGCTAAAAAGTCAATAATCGATACCTAAAACTGGAATTGTACTACTTCTTACTGCCTATTACATCAACTTAGAAGCTTCATCTGTGTTCTACTATGGTGCTTTTGGTGTCTCCACATACCGCAGCACGCGACATAGCTTTCAGACGATAAGTACAGCCGTTTCAGAGAGAAGGGCGGACAATGTTACGATCTGGCCTTTAGTCGACTCGATAACAAAAGACGAAAACGGACGGATTTCTCAGGTTTTTACTACATATGAACACTTTTCACAATCTCCCGTGCTATTCGGCTGCTAGTCCTCCTTTCATGCAGAATCTTAAGGTCCTAGCTCATGTCCAAGTCACCAAAGCCAGCTATAAGTCAATAATCGATACCCAAAACTGGTATTGTACTAATTCTTACTGGCTATTACATCATCTTAGAAGCTTCATCTGTGTTCTACTATGGTGCTTTTAGTGTCTCCGCATACCGCAGCACGCGACATAGCTTTCAGACGATAAGTACAACCGTTTCGGAGAGAAGAGCGGCCAATGTGACGATCAGGCTTTAAGTCGATTCGATAACAAATGACAAAACGGACGGACTTCTCAGGTTTGTACTACATATGAACACTTTTCACATTCTCCCGTGCAACTCGGCTGCTAGTCCTCCTTTCATGCAGAATCTTAAGGTCCTAGCTCATGTCCAAGGCACCAAAGCCAGCTAAAAAGTCAATAATCGATATCTAAAATTCCAATTGTACTACTTCTTACTAGCTATTACATCAACTTAGAAGCTTCATCTGTGTTCTACTATGGTGATTTTAGTGTCTCCGCATACCGCAGCACGCGACATAGCTTTGCAGACGATAAGTACAACCGTTTCAGAGAGAAGAGCGGCCAATGTCACGATCCGATTTAAGTCGATTCGATTACATATTACGTAAATGGACGGATTTCTCAGGTTTTTACTACATATGAAAACTTTTCACATCCTCCCGTGCAACTCGGCTGCTAGTCCTCCTTTCATGCAGAATCTTAAGGTCCTAGCTCATGTCCAAGGCACCAAAGCCAGCTAAAAAGTCAATAATCGATACCTAAAACTTGAATTGTACTACCTCTTACTAGCTATTACATCAACTTAGAAGCTTCATCTGTGTTCTACTATGGTGCTTTTAGTGTCTCCACATGAAGCAGCACGCGACATAGCTTTGCAGACGATAAGTACAACCGTTTCAGAGAGAAGAGCAGCCAATGTGACGATCTGGCTTTAAGACGAATCGATAACCAATGATGAAAACGTATGGATTTCTCAGGTTTTTACTACATATGAACACTTTTCACATTCTCCCGTACAACTCGGCTGCTAGTCCTTCTTTCATGCAGAATCTTAAGGTCCTAGCTCATGTCCAAGGCACCAAAGCCAGCTATAAGTCAATAATCGATACCCAAAACTGGGATTGTACTAATTCTTACTGGCTATTACATCATCTTAGAAGCTTCATCTGTGTTCTACTATGGTGCTTTTAGTGTCTCCGCATACCGCAGCACGCGACATAGCTTTCAGACGATAAGTACAACCGTTTTGGAGAGAAGAGCGGCCAATGAGACGATCTGGCTTTAAGTCGATTCGATAACAAATGACAAAACGGACGGACTTCTCAGGTTTTTACTACATATGAACACTTTTCACATTCTCCCGTGCAACTCGGCTGCTAGTCCCCCTTTCATGCAGAATCTTAAGGTCCTAGCTCATGTCCAAGGCACCAAAGCCAGCTGAAAAGTCAATAATCGATATCTAAAATTCCAATTGTACTACTTCTTACTAGCTATTACATCAACTTAGAAGCTTCATCTGTGTTCTACTATGGTGATTTTAGTGTCTCCGCATACCGCAGCACGCGACATAGCTTTGCAGACGATAAGTACAACCGTTGCAGAGAGACGAGCGGCCAATGTCACGATCCGATTTAAGTCGATTCGATTACATATTACGTAAATGGACGGATTTCTCAGGTTTTTACTACATATGAAAACTTTTCACATCCTCCCGTGCAACTCGGCTGCTAGTCCTCCTTTCATGCAGAATCTTAAGGTCCTAGCTCATGTCCAAGGCACCAAAGCCAGCTAAAAAGTCAATAATCGATACCTAAAACTTGAATTGTACTACCTCTTACTAGCTATTACATCAACTTAGAAGCTTCATCTGTGTTCTACTATGGTGCTTTTAGTGTCTCCACATGAAGCAGCACGCGACATAGTTTTGCAGACGATAAGTACAACCGTTTCAGAGAGAAGAGCAGCCAATGTGACGATCTGGCTTTAAGACGAATCGATAACCAATGACGAAAACGTATGGATTTCTCAGGTTTTTACTACATATGAACACTTTTCACATTCTCCCGTACAACTCGGCTGCTAGTCCTTCTTTCATGCAGAATCTTAAGGTCCTAGCTCATGTCCAAGGCACCAAAGCCAGCTACAAAGTCAATAATCGATACCTAAAACTGGAATTGTACTACTTCTTACTGGCTATTACATCGACTTAGAAGCTTCATCTGTGTTCTACTATGGTGCATTTAATGTCTCTACATACCGCAGCACGCGACATAGCTTTGCAGACGATAAGTACAACCGTTTCGGAGAGGAGAGCGGCCAATGTGACGATCTGGCTTTAAGTCGATTCGTTAACAAATGACGATGGCGAACGGATCTCTCAGGTTTTTACTACATATGAACACTTTTCACAATCTCCCGTGCAACTCGGCTGCTAGTCCTCCTTTCATGCAGAATCTTAAGGTCCCAGCTCATGTCCAAGGCACCAAAGCCAGCTGAAAGTCAATAATCGATAAGTAAAACTTGAATTGTACTATTTCTTACTGGCTATTACATCAACTTAGAAGCTTCATCCGTGTTTTACTATGGTATTTTTAGTGTCTCCGCATACCGTAGCACACGACATAGCTTTGCAGACGGTAAGTACAACCGTTTCAGAGAGAAGGGCGGACAATGTGACGATCTGGCTTTAAGTCGATTCGATAACAAAAGACGAAAACGGACGGATTTCTCAGGTTAAAACTACATATTAACACATTTCACATTCTCCCGTGCAACTTTTCTGCTAGTCCTCCGCTCATGCAGATTCGTAAGGTCATAGCTCATGTCCAAGGCACCAAAGCCAGCTAAAAGTCAATAATCGATGATTAAAACTTGAATTTTACTACTTCTTACTGGCTATTACATCAACTTAGAAGATCCATCTGTGTTCTACTACGGTTATTTTGGTGTCTACGCATACCGCAGCACGCGACATAGCTTTGCAGACGATAAGTACAACCGTTTCAGAGAGAAGATTGGCCAATGTGACGATCCGGCTTTAAGTCGATTCGATAACAAATGACGAAAATGGACGGATTTCTCAGGTTTTTACTACATATGAAAACTTTTCATATCCTAACGTGCAGCTCGGCTGCTAGTCCCACTTTCATGCAGAATCTTAAGGTCCTAGCTCATGTCCAAGGCACCGAAGCCAGCTAAAAAGTCAATAATCGATATCTAAAATTCCAATTGTACTACTTCTTACTAGCTATTACATCAACTTAGAAGCTTCATCTGTGTTCTACTATGGTGATTTTAGTGTCTCCGCATACCGCAGCACGCGACATAGCTTTGCAGACGATAAGTACAACCATTTCAGAGAGAAGACCGGCCAATGTGACGATCCGGCTTTAAGTCGATTCGGTAATATATGACGATAACGAACGGATTTCCCAGTTTTTACTACATATGAACACTTTTCACATTCTCCCATGCATCTCGGCTGCTAGTCCTCCTTTCATGCAGAATCTTAAGGTCCTAGCTCTTGTCCAAGGCACCAAAGCCAGCTAAAAATTTAATAATCGATACCTTAAACTTGAATTGTACTACCTCTTACTGGCTATTACATCAACTTATAAGCTTCATCTGTGTTCTACTATGGTGCTTTTAGTATCTCCACATACCGCAGCACTCGACATAGCTTTGCAGACGATAAGTACAACCGTTTCTGAGAGAAGAGCGGCCAATGTGACGATCTGGCTTTAAGTCGATTCGATAACAAATGACGAAAACGGTCGGATTTCTCAGGTTTTTACTACATATGAACACTTTTCACATTCGGACGTGCCAGGCGGCTGTTAGTCCTCCTTTCATGCAGAATCTTAAGGTCCTAGCTCATGTCCAAGGCACCAAAGCCAGCTAAAAAGTCTATAATCGATACCTAAAACTTGACTTGTACTACTTCTTACTGGCTATTACATCAACTTAGAATCTTCATCTGTGTTCTACTATGCTGCTTTTAGTGTCTCCACATACCGCAGCACGCGACATAGCTTTGCAGACGATAAGTACAACCGATTCAGAGAGGGAAGAGCGGCCAATGTGACGATCTGGCTTTAAGTCGATTCCATAACAAATGACGAAAACGGACGGATTTCTCAGGTTTTTACTACATATGAACACTTTTCACATTCTCCCGTGCAACTCGGCTGCTAACCCTCCTTTCATGCAGAATCTTAAGGTCCTAGCTCATGTCCAAGTCACCAAAGCCAGCTATAAGTCAATAATCGATACCCAAAACTGGTATTGTACTAATTCTTACTGGCTATTACATCATCTTAGAAGCTTCATCTGTGTTCTACTATGGTGCTTTTAGTGTCTCCGCATACCGCAGCACGCGACATAGCTTTCAGACGATAAGTACAACCGTTTCGGAGAGAAGAGCGGCCAATGTGACGATCTGGCTTTAAGTCGATTCGATAACAAATGACAAAACGGACGGACTTCTCAGGTTTTTACTACATATGAACACTTTTCACATTCTCCCGTGCATCTCGGCTGCTAGTCCTCCTTTCATGCAGAATCTTAAGGTCCTAGCTCATGTCCAAGGCACCAAAGCCAGCTAAAAAGTCAATAATCGATATCTAAAATTCCAATTGTACTACTTCTTACTAGCTATTACATCAACTTAGAAGCTTCATCTGTGTTCTACTATGGTGATTTTAG
Organism: Schistocerca gregaria; assembly: GCF_023897955.1. NCBI lineage: Eukaryota > Metazoa > Arthropoda > Insecta > Orthoptera > Acrididae > Schistocerca > Schistocerca gregaria. Next base: position 2,506,499 of record NW_026061828.1, on the reverse strand, counting down.
TGTCTCCGCATACCGCAGCACGCGACATAGCTTTGCAGACGATAAGTACAACCGTTTCAGAGAGAAGAGCGGCCAATGTCACGATCCGATTTAAGTCGATTCGATTACATATTACGTAAATGGACGGATTTCTCAGGTTTTTACTACATATGAAAACTTTTCACATCCTCCCGTGCAACTCGGCTGCTAGTCCTCCTTTCATGCAGAATCTTAAGGTCCTAGCTCATGTCCAAGGCACCAAAGCCAGCTAAAAAGTCAATAATCGATACCTAAAACTTGAATTGTACTACCTCTTACTAGCTATTACATCAACTTAGAAGCTTCATCTGTGTTCTACTATGGTGCTTTTAGTGTCTCCACATGAAGCAGCACGCGACATAGCTTTGCAGACGATAAGTACAACCGTTACAGAGAGAAGAGCAGCCAATGTGACGATCTGGCTTTAAGACGAATCGATAACCAATGACGAAAACGTATGGATTTCTCAGGTTTTTACTACATATGAACACTTTTCACATTCTCCCGTACAACTCGGCTGCTAGTCCTTCTTTCATGCAGAATCTTAAGGTCCTAGCTCATGTCCAAGGCACCAAAGCCAGCTACAAAGTCAATAATCGATACCTAAAACTTGAATTGTACTACTTCTTACTGGCTATTACATCAACTTAGAAGCTTCATCTGTGTTCTACTATGGTGCATTTAGTGTCTCTACATACCGCAGCACGCGACATAGCTTTGCAGACGATAAGTACAACCGTTTCAGAGAGGAGAGCGGCCAATGTGACGATCTGGCTTTAAGTCGATTCGTTAACAAATGACGATGGCGAACGGATCTCTCAGGTTTTTACTACATATGAACACTTTTCACATTCTCCCGTGCAACTTTTCTGCTAGTCCTCCTCTCATGCAGATTCGTAAGGTCATAGCTCATGTCCAAGGCACCAAAGCCAGCTAAAAAGTCAATAATCGATACCTAAAACTTGAATTGTACTACTTCTTACTCTCTATTACATCATATTAGAAGCTTCATCTGTGTTCTACTATGGTGCTTTTAGTGTCTCCGCATACCGCAGCACGCGACATAGCTTTGCAGACGATAAGTACAACCGTTTCAGAGAGAAGAGCGGCCAATGTGACGATCTGGCTTTAAGTCGATTCGTTAACAAATAACGACAACGGAAGGATTTCTCAGGTTTTTACTACATATGTACACTTTTCACATTCTCCCGTGCAACTCGGCTGCTAGTCCTCCTTTCATGCAGAATCTTAAGGTCCTAGCTCATGTCCAAGGCACCAAAGCCAGATAAAACGTGAATAATCGATACCTAAAACTTGAATTGTACTACTTCTTACTGGCTATTACATCATCTTAGAAGCTTCATCTGTGTTCTACTATGGTGCTTTTAGTGTCTCCGCATACCGCAGCATGCGACATAGCTTTGCAGACGATAAGTACAACCGTTTCAGAGAGAAGAGCGGCCAATCTGACGATCTGGCTTTAAGTCGATTCGATAACAAATGACGAAAACGGACGGATTTCTCAGGTTTTTACTACATATGAACACTTTTCACATTCTCCCGTGCAACTCGGCTGCTAGTCCTCCTTTCATGCCGAATCATAAGGTCCTAGCTCATGTCCAAGGCACCAAAGCCAGCTAAAAGTCAATAATCGATGATTAAAACTTGAATTGTACTACATCTTACTGGCTATTACATCAACTTAGAAGCTTCATCTGTGTTCTACTATGGTTATTTTGGTGTCTCCGCATACCGCAGCACGCGACATAGCTTTGCAGACGATAAGTACAACCGTTTCTGAGAGAAGAGCGGCCAATGTGACGATCTGGCTTTAAGTCGATTCGATAACAAATGACGAAAACGGTCGGATTTCTCAGGTTTTTACTACATATGAACACTTTTCACATTCGCACGTGCAAGGCGGCTGTTAGTCCTCCTTTCATGCAGAATCTTAAGGTCCTAGCTGATGTCCAAGGCACCAAAGCCAGCTAAAAAGTCTATAATCGATACCTAAAACATGACTTGTACTACTTCTTACTGGCTATTACATCAACTTAGAATCTTCATCTGTGTTCTACTATGGTGCTTTTAGTGTCTCCACATACCGCAGCACGAAACATAGCTTTGCAGACGATAAGTACAACCGTTTCAGAGAGGGAAGAGCGGCCAATGTGACGATCTGGCTTTAAGTCGATTCCATAACAAATGACGAAAACGGACGGATTTCTCAGGTTTTTACTACATATGAACACTTTTCACATTCTCCCGTGCAACTCGGCTGCTAACCCTCCTTTCATGCAGAATCTTAAGGTCCTGGCTCATGTCCAAGTCACCAAAGCCAGCTATAAGTCAATAATCGATACCCAAAACTGGTATTGCACTAATTCTTACTGGCTATTACATCATCTTAGAAGCTTCATCTGTGTTCTACTATGGTGCTTTTAGTGTCTCCGCATACCGCAGCACGCGACATAGCTTTCAGACGATAAGTACAACCGTTTCGGAGAGAAGAGCGGCCAATGTGACGATCTGGCTTTAAGTCGATTCGATAACAAATGACAAAACGGACGGACTTCTCAGGTTTTTACTACATATGAACACTTTTCAAATTCTCCCGTGCAACTCGGCTGCTAGTCCCCCTTTCATGCAGAATCTTAAGGTCCTAGCTCATGTCCAAGGCACCAAAGCCAGCTGAAAAGTCAATAATCGATATCTAAAATTCCAATTGTACTACTTCTTACTAGCTATTACATCAACTTAGAAGCTTCATCTGTGTTCTACTATGGTGATTTTAGTGTCTCCGCATACCGCAGCACGCGACATAGCTTTGCAGACGATAAGTACAACCGTTTCAGAGAGAAGAGCGGCCAATGTCACGATCCGATTTAAGTCGATTCGATTACATATTACGTAAATGGACGGATTTCTCAGGTTTTTACTACATATGAAAACTTTTCACATCCTCCCGTGCAACTCGGCTGCTAGTCCTCCTTTCATGCAGAATCTTAAGGTCCTAGCTCATGTCCAAGGCACCAAAGCCAGCTAAAAAGTCAATAATCGATACCTAAAACTTGAATTGTACTACCTCTTACTAGCTATTACATCAACTTAGAAGCTTCATCTGTGTTCTACTATGGTGCATTTAGTGTCTCTACATACCGCAGCACGCGACATAGCTTTGCAGACGATAAGTACAACCGTTTCAGAGAGGAGAGCGGCCAATGTGACGATCTGGCTTTAAGTCGATTCGTTAACAAATGACGATGGCGAACGGATCTCTCTGGTTTTTACTACATATGAACACTTTTCACAATCTCCCGTGCAACTCGGCTGCTAGTCCTCCTTTCATGCAGAATCTTAAGGTCCTAGCTCATGTCCAAGGCACCAAAGCCAGCTGAAAGTCAATAATCGATAAGTAAAACTTGAATTGTACTATTTCTTACTGGCTATTACATCAACTTAGAAGCTTCATCCGTGTTTTACTATGGTATTTTTAGTGTCTCCGCATACCGTAGCACACGACATAGCTTTGCAGACGGTAAGTACAACCGTTTCAGAGAGAAGGGCGGACAATGTGACGATCTGGCTTTAAGTCGATTCGATAACAAAAGACGAAAACGGACGGATTTCTCAGGTTAAAACTACATATTAACACATTTCACATTCTCCCGTGCAACTTTTCTGCTAGTCCTCCTCTCATGCAGATTCGTAAGGTCATAGCTTACGTCCAAGGCACCAAAGCCAGCTAAAAAGTCAATAATCGATACCTAAAACTTGAATTGTACTACTTCTTACTCTCTATTACATCATATTAGAAGCTTCATCTGTGTTCTACTATGGTGCTTTTAGTGTCTCCGCATACCGCAGCACGCGACATAGCTTTGCAGACGATAAGTACAACCGTTTCAGAGAGAAGAGCGGCCAATGTGACGATCTGGCTTTAAGTCGATTCGTTAACAAATGACGACAACGGAAGGATTTCTCAGGTTTTTACTACATATGTACACTTTTCACATTCTCCCGTGCAACTCGGCTGCTAGTCCTCCTTTCATGCAGAATCTTAAGGTCCTAGCTCATGTCCAAGGCACCAAAGCCAGATAAAACGTGAATAATCGGTACCTAAAACTTGAATTGTACTACTTCTTACTGGCTATTACATCATCTTAGAAGCTTCATCTGTGTTCTACTATGGTGCTTTTAGTGTCTCCGCATACCGCAGCATGCGACATAGCTTTGCAGACGATAAGTACAACCGTTTCAGAGAGAAGAGCGGCCAATGTGACGATCTGGCTTTAAGTCGATTCGATAACAAATGACGAAAACGGACGGATTTCTCAGGTTTTTACTACATATGAACACTTTTCACATTCTCCCGTGCAACTCGGCTGCTAGTCCTCCTTTCATGCCGAATCATAAGGTCCTAGCTCATGCCAAGGCACCAAAGCCAGCTAAAAGTCAATAATCGATGATTAAAACTTGAATTGTACTACATCTTACTGGCTATTACATCAACTTAGAAGCTTCATCTGTGTTCTACTATGGTTATTTTGGTGTCTCCGCATACCGCAGCACGCGACATAGCTTTGCAGACGATAAGTACAACCGTTTCAGAGAGAAGAGTGGCCAATGTGACGATCCGGCTTTAAGCCGATTCGATAACAAATGACGAAAATGGACGGATTTCTCAGGTTTTTACTACATATGAAAACTTTTCATATCCTAACGTGCAGCTCGGCTGCTAGTCCCCCTTTCATGCAGAATCTTAAGGTCCTAGCTCATGTCCAAGGAACCAAAGCCAGCTAAAAAGTCAATAATCGATATCTAAAATTTCAATTGTAATACTTCTTACTAGCTATTACATCAACTTAGAAGCTTCATATGTGTTCTACTATGGTGCTTTTAGTGTCTCCGCATACCGCAGCACGCGACATAGCTTTCAGACGATAAGTACAACCGTTTCGGAGAGAAGAGCGGCCAATGTGACGACCTGGCTTTAAGTCGATTCGATAACAAATGACAAAACTGACGGACTTCTCAGGTTTTTACTACATATGAACACTTATCACATTCTCCCGTGCAACTCGGCTGCTAGTCCTCCTTTCATGCAGAATCTTAAGGTCCTAGCTCATGTCCAAGGCACCAAAGCCAGCTAAAAAGTCAATAATCGATATCTAAAATTCCAATTGTACTACTTCTTACTAGCTATTACATCAACTTAGAAGCTTCATCTGTGTTCTACTATGGTGATTTTAGTGACTCCGCATACCGCAGCACGCGACATAGCTTTGCAGACGATAAGTACAACCGTTTCAGAGAGAAGAGCGGCCAATGTCACGATCCGGTTTTAAGTCGATTCGATTACATATTACGTAAATGGTCGGATTTCTCAGGTTTTTACTACATATGAAAACTTTTCACATCCTCCCGTGCAACTCGGCTGCTAGTCCTCCTTTCATGCAGAATCTTAAGGTCCTAGCTCATGTCCAAGGCACCAAAGCCAGCTAAAAATTCAATAATCGATACCTAAAACTTGAATTGTACTACCTCTTACTAGCTATTACATCAACTTAGAAGCTTCATCTGTGTTCTACTATGGTGCTTTTAGTGTCTCCACATGAAGCAGCACGCGACATAGCTTTGCAGACGATAAGTACAACCGTTTCAGAGAGAAGAGCAGCCAATGTGACGATCTGGCTTTAAGACGAATCGATAACCAATGACGAAAACGTATGGATTTCTCAGGTTTTTACTACATATGAACACTTTTCACATTCTCCCGTACAACTCGGCTGCTAGTCCTTCTTTCATGCAGAATCTTATGGTCCTAGCTCATGTCCAAGGCATCAAAGCCAGCTACAAAGTCAATAATCGATACCTAAAACTTGAAATGTACTACTTCTTACTGGCTATTACATCATCTTAGAAGCTTCATCTGTGTTCTACTATGGTGCATTTAGTGTCTCTACATACCGCAGCACGCGACATAGCTTTGCAGACGATAAGTACAACCGTTTCAGAGAGGAGAGCGGCCAATGTGACGATCTGGCTTTAAGTCGATTCGTTAACAAATGACGATGGCGAACGGATCTCTAAGGTTTTTACTACATTTGAACACTTTTCACAATCTCCCGTGCAACTCGGCTGCTAGTCCTCCTTTCATGCAGATTCGTAAGGTCATAGCTCATGTCCAAGGCACCAAAGCCAGCTAAAAAGTCGATAATCGATACCTAAAACTTGAATTGTACTACTTCTTACTCTCTATTACATCATATTAGAAGCTTCATCTGTTTTCTACTATGGTGCTTTTAGTGTCTCCGCATACCGCAGCACGCGACACAGCTTTGCAGACGATAAGTACAACCGTTTCAGAGAGAAGAGCGGCCAATGTGACGATCTGGCTTTAAGTCGATTCGTTAACAAATGACGAAAACGGAAGGATTTCTCAGGTTTTTACTACATATGTACACTTTTCAAATTCTCCCGTGCAACTCGGCTGCTAGTCCTCCTTTCATGCAGAATCTTAAGGTCCTAGTTCATGTCCAAGCCACCAAAGCCAGCTAAAACGTGAATAATCGATACCTAAAACTTGAATTGTACTACTTCTTACTGGCTATTACATCATCTTAGAAGCTTCATCTGTGTTCTACTATGGTGCTTTTAGTGTCTGCGCATACCGCAGCATGCGACATACCTTTGCAGACGATAAGTACAACCGTTTCAGAGAGAAGAGCGGCCAATGTGACCATATGGCTTTAAGTCGATTCGATAACAAATGACGAAAACGGACGGATTTCTCAGGTTTTTACTACATATGAACACTTTTCACATTCTCCCGTGCAACTCGGCTGCTAGTCCTCCTTTCATGCCGAATCATAAGGTCCTAGCTCATGTCCAAGACACCAAAGCCAGCTAAAAGTCAATAATCGATGATTAAAACTTGAATTGTACTATTTCTTACTGGCTATTACATCAACTTAGAAGCTTCATCTGTGTTCTACTATGGTTATTTTGGTGTCTCCGCATACCGCAGCACGCGACATAGCTTTGCAGACGATAAGTACAACCGTTTCAGAGAGAAGAGTGGCCAATGTGACGATCTGGCTTTAAGTCGATTCGATAACAAATGACGAAAATGGACGGATTTCTCAGGTTTTTACTACATATGAAAACTTTTCATATCCTAACGTGCAGCTCGGCTGCTAGTCCTCCTTTCATGCAGAATCTTAAGGTCCTAGCTCATGTCCAAGGCACCAAAGCCAGCTAAAAAGTCAATAATCGATATCTAAAATTTCAATTGTACTACTTCTTACTAGCTATTACATCAACTTAGAAGCTTCATCTGTGTTCTACTATGCTGCTTTTAGTGTCTCCGCATACTGCAGCACGCGACATAGTTTTGCAGACGATAAGTGCAACCGTTTCAGAGAGAAGAGCGGCCAATGTCACGATCTGGCTTTTGGTCGATTCGATAACAAATGACGAAAACGGAAGGATTTCTCAGGTTTTTACTACATATGAACACTTTTCAAATTCTCCCAGGCAAGTCAGCTGCTAGTCCTCCTTTCATGCAGAATCTTAAGGTCCTAGCTCATGTCCAAGTCACGAAAGCCAGCTAAAACGTCAATAATCGATACCTAAAACTTGAATTGTACTACATCTTACTGGCTATTACATCAACTTAGAAGCTTCATCTGTGTTCTACTATGGTGCTTTTAGTGTCTCCGCATACCGCAGCACGCGACATAGCTTTCAGACGATAAGTACAGCCGTTTCAGAGAGAAGGGCGGACAATGTTACGATCTGGCCTTTAGTCGACTCGATAACAAAAAACGAAAACGGACGGATTTCTCAGGTTAATACTACATATGAGCACATTTCACATTCTCCCGTGCAACTTTTCTGCTAGTCTCCCTCTCATGCAGATTGTTAGGGTCCTAGCTCATGTCCAAGGCACCAAAGCCAGCTAAAAAGTCAATAATCGATACCTATAACTTGAATTGTACTACTTCTTACTGGCTATTACATCAACTTAGAAGCTTCATCTGTGTCCTACTAAGGTGATTTTAGTGTCTCCACATACCGCAGCACGCGACATAGCTTTGCAGACGATAAGTACAACCGTTTCAGAGAGAAGAGCGGCCAATGTGACGATCCGGCTTTAAGTCGATTCGGTAATATATGGCGATAACGAACGGATTTCTCAGATTTTTACTACATATGAACACTTTTCACATTATCCCATGCAATTCGGCTGCTAGTCCTATTTTCATGCATAATCTTAAGGTCCTAGCTCATGTCTAAGGCACCTAAGCCAGCTAAAAATTCAATAATCGATACCTAAAACTTGAATTGTACTACTTCTTACTATTTATTACATCAACTTAGAAGCTTCATCTGTGTTCTACTATGGTGCTTTTAGTGTCTCCACATACCGCAGCACACAACATAGCTTTGCAGACGATAAGTACAACCGTTTGGGAGGGAAGAGCGGCCTATGTGACGATCTATCTTTAAGTCGATTCCATAACAAATGACGAATACGGACGGATTTCTCAGGTTTTTACTACATATGAACACTTTTCACAATCTCCCGTGCAATTCGGATGCTAGTCCTCCTTTCATGCAGAATCTTAAGGTCCTAGCTCATGTCCAAGGCACCAAATCCAGCTAAAAGTCAATAATCGATACCAAAAACTTGAATTGTACTACTTCTTACTGGCTATTACATCAACTTAGAAGCTTCATCTGTGTTCTACTATGGTGATTTTAGTGTTTCCGCATATCGCAACACGCTACATAGCTTTGCAGACGATAAGTACAACCGTTTCAGAGAGAAGAGCAGCCAATGTGACGATCTGGCTTGAAGTCGATTCGAAGACAAATCTACATCTACATCTACATCCGTACTCCGCAAGCCACCTGACGGTGTGTGGCGGAGGGTACCCTGAGTACCTCTATCGGTTCTCCCTTCTATTCCAGTCTCGTATTGTACGTGGAAAGAAGGACTGTCGGTATGCTTCTGTGTGGGCTCTAATCTCTCTGATTTTATCCTCATGGTCTCTTCGCGAGATATACGTAGGAGGGAGCAATATACTGCTTGACTCTTCGGTGAAGGTATGTTCTCGAAACTTCAACAAAAGCCCGTACCGTGCTACTGAGCGTCTCTCCTGCAGAGTCTTCCACTGGAGTTTATCTATCATCTCCGTAACGCTTTCGCAATTACTAAATGATCCTGTAACGAAGCGCGCTGCTCTCCGTTGGATCTTCTCTATCTCTTCTATCAACCCTACCTGGTGCGGATCCCACACTGCTGAGCAGTATTCAAGCATTGGGCGAACAAGCGTACTGTAACCTACTTCCTTTGTTGTCGGATTGCATTTCCTTAGGATTCTTCCAATGAATCTCAGTCTGGCATCTGCTTTACCGACGATCAACTTTATATGATCATTCCATTTTAAATCACTCCTAATGCGTACTCCCAGATAGTTTATGGAATTAACTGCTTCCAGTTGCTGACCTGCTATTTTGTAGCTAAATGATAAGGGACCTATCTTTCTATGTATTCGCATCACATTACACTTCGCTACATTGAGATTCAATTGCCATTCCGTGCACCATGCGTCAATTCGCTGCAGATCCTCCTGCATTTCAGTACAATTTTCCATTGTTGCAACCTCTCGATACACCACAGCATCATCTGCAAAAAGCCTCAGTGAACTTCCGATGTCATCCACCAGGTCATTTATGTATATTGTGAATAGCAACGGTCCTATGACACTCCCCTGCGGCACACCTGAAATCACTCTTACTTCGGAAGACTTCTCTCCATTGAGAATGACGTGCTGCGTTCTGTTATCTAGGAACTCCTCAATCCAATCACACAATTGATCTGATAGTCCGTATGCTCTTACTTTGTTCATTAAACGACTATGGGGAACTGTGTCAAACGCCTTGCGGAAGTCAAGAAACACGGCATCTACCTGTGAACCCGTGTCTAAGGCCCTCTGAGTCTCGTGGACGAATAGCGCGAGCTGGGTTTCACACGATCGTCTTTTTCGAAACCCATGCTGATTCCTACAGAGTAGATTTCTAGTCTCCAGAAAAGACATTATACTCGAACATAATACGTGTTCCAAAATTCTACAACTGATCGACGTTAGAGATATAGGTCTATAGTTCTGCACATCTGTTCGACGTCCCTTCTTGAGAACGGGGATGACCTGTGCCCTTTTCCAATCCTTTGGAACGCTTCGCTCTTCTAGAGACCTACGGTACACCGCTGCAAGAAGGGGGGCAAGTTCCTTCGCGTACTCTGTGTAAAATCGAACTGGTATCCCATCAGGACCAGCGGCCTTTCCTCTTTTGAGCGATTTTAATTGTTTCTCTATCCCTCTGTCGTCTACTTCGATATCTACCATTTTGTCAACTGTGCGACAATCTAGAGAAGGAAGCACAGTGCAGTCTTCCTCTGTGAAACAGCTTTGGAAGAAGACATTTAGTAATTCGGCCTTTAGTCTGTCATCCTCTGTTTCAGTACCATTTTGGTCACAGAGTGTCTGGACATTTTGTTTTGATCCACCTACCGCTTTGACATAGGACCAAAATTTCTTAGGATTTTCTGCCAAGTCAGTACATAGAACGTTACTTTCGAATTCATTGAAAGCCTCTCGCATAGCCCTCCTCACACTACATTTCGCTTCGCGTAATTTTTGTTTGTCTGCAAGGCTTTGGCTATGTTTATGTTTGCTGTGAAGTTCCCTTTGCTTCCGCAGCAGTTTTCTAACTCGGTTGTTGTACCACGGTGGCTCTTTTCCATCTCTTACGATCTTGCTTGGCACATACTCATCTAACGCATATTGTATCATGGTTTTGAACTTTGTCCACTGATCCTCAACACTATCTGCACTTGAGACAAAACTTTTGTGTTGAGCCGTCAGGTACTCTGTAATCTGCTTTTTGTCACTTTTGCTAAACAGAAAAATCTTCCTACCTTTTTTAATATTTCTATTTACGGCTGAAATCATCGACGCAGTAACCGCTTTATGATCGCTGATTCCCTGTTCTGCATTAACTGATTCAAATAGTTCGGGTCTGTTTGTCACCAGAAGGTCTAATATATTATCGCCACGAGTCGGTTTTCTGTTTAACTGCTCAAGGTAGTTTTCAGATAAAGCACTTAAAAATATTTCACTGGATTCTTTGTCCCTGCCACCCGTTATGAACGTTTGAGTCTCCCAGTCTATATCCGGCAAATTAAAATCTCCACCCAGAACTATAACATGGTGGGGAAATCTACTCGAAATATTTTCCAAATTATTCTTCAGGTGCTGAGCCACAACAGCTGCTGAGCCCGGGGGCCTATAGAGACATCCAATTACCATGTCTGAGCCTGCTTTAACCGTGACCTTCACCCAAATCATTTCACAATTCGAATCTCCGTCAATTTCCTTCGATACTATTGCACTTCTTATCGCTATAAACACGCCTCCCCCTTCACTGTCCAGCCTATCTCTGCGGTATACATTCCAATCAGAGTTTAGGATTTCATTACTGTTTACGTCTGGTTTCAGCCAACTTTCTGTTCCTAGTACTATATGGGCGTTGTGACCGTTTATTAATGAGAGCAGTTCTGGGACCTTTCTATAGACGCTTCTGCAGTTTACTATTAGCACATTAATATTGTTATTCCTTGTTGCATTTTGCCTACTCCTGCCTTGCCGCGTCTCAGGAGGCGTCTTGTCGGGCCTAGGGAGGGAATTCTCTAACCTAAAAAATCCCATGTGCACTCCACACGTACTCCGCTACCCTCGTAGCCGCTTCCGGCGTGTAGTGCACGCCTGACCTATTCAGGGGGACCCTACATTTCTCCACCCGATAGCGGAGGTCGAGAAATTTGCACCCCAGCTCTCCGCAGAATCGTCTGAGCCTCTGGTTTAAGCCTTCCACTCGGCTCCAAACCAGAGGACCGCGATCGGTTCTCGGAACGATACTACAAATAGTTAGCTCTGATTCCACCCCGCGAGCGAGGCTTTCCACCTTCACCAACTCCGCCAACCGCCCGTACGAACTGAGGATGACCTCTGAACCCAGACGGCAAGAGTCATTGGTGCCGACATGAGCAACAATTTGCAGTCGGGTGCACCCAGTGCTCTCTATCGCCGCCGGTAGGGCCTCCTCCACATCTCGGATGAGACCCCCCGGCAAGCAGACAGAGTGAACACTGGCCTTCTTCCCCGACCTTTCCGCTATTTTCCTAAGGGGCTCCATCACCCGCCTAACGTTGGAGCTCCCAATAACTAATAAACCCCTCCCCCCGTGTGCCTGCTCGGACCTTGCTGAATGACGATAACGAACGGATTTCTCAGGTTTTTACTACATATGAACACTTTTCACATTCTCCCGTGCAACTCGGCTGCTAGTCCTCCTTTCATGCAGAATCTTAAGGTCCTAGCTCATGTCCAAGGCACCAAAGCCAGCTAAAAAGTCAATAATCGATACGTAAAACTTGAATTGTACTACTTCTTACTGGCTATTACATCAATTTAGAAGCTTCATCTGTGTTCTACTATGGTGCTTTTAGTGTCTCCGCATACCGCAGCACGCGACATAGCTTTGCAGACGATATGTACAACCGTTTCAGAGAGAAGAGCGGCCGATGTGACGTTCTGGCTTTACGTCGATTCCATAACAAATGACGAAAACGGACGGATTTCTCAGGTTTTTACTATATATGAACACTTTTCACAATCTCCCGTGCAATTCGGCTGCTAGTCCTCCTTTCATGCAGAATCTTAAGGTCCTAGCTCATGTAAAAGGCACCAAAGCCAGCTAAAAAGTCAATAATCGATACCTAAAACTTGAGTTGTACTACTTCTTACTGGCTATTACATCAACTTAGAAGCTTCTTCTGTGTTCTACTATGGTGCTTTTAGAGTCTTCACATACCGCAGCACGCGACATAGGTTTGCAGACGATAAGTACAACCGTTTCAGAGAGAAGAGCGGCCAATGTGACGATCTGGCTTTAAGTCGATTCGATAACAAATGACGAAAACGGACAGATTTCACAGGTTTTTACTACATATGAACACTTTTCACATTCTCCCGTGCAACTCGGCTGCTAGTCCTCCTTTGATGCAGAATCTTAAGGTCGTAGCTCATGTCCAAGGCACCAAAGCCAGCTAAAAGTCAATAATCGATGCCTAAAACTTGAATTGTACTACTTCTTACTGGCTATTACATCTACTTAGAAGCTTCATCTGTGTTCTACTATGGTGATTTTAGTGTCTCCGCATACCGCAGCACGCGACATAGCTTTGCAGACGATATGTACAACCGTCTCAGATGAAGAACGGCCAATGTGACGACCTGGCTTTAAGTCGATTCGATAACAAATGACGAAAACGGACGGATTTCTCAGGTTTTTACTACATATGAACACTTTTCATATTCTAACATGCAACTCGGCTGCTAGTCCTCCTTTCATGCAGAATCTTAAGGTCCTAGCTCATGTCCAACGCACCAAAGCCAGCTAAAAAGTCAATAATCGATACCTATAACTTGAATTGTACTACTTCTTACTGGTTATTACATCAACTTAGAAGTTTCATCTGTGTTCTACTATGGTGGTTTTTGTGTCTCCGCATACCGCAGCACGCGACATAGCTTTGCAGACGATAAGTACAACCGTTTCAGAGAGAAGAGCGGCAATGTGACGATCTGGCTTTAAGACGATTCCATAACAAATGACGAAAACGGACGGATTTCTCAGGTTTTTACTACATATGAACACTTTTCACATTCTTCCTCGCAACTCGGCTGCTAGTCCTCCTTTCATGCAGATTCATAAGGTCCTAGCTCATGTCCAAGTCATCAAAGCCAGCTAAAAAGTCAATAATCGTTACCAAAAACTTGAATTGTACTATTTCTTACTGGCTATTACATCAAATTAGAAACTTCATCTGTGTTCCACTGTGGTGGTTTCAGTGTTTCCGCCTACCGCAGCATACGACATAGCTTTGCAGACGATAAGTACAACCGTTTCAGAGAGAAGAGCGGCCAATGTTACGATCTGGCTTTAAGTCGATTCGATAACAAATGACGAAAACCGACGGATTTCTCAGGTTTTTACTACATATGAAGACTTTTCACATTCTCCCGTGCAACTCGGCTGCTAGTCCTCCTTTCATGCAGAATCTTAAGGTCCTAGCTCATGTCCAAGGCACCAAAGCCAGCTAAAAAGTCAATAATCGATACCTAAAACTTGAATTGTACTACTTCTTACTGGCTATTACATCAACTTAGAAGCTTCATCTGTGTTCTACTATGGTGCTTTTAGTGTCTCCGCATACCGCATCACGCGACATAGCTTTGCAGGCGATAAGTACGACCGTTTCAGAGAGAAGAGCGGCCAATGTGACGATCTGGCTTTAAGTCGATTCGATAACAAATGACGAAAACGGACGGATTTCTCAGGTTTTTACTACATATGAACACTTTTCACATTCTCCCATCCAACGCGGCTGCTAGTCCTCCTTTCATGCAGAATCTTAAGGTCCTAGCTCATGTCCAAGGCACCAAAGCCAGCTAAAAAGTCAATAATCGATACCTAAAACTTAAATTGTACTACTACTTACTGGTTATTACATCATCATAGAAGCTCCGTCTGTGTTCTTCTATGGTGCTTTTAGTGTCTCCGCATACCGCAGCACGCGACATAGCTTTGCAGACGATAAGTACAACCGTTTCAGAGAGAAGAGCGGCCAATGTGACGATCTGGCTTTAAGTCGATTCGATAACAAATGATGAAAACGGACGGATTTCTCAGGTTTTTACTACATATGAACACTTTTCGCATTCTCCCGTGCAACTCGGCTGCTAGTCCTCCTTTCATGCAGAATCTTAAGGTCCTAGCTCATGTCCAAGGCACCAAAGCCAGCTAAAAAGTCAATAATCAGTACCTAAAACATTAATTGTACTACTTCTTACTTTGTATTACATCAACTTAGAAGCTTAATCTGTGTTCTACTACGGTGCTTTTAGTGTCTCCGCATACCGCAGCACGCCGCATAGCTTTGCAGACGATAAGTACAGCCGTTTAAGAGAGAAGAGCGGCCAAGTGACGATCTGGCTTTAAGGCGATTCGATAACAAATGACGAAAACGGACGGATATCTCAGGTTTTTACTACATATGAACACTTTTCATATTGTCCCGTGCAACTCGGCTGCTAGTCCTCCTTTCATGCAGAAACTTAAGGTCCCAGCTCATGTCCAAGGCACCAAAGCCAGCTAAAAAGTAAATAATCAGAACCTAAAACTTGAATTGTACTACTTCTTACTGGCTATTACATCAACTTAGAAGCTTCATCTGTGTTCTACTATGGTGCTTTTAGTGTCTCCGCATAACGCAGCACGCGACATTGCTTTGCAGACGATAAGTACAACCGTTTCAGAGAGAAGAGCGGCAATGTGACGATCTGGCTTTAAGTCGATTCCATAACAAATGACGAAAACGGACGGATTTCTCAGGTTTTTACTACATATGAAGACTTTTCACATTCTCCCGTACAACTCGGCTGCTAATCCTCCTTTCATGCAGAATCTTAAGGTCCTAGCTTATGTCCAAGGCACCAAAGCCAGCTAAAATGTCAATAATCGATACCTAAAACTTGAATCGTACTAATTCTTACTGGCTATTACATCAACTTAGAAGCTTCATCTGTGTTCTACTATGGTGCTTCTAGTGTCTCCACATACCGCAGCACGCGACATAGCTTTGCAGACGATAAGTACAACCGTTTCAGAGAGAAGAGCGGCCAATGTGGCGATCTGGCTTTAAGTTGATTCCATAACAAATGACGAAAACGGAGAGATTCCTCAGATTTTTACTACATTTGAACACTTTTCACATTCTCCCATGCAACTCGGCTGCTAGTCCTCCTTTCATACTGAATCTTAAGATCCTAGCTCATGTCCAAGGCATGAAAGCCAGCTAAAAAGTCAATAATCGATACCTAAAATTTGAATGCTACTGCTTCTTACTGGCTATTACATCAACTTAGAAGCTTCATCTGTGTTCCATTGTGCTGATTTTAGTGTCTCCGCATAACGCAGCACGCGACATAGTTTTGCAGGCGATAAGTACAACCGTTTCAGAGAGAAGAGCGGCCAATGTGACGATCTGGCTTTAAGTCGATTCGATAACAAATTGACGAAAACGGACGAATTTCTAAGGTTTTTACTACATATGAACACTTTTCACATTCTCCCGTGCAACTCGGCTGCTAGTCCTCCTTTCATGCAGAATCTTAAGGTTCTAGCTCACGTCCAAGGCATCAATGCCAGCAAAAAGGCAATAATTGATACCTAAAACTTGAATTGTACTACTTCTTACTGGCTATTACATCAACTTAGAAGCTTCATGTGTGTTATACTATGGTGATTTTAGTGACTCCGCATAACGCAACACGCGACATAGCTTTGCAGACGATAAGTACAACCGTTTCAGAGAGGAGAGCGGCAATGTGACGATCTGGCTTGAAGTCGATTCCATAACAAATGACGAAAACGGACGGATTTCTCAGGTTTTTACTACATATGAACACTTTTCACATTCTCCCGTGCAACTCGGCTGCTAATCCTCCTTTCATGCAGAATCTTAAGGTCCTAGCTCATGTCCAAGGCACCAAAGCCAGCTAAAATGTCAATAATCGATACCTAAAACTTGAATTGTACTACTTCTTACTGGCTATTACATCAACTTAGAAGCTTGATCTGTGTTCTACTATGGTGCTTTTAGTGTCGCCGCATACCGCAGCACGCGACATAGCTTTGCAGACGATAAGTACAACCGTTTCAGAGAGAAGAGCGGCCAATGTGACGATCTGGCTTTAAGTCGATTCGATAACAAATGTCGAAAACGAACGGATTTCGCAGGTTTTTCCTACATATGAACACCTTTCACATTCTACCGTGGAACTCCGCTGCTGGTCCTCGTTTCATGCAGAATCTTAAGGTCCTAGCTCATGTCCAAGGCACCAAAGCCAGCTAAAAAGTCAATAATCGATACCTAAAACGTAAATTGTACAACTTCTTACTGGCTATTACACAACTTAGAAGCTTCATCTGTGTTCCACTATGGTGACTTTAGTGTCTCCGCATAACGCAGCACGCGGCATAGCTTTGCAGACGATAAGTACAACCGTTTCAGAGAGAAGAGCGGCCAATGTTACGATCTGGCTTTAAGTCGATTCGATAACAAATGACGAAAACCGACGGATTTCTCAGGTTTTTACTACATATGAAGACTTTTCACATTCTCCCGTGCAACTCGGCTGCTAGTCCTCCTTTCATGCAGAATCTTAAGGTCCTAGCTCATGTCCAAGGCACCAAAGCCAGCTAAAAAGTCAATAATCGATACCTAAAACTTGAATTGTACTACTTCTTACTGGCTATTACATCAACTTAGAAGCTTCATCTGTGTTCTACTATGGTGCTTTTAGTGTCTCCGCATACCGCATCACGCGACATAGCTTTGCAGGCGATAAGTACGACCGTTTCAGAGAGAAGAGCGGCCAATGTGACGATCTGGCTTTAAGTCGATTCGATAACAAATGACGAAAACGGACGGATTTCTCAGGTTTTTACTACATATGAACACTTTTCACATTCTCCCATCCAACGCGGCTGCTAGTCCTCCTTTCATGCAGAATCTTAAGGTCCTAGCTCATGTCCAAGGCACCAAAGCCAGCTAAAAAGTCAATAATCGATACCTAAAACTTAAATTGTACTACTACTTACTGGTTATTACATCATCATAGAAGCTCCGTCTGTGTTCTTCTATGGTGCTTTTAGTGTCTCCGCATACCGCAGCACGCGACATAGCTTTGCAGACGATAAGTACAACCGTTTCAGAGAGAAGAGCGGCCAATGTGACGATCTGGCTTTAAGTCGATTCGATAACAAATGATGAAAACGGACGGATTTCTCAGGTTTTTACTACATATGAACACTTTTCGCATTCTCCCGTGCAACTCGGCTGCTAGTCCTCCTTTCATGCAGAATCTTAAGGTCCTAGCTCATGTCCAAGGCACCAAAGCCAGCTAAAAAGTCAATAATCAGTACCTAAAACATTAATTGTACTACTTCTTACTTTGTATTACATCAACTTAGAAGCTTAATCTGTGTTCTACTACGGTGCTTTTAGTGTCTCCGCATACCGCAGCACGCCGCATAGCTTTGCAGACGATAAGTACAGCCGTTTAAGAGAGAAGAGCGGCCAAGTGACGATCTGGCTTTAAGGCGATTCGATAACAAATGACGAAAACGGACGGATATCTCAGGTTTTTACTACATATGAACACTTTTCATATTGTCCCGTGCAACTCGGCTGCTAGTCCTCCTTTCATGCAGAAACTTAAGGTCCCAGCTCATGTCCAAGGCACCAAAGCCAGCTAAAAAGTAAATAATCAGAACCTAAAACTTGAATTGTACTACTTCTTACTGGCTATTACATCAACTTAGAAGCTTCATCTGTGTTCTACTATGGTGCTTTTAGTGTCTCCGCATAACGCAGCACGCGACATTGCTTTGCAGACGATAAGTACAACCGTTTCAGAGAGAAGAGCGGCAATGTGACGATCTGGCTTTAAGTCGATTCCATAACAAATGACGAAAACGGACGGATTTCTCAGGTTTTTACTACATATGAAGACTTTTCACATTCTCCCGTACAACTCGGCTGCTAATCCTCCTTTCATGCAGAATCTTAAGGTCCTAGCTTATGTCCAAGGCACCAAAGCCAGCTAAAATGTCAATAATCGATACCTAAAACTTGAATCGTACTAATTCTTACTGGCTATTACATCAACTTAGAAGCTTCATCTGTGTTCTACTATGGTGCTTCTAGTGTCTCCACATACCGCAGCACGCGACATAGCTTTGCAGACGATAAGTACAACCGTTTCAGAGAGAAGAGCGGCCAATGTGGCGATCTGGCTTTAAGTTGATTCCATAACAAATGACGAAAACGGAGAGATTCCTCAGATTTTTACTACATTTGAACACTTTTCACATTCTCCCATGCAACTCGGCTGCTAGTCCTCCTTTCATACTGAATCTTAAGATCCTAGCTCATGTCCAAGGCATGAAAGCCAGCTAAAAAGTCAATAATCGATACCTAAAATTTGAATGCTACTGCTTCTTACTGGCTATTACATCAACTTAGAAGCTTCATCTGTGTTCCATTGTGCTGATTTTAGTGTCTCCGCATAACGCAGCACGCGACATAGTTTTGCAGGCGATAAGTACAACCGTTTCAGAGAGAAGAGCGGCCAATGTGACGATCTGGCTTTAAGTCGATTCGATAACAAATTGACGAAAACGGACGAATTTCTAAGGTTTTTACTACATATGAACACTTTTCACATTCTCCCGTGCAACTCGGCTGCTAGTCCTCCTTTCATGCAGAATCTTAAGGTTCTAGCTCACGTCCAAGGCATCAATGCCAGCAAAAAGGCAATAATTGATACCTAAAACTTGAATTGTACTACTTCTTACTGGCTATTACATCAACTTAGAAGCTTCATGTGTGTTATACTATGGTGATTTTAGTGACTCCGCATAACGCAACACGCGACATAGCTTTGCAGACGATAAGTACAACCGTTTCAGAGAGGAGAGCGGCAATGTGACGATCTGGCTTGAAGTCGATTCCATAACAAATGACGAAAACGGACGGATTTCTCAGGTTTTTACTACATATGAACACTTTTCACATTCTCCCGTGCAACTCGGCTGCTAATCCTCCTTTCATGCAGAATCTTAAGGTCCTAGCTCATGTCCAAGGCACCAAAGCCAGCTAAAATGTCAATAATCGATACCTAAAACTTGAATTGTACTACTTCTTACTGGCTATTACATCAACTTAGAAGCTTGATCTGTGTTCTACTATGGTGCTTTTAGTGTCGCCGCATACCGCAGCACGCGACATAGCTTTGCAGACGATAAGTACAACCGTTTCAGAGAGA
Source organism: Schistocerca gregaria (assembly GCF_023897955.1). NCBI lineage: Eukaryota > Metazoa > Arthropoda > Insecta > Orthoptera > Acrididae > Schistocerca > Schistocerca gregaria. The sequence continues at coordinate 2,486,454 of NW_026061828.1, read as the reverse complement.
AGAGCGGCCAATGTGACGATCTGGCTTTAAGTCGATTCGATAACAAATGTCGAAAACGAACGGATTTCGCAGGTTTTTCCTACATATGAACACCTTTCACATTCTACCGTGGAACTCCGCTGCTGGTCCTCGTTTCATGCAGAATCTTAAGGTCCTAGCTCATGTCCAAGGCACCAAAGCCAGCTAAAAAGTCAATAATCGATACCTAAAACGTAAATTGTACAACTTCTTACTGGCTATTACACAACTTAGAAGCTTCATCTGTGTTCCACTATGGTGACTTTAGTGTCTCCGCATAACGCAGCACGCGGCATAGCTTTGCAGACGATAAGTACAACCGTTTCAGAGAGAAGAGCGGCCAATGTGACGATCTGGCTTTAAGTCGATTCGATAACAAATGACGAAAACGGACGTATTTCTCAGATTTTTGCTACATATGAACACCTTTCACATTCTTTCGTGCAACTCGGCTGCTAGTCATCCTTTCATGCAGAATCTTAAGGTCCTAGCTCATGTCCAAGGCACCAAAGCCAGCTAAAATGTCAATAATCGATACCTAAAACTTGAATTGTACTACTTCTTACTGGCTATTACATCAACTTAGAAGCTTCATCTGTGTTCTACTATGGTGCTTTTAGTGTCTCCGCATACCGCAGCACGCGACACAGCTTTGCAGACGATAAGTTCAACCGTTTCAGAGAGAAGAGCGGCCGATGTGACGATCTGGCTTTAAGTCGATTCGATAACAAATGACGAAAACGAACGGATTTCTCAGGTTTTTACTACATATGAACACTTTTCACATTCTCCCGTGGAACTCCGCTGCTGGTCCTCCTTTCATACAGAATCTTATGGTCCTAGCTCATGTCCAAGGCACCAAAGCCAGCTAAAAAGTCAATAATCCATACCTAAAACTTGAATCGTACTAATTCTTACTGGCTATTACATCAACTTAGAAGCTTCATCTGTGTTCTACTATGGTGCTTTTAGTGTCTCCGCATACCGCAGCACGCGACATATTTTTGCAGACGATAAGTACAACCGTTTCAGAGAGAAGAGCGGCCAATGTGACGATCTGGCTTTAAGTCGATTCGATAACAAATTGACGAAAACGGACGAATTTCTAAGGTTTTTACTACATATGAACACTTTTCACATTCTCCTGTGCAACTCGGCTGCTAGTCCTCCTTTCGGGCAGAATCTTAAGGTTCTAGCTCACGTCCAAGGCACCAAAGCCAGCTAAAAAGTCAATAATCGATACCTAAAACTTGAATTGTACAACTTCTTACTGGCTATTACACAACTTAGAAGCTTCATCTGTGTTCCACTATGGTGACTTTAGTGTCTCCGCATAACGCAGCACGCGGCATAGCTTTGCAGACGATAAGTACAACCGTTTCAGAGAGAAGAGCGGCCAATGTGACGATCTGGCTTTAAGTCGATTCGATAACAAATGACGAAAACGGACGTATTTCTCAGATTTTTACTACATATGAACACCTTTCACATTCTTTCGTGCAACTCGGCTGCTAGTCATCCTTTCATGCAGAATCTGAAGGTCCTAGCTCATGTCCAAGGCACCAAAGCCAGCTAAAATGTCAATAATCGATACGTAAAACTTGAATTGTACTACTTCTTACTGGCTATTACATCAACTTAGAAGCTTCATCTGTGTTCTACTATGGTGCTTTTAGTGTCTCCGCATACCGCAGCACGCGACATAGCTTTGCAGACGATAAGTACAACCGTTTCAGAGGGAAGAGTGGCCAATGTGACGATCTGGCCTTAAGTCGATTCGATAACAAATGACGAAAACGGACGGATTTCTCAGGTTTTTACTACATATGAACACTTCTCATTTTCTCCCGTACAACTCGCCTGCTAGTCCTCCTTTTATGCAGAATCTTAAGGTCCCAGCTCATGTCCAAGGCACCAAAGCCAGCTAAAAAGTAAATAATGAGAACCTAAAATTTGAATTGTACTACTTCTTACTGGCTATTACATCAACTTAGAAGCTTCATCTGTGTTCTACTATGGTGCTTTTAGTGTCTCCGCATAACGCAGCACGCGACATAGCTTTGCAGACGATAAGTACAACCGTTTCAGAGAGAAGAGCGGCAATGTGCCGATCTGGCTTTAAGTCGATTCCATAACAAATGACGAAAACGGACGGATTTCTCAGGTTTTTACTACATATGAAGACTTTTCACATTCTCCCGTACAACTCGGCTGCTAATCCTCCTTTCATGCAGAATCTTAAGGTCCTAGCTTATGTCCAAGGCACCAAAGCCATTTAAAATGTCAATAATCGATACCTAAAACTTGAATCGTACTAATTCTTACTGGCTATTACATCAACTTAGAAGCTTCATCTGTGTTCTACTATGGTGCTTCTAGTGTCTCCACATACCGCAGCACGCGACATAGGTTTGCAGACGATAAGTACAACCGTTTCAGAGAGAAGAGCGGCCAATATGACGATCTGGCTTTAAGTTGATTCCATACCAAATGACGAAAACGGACGGATTTCTCAGGTTTTTACTACTTATGAACACTTTTCACATTCTCCCATGCAACGCGGCTGCTAGTCCTCCTTTCATACTGAATCTTAAGGTCCTAGCTCATGTCCAAGGCATCAAAGCCAGCTAAAAAGTCAATAGTCGATACCCAAAACTTGAATTGTACTACTTCTTACTGGCTATTACATCAACTTAGAAGCTGTGTTCCACTGTGGTGATTTTAGTGTCTCCGCATAACGCAGCACGCGACATAGCTTTGCAGACGATAAGTACAACCGTTTCAGAGAGAAGAGCGACCAATGTGACGATCTGGCTTTAAGTCGATTCGATAACAAATTGACGAAAACGGACGAACTTCTAAGGTTTTTACTACATATGATCACTTTTCACATTCTACCGTGGAACTCCGCTGCTGGTCCTCGTTTCATGCAGAATCTTAAGGTCCTAGCTCATGTCCAAGGCACCAAAGCCAGCTAGAAAGTCAATAATCGATACCTAAAACGTAAATTGTACAACTTCTTACTGGCTATTACACAACTTAGAAGCTTCATCTGTGTTCCACTATGGTGACTTTAGTGTCTCCGCATAACGCAGCACGCGGCATAGCTTTGCAGACGATAAGTACAACCGTTTAAGAGATAAGAGCGTCCAATGTGACGATCTGGCTTTAAGTCGATTCGATAACAAATGACGAAAACGGACGTATTTCTCAGATTTTTGCTACATATGAACACCTTTCAGATTCTTTCGTGCAACTCGGCTGCTAGTCATCCTTTCATGCAGAATCTTAAGGTCCTAGCTCATGTCCAAGGCACCAAAGCCAGCTAAAATGTCAATAACCGATACCTAAAACTTGAATTGTACTACTTCTTACTGGCTATTACATCAACTTAGAAGCTTCATCTGTGTTCTACTATGGTGCTTTTACTGTCTCCGCATACCGCAGCACGCGACATAGCTTTGCAGACGATAAGTACAACCGTTTCAGAGAGAAGAGTGGGCAATGTGACTATCTGGCCTTAAGTCGATTCGATAACAAATGACGAAAACGGACGGATTTCTCAGGTTTTTACTACATATGAACACTTCTCACTTTCTCCCGTACAACTCGCCTGCTAGTCCTCCTTTCATGCAGAATCTTAAGGTCCCAGCTCATGTCCAAGGCACCAAAGCCAGCTAAAAAGTTATTAATGAGAACTTAAAACTTGAATTGTACTACTTATTACTGGCTATTACATCAACTTGGAAGCTTCATCTGTGTTCTACTATGGTGCTTTTAGTGTCTCCGCATAACGCAGCACGCGACATAGCTTTGCAGACGATAAGTACAACCGTTTCAGAGAGAAGAGCGGCAATGTGACGATCTGGCTTTAAGTCGATTCCTTAACAAATGACGAAAACGGACGGATTTCTCAGGTTTTTACTACATATGAAGACTTTTCACATTCTCCCGTACAACTCGGCTGCTAATCCTCCTTTCATGCAGAATCTTAAGGTCCTAGCTTATGTCCAAGGCACCAAAGCCAGCTAAAATGTCAATAATCGATACCTAAAACTTGAATTGTACTACTTCTTACTTTCTATTACATCAACTTAGAAGCTTCATCTGTGTTCTACTATGGTGCTTTTAGTGTCTCCGCATACCGCAGCACGCGACATAGCTTTGCAGACGATAAGTACAACCGTTTCAGAGAGAAGAGCGGCCAATGTGACGATCTGGCTTTAAGTCGATTCGATAACAAATGACGAAAACGGACGGATTTCTCACGTTTTTACTACATATGAACACTTTTCACATTCTCCCGTGGAACTCCGCTGCTGGTCCTCCCTTCATGCAGAATCTTATGGTCCTAGCTCATGTCCAAGGCACCAAAGCCAGCTAAAAAGTCAATAATCCATACCTAAAACTTGAATCGTACTAATTCTTACTGGCTATTACATCAACTTAGAAGCTTCATCTGTGTTCTACTATGGTGCTTTTAGTGTCTCCACATACCGCAGCACGCGACATAGGTTTGCAGACGATAAGTACAACCGTTTCAGAGAGAAGAGCGGCCAATATGACGATCTGGCTTTAAGTTGATTCCATACCAAATTACGAAAACGGACGGATTTCTCAGGTTTTTACTACATATGAACACTTTTCACATTCTCCCTTGCAACGCGGCTGCTAGTCCTCCTTTCATACTGAATCTTAAGGTCCTAGCTTATGTCCAAATCATCAAAGCCAGCTAAAAAGTCAATAGTCGATACCTAAAACTTGAATTGTACTACTTCTTACTGGCTATTACATCAACTTAGAAGCTTCATCTGTGTTCCACTGTGGTGATTTTAGTGTCTCCGCGTAACGCAGCACGCGACATAGCTTTGCAGACGATAAGTACAACCGTTTCAGAGAGAAGAGCGGCCAATGTGACGATCTGGCTTTAAGTCGATTCGATAACAAATGACGAAAACGGACGTATTTCTCAGGTTTTTACTACATTCCAACACTTTTCACATTCTCCCGTGCAACTCGGCTGCTAGTCCTCCTTTCATGCAGAATCTTAAGGTCCTAGCTCATGTCCAAGGCACCAAAGCCAGCTAAAAAGTCAATAATCAATACCTAAAACGTGAATTGTATTACTTCTTACTGGCTATTACATCAACTTAGAAGCTTCATCTGTGTTCTACTATGGTGCTTTTAGTGTCTCCGCATACCGCAGCACGCGACATAGCTTTGCAGACGATAAGTACAACCGTTTCAGAGAGAAGAGCAAGAATGTGACGATCTGGCTTTAAGTCGATACGATAACAAATGACGAAAACGGACGGATTTCTCAGGTATTTACTACATATGAACACTTCTCACATTCTCCCGTTCAACTCGCCCGCTAGTCCTCCTTTCATGCAGAATCTTAAGGTCCTAGCTCATGTCCAAGGCACCAAAGCCGGCTAAAAAGTCAATAATCGATACCTAAAACTTGAATTGTACTACATCTTGCTTGCTATTACATCAACTTAGTAGCTTCATCTGTGTTCAATTATGGTGCTTTTAGAGTCTCCGCATACCGCAGCACGCGACACAGCTTTGCAGACGATAAGTACAACCGTTTCAGAGAGAAGAGCGGCCGATGTGACGATCTGGCTTTAAGTCGATTCGATAACAAATGACGAAAACGAACGGATTTCTCAGGTTTTTACTACATATGAACACTTTTCACATTCTCCCGTGGAACTCCGCTGCTGGTCCTCCTTTCATACAGAATCTTATGGTCCTAGCTCATGTCCAAGGCACCAAAGCCAGCTAAAAAGTCAATAATCGATACCTAAAACTTGAATCGTACTAATTCTTACTGGCTATTACATAAACTTAGAAGCTTCATCTGTGTTCTACTATGGTGATTTTAGTGTCTCCGCATACCGCAGCACGCGACATATTTTTGCAGACGATAAGTACAAGCGTTTCAGAGAGAAGAGCGGCCAATGTGACTATCTGGCTTTAAGTCGATTCGATAACAAATTGACGAAAACGGACGAATTTCTAAGGTTTTTACTACATATGAACACTTTTCACATTCTCCTGTGCAACTCGGCTGCTAGTCCTCCTTTCATGCAGAATCTTAAGGTTCTAGCTCACGTCCAAGGCACCAAAGCCAGCTAAAAAGTCAATAATCGATACCTAAAACTTGAATTGTACAACTTCGTACTGGCTATTACACAACTTAGAAGCTTCATCTGTGTTCCACTATGGTGACTTTAGTGTCTCCGCATAACGCAGCACGCGGCATAGCTTTGCAGACGATAAGTACAACCGTTTCAGAGAGAAGAGCGGCCAATGTGACGATCTGGCTTTAAGTCGATTCGATAACAAATGACGAAAACGGACGTATTTCTCAGATTTTTACTACATATGAACACCTTTCACATTCTTTCGTGCAACTCGGCTGCTAGTCATCCTTTCATGCAGAATCTGAAGGTCCTAGCTCATGTCCAAGGCACCAAAGCCAGCTAAAATGTCAATAATCGATACGTAAAACTTGAATTGTACTACTTCTTACTGGCTATTACATCAACTTAGAAGCTTCATCTGTGTTCTACTATGGTGCTTTTAGTGTCTCCGCATACCGCAGCACGCGACATAGCTTTGCAGACGATAAGTACAACCGTTTCAGAGGGAAGAGTGGCCAATGTGACGATCTGGCCTTAAGTCGATTCGATAACAAATGACGAAAACGGACGGATTTCTCAGGTTTTTACTACATATGAACACTTCTCACTTTCTTCCGTACAACTCGCCTGCTAGTCATCCTTTCATGCAGAATCTTAAGGTCCCAGCTCATGTCCAAGGCACCAAAGCCAGCTAAAAAGTACATAATCAGAACCTAAAACTTGAATTGTACTACTTCTTACTGGCTATTACATCAACTTAGAAGCTTCATCTGTGTTCTACTATGGTGCTTTTAGTGTCTCCGCATAACGCAGCACGCGACATAGCTTTGCAGACGATAAGTACAACCGTTTAAGAGAGAAGAGCGGCAATGTAACGATCTGGCTTTAAGTCGATTCCATAACAAATGACGAAAACGGACGGATTTCTCAGGTTTTTACTACATATGAACACTTTTCACATTCTCCCGTGCAACTCGGCTGCTAGTCCTCCTTTCATGCAGAATCTTAAGGTTCTAGCTCACGTCCAAGGCACCAAAGCCAGCTAAAAAGTCAATAATCGATACCTAAAACTTGAATTGTACAACTTCTTACTGGCTATTACACAACTTAGAAGCTTCATCTGTGTTCCACTATGGTGACTTTAGTGTCTCCGCATAACGCAGCACGCGGCATAGCTTTGCAGACGGTAAGTACAACCGTTTCAGAGAGAAGAGCGGACAATGTGACGATCTGGCTTTAAGTCGATTCGATAACAAATGACGAAAACGGACGTATTTCTCAGATTTTTACTACATATGAACACTTTTCACATTCTTTCGTGCAACTCGGCTGCTAGTCATCCTTTCATGCAGAATCTTAAGGTCCTAGCTCATGTCCAAGGCACCAAAGCCAGCTAAAATGTCAATAATCAATACCTAAAACTTGAATTGTACTACTTCTTACTGGCTATTACATCAACTTAGAAGCTTCGTCTGTGTTCTACTATGGTGCTTTTAGTGTCTCCGCATACCGCAGCACGCGACATAGCTTTGCAGACGATAAGTACAACCGTTTCAGAGAGAAGAGTGGCCAATGTGACGATCTGGCCTTAATTCGATTCGATAACAAATGACGAAAACGGACGGATTTCTCAGGTTTTTTCTACATATGAACACTTCTCATTTTCTCCCGTACAACTCGCCTGCTAGTCCTCCTTTTATGCAGAATCTTAAGGTCCCAGCTCATGTCCAAGGCACCAAAGCCAGCTAAAAAGTAAATAATGAGAACCTTAACCTTGAATTGTACTACTTCTTACTGGCTATTACATCAACTTAGAAGCTTCATCTGTGTTCTACTATGGTGCTTTTAGTGTCTCCGCATAACGCAGCACGCGACATAGCTTTGCAGACGATAAGTACAACCGTTTCAGAGAGAAGAGCGGCAATGTGCCGATCTGGCTTTAAGTCGATTCCATAACAAATGACGAAAACGGACGGATTTCTCAGGTTTTTACTACATATGAAGACTTTTCACATTCTCCCGTACAACTCGGCTGCTAATCCTCCTTTCATGCAGAATCTTAAGGTCCTAGCTTATGTCCAAAGCACCAAAGCCATTTAAAATGTCAATAATCGATACCTAAAACTTGAATCGTACTAATTCTTACTGGCTATTACATCAACTTAGAAGCTTCATCTGTGTTCTACTATGGTGCTTCTAGTGTCTCCACATACCGCAGCACGCGACATAGGTTTGCAGACGATAAGTACAACCGTTTCAGAGAGAAGAGCGGCCAATATGACGATCTGGCTTTAAGTTGATTCCATACCAAATGACGAAAACGGACGGATTTCTCAGGTTTTTACTACTTATGAACACTTTTCACATTCTCCCATGCAACGTGGCTGCTAGTCCTCCTTTCATACTGAATCTTAAGGTCCTAGCTCATGTCCAAGGCATCAAAGCCAGCTAAAAAGTCAATAGTCGATACCCAAAACTTGAATTGTACTACTTCTTACTGGCTATTACATCAACTTAGAAGCTTCATCTGTGTTCCACTGTGGTGATTTTAGTGTCTCCGCATAACGCAGCACGCGACATAGCTTTGCAGACGATAAGTACAACCGTTTCAGAGAGAAGAGCGGCCAATGTGACGATCTGGCTTTAAGTCGATTCGATAACAAATTGACGAAAACGGACGAATTTCTAAGGTTTTTACTACATATGATCACTTTTCACATTCTACCGTGGAACTCCGCTGCTGGTCCTCGTTTCATGCAGAATCTTAAGGTCCTAGCTCATGTCCAAGGCACCAAAGCCAGCTAGAAAGTCAATAATCGATACCTAAAACGTAAATTGTACAACTTCTTACTGGCTATTACACAACTTAGAAGCTTCATCTGTGTTCCACTATGGTGACTTTAGTGTCTCCGCATAACGCAGCACGCGGCATAGCTTTGCAGACGATAAGTACAACCGTTTAAGAGATAAGAGCGTCCAATGTGACGATCTGGCTTTAAGTCGATTCGATAACAAATGACGAAAACGGACGTATTTCTCAGATTTTTGCTACATATGAACACCTTTCACATTCTTTCGTGCAACTCGGCTGCTAGTCATCCTTTCATGCAGAATCTTAAGGTCCTAGCTCATGTCCAAGGCACCAAAGCCAGCTAAAATGTCAATAATCGATACCTAAAACTTGAATTGTACTACTTCTTACTGGCTATTACATCAACTTAGAAGCTTCATCTGTGTTCTACTATGGTGCTTTTACTGTCTTCGCATACCGCAGCACGCGACATAGCTTTGCAGACGATAAGTACAACCGTTTCAGAGAGAAGAGTAGCCAATGTGACTATCTGGCCTTAAGTCGATTCGATAACAAATGACGAAAACGGACGGATTTCTCAGGTTTTTACTACATATGAACACTTCTCACTTTCTCCCGTACAACTCGCCTGCTAGTCCTCCTTTCATGCAGAATCTTAAGGTCCCAGCTCATGTCCAAGGCACCAAAGCCAGCTAAAAAGTTATTAATCAGAACTTAAAACTTGAATTGTTCTACTTCTTACTGGCTATTACATCAACTTGGAAGCTTCATCTGTGTTCTACTATGGTGCTTTTAGTGTCTCCGCATAACGCAGCACGCGACATAGCTTTGCAGACGATAAGTACAACCGTTTCAGAGAGAAGAGCGGCAATGTGACGATCTGGCTTTAAGTCGATTCCTTAACAAATGACGAAAACGGACGGATTTCTCAGGTTTTTACTACATATGAAGACTTTTCACATTCTCCCGTACAACTCGGCTGCTAATCCTCCTTTCATGCAGAATCTTAAGGTCCTAGCTTATGTCCAAGGCACCAAAGCCAGCTAAAATGTCAATAATCGATACCTAAAACTTGAATTGTACTACTTCTTACTTTCTATTACATCAACTTAGAAGCTTCATCTGTGTTCTACTATGGTGCTTTTAGTGTCTCCGCATACCGCAGCACGCGACATAGCTTTGCAGAAGATAAGTACAACCGTTTCAGAGAGAAGAGCGGCCAATGTGACGATCTGGCTTTAAGTCGATTCGATAACAAATGACGAAAACGAACGGATTTCTCAGGTTTTTACTACATATGAACACTTTTCACATTCTCCCGTGGAACTCCGCTGCTGGTCCTCCCTTCATGCAGAATCTTATGGTCCTAGCTCATGTCCAAGGCACCAAAGCCAGCTAAAAAGTCAATAATCCATACCTAAAACTTGAATCGTACTAATTCTTACTGGCTATTACATCAACTTAGAAGCTTCATCTGTGTTCTACTATGGTGCTTTTAGTGTCTCCACATACCGCAGCACGCGACATAGGTTTGCAGACGATAAGTACAACCGTTTCAGAGAGAAGAGCGGCCAATATGACGATCTGGCTTTAAGTTGATTCCATACCAAATTACGAAAACGGACGGATTTCTCAGGTTTTTACTACATATGAACACATTTCACATTCTCCCATGCAACGCGGCTGCAAGTCCTCCTTTCATACTGAATCTTAAGGTCCTAGCTCATGTCCAAATCATCAAAGCCAGCTAAAAAGTCAATAGTCGATACCTAAAACTTGAATTGTACTACTTCTTACTGGCTATTACATCAACTTAGAAGCTTCATCTGTGTTCCACTGTGGTGATTTTAGTGTCTCCGCGTAACGCAGCACGCGACATAGCTTTGCAGACGATAAGTACAACCGTTTCAGAGAGAAGAGCGGCCAATGTGACGATCTGGCTTTAAGTCGATTCGATAACAAATGACGAAAACGGACGTATTTCTCAGGTTTTTACTACATTCCAACACTTTTCACATTCTCCCGTGCAACTCGGCTGCTAGTCCTCCTTTCATGCAGAATCTTAAGGTCCTAGCTCATGTCCAAGGCACGAAAGCCAGCTAAAAAGTCAATAATCGATACCTAAAACGTGAATTGTATTACTTCTTACTGGCTATTACATCAACTTAGAAGCTTCATCTGTGTTCTACTATGGTGCTTTTAGTGTCTCCGCATACCGCAGCACGCGACATAGCTTTGCAGACGATAAGTACAACCGTTTCAGAGAGAAGAGCAAGAATGTGACGATCTGGCTTTAAGTCGATACGATAACAAATGACGAAAACGGACGGATTTCTCAGGTATTTACTACATATGAACACTTCTCACATTCTCCCGTTCAACTCGCCCGCTAGTCCTCCTTTCATGCAGAATCTTAAGGTCCTAGCTCATGTCCAAGGCACCAAAGCCGGCTAAAAAGTCAATAATCGATACCTAAAACTTGAATTGTACTACATCTTGCTTGCTATTACATCAACTTAGTAGCTTCATCTGTGTTCAATTATGGTGCTTTTAGAGTCTCCGCATACCGCAGCACGCGACATAGCTTTGCAGACGATAAGTACAACCGTTTCAGAGAGGAGAGCGGCCAATGTGACGATCTGGCTTTAAATCGATTCGATAACAAATGACGAAAATGGACGGATTTCTCAGGTTTTTACTAGATATGAACACTTGTCACATTCTCCCGTGCAACTCGGCTGCTAGTCCTCCTTTCATGCAGAATCTTAAGGTCCTAGCTCATGTCCAAGGCATCAAAGCCAGCTAAAAAGTCAAAAATCGATACCTAAAACTTGAATTGTACTACTTCTTACTGGCTATTACATCAACTTAGAAGCTTCATCTGTGTTCCACTGTGGTGATTTTAGTGTCTCCGCATAACGCAGCACGCGACATAGCTTTGCAGACGATAAGTACAACCGTTTCAGAGAGAAGAGCGGCCAATGTGACGATCTGGCTTTAAGTTGATTCCATAACAAATGACGAAAACGGACGGATTTCTCAGGTTTTTACTACATATGAACACTTTTCACGTTCTCCCATGCAACTCGGCTGCTAGTCTTCCTTTCATACTGAATCTTAAGGTCCTACCTCATGTCCAAGGCATCAAAGCCACCTAAAAAGTCAATAATCGATACCTAAAACTTGAATTGTACTACTTATACTGGCTATTACATCAACTTAGAAGCTTCATCTGTGTTCCACTGTGGTGATTTTAGTGTCTCCGCATAACGCAGCACGCGACATAGCTTTGCAGACGATAAGTACAACCGTTTCAGAGAGAAGAGCGGCAATGTGACGATCTGGCTTTAAGTCGATTCGATAATAAATGACGAAAACGGACGGATTTCTCAGGTTTTTACTACATTTGAACACTTTTCACATTCTCCCGTGCAACTCGGCTGCTAGTCCTCCTTTCATGCAGAATCTTAAGGTCCTAGCTCATGTCCAAGGCACCAAAGCCAGCTAAAAAGTCAATAATCGATACCTAAAACGTGAATTGTATTACTTCTTACTGGCTATTACATCAACTTAGAAGCTTCATCTGTGTTCAATCATGGTGCTTTTAGTGTCTCCGCATAACGCAGCACGCGACATAGCTTTGCAGACGATAAGTACAACCGTTTCAGAGAGGAGAGCGGCCAATGTGACGATCTGGCTTTAAATCGATTCGATAACAAATGACGAAAACGGACGGATTTCTCAGGTTTTTACTACATATGAACACTTTTCACATTCTCCCGTGCAACTCGGCTGCTAGTCCTTCTTTCATGCAGAATCTTAAGGTCCTAGCACATGTCCAAGGCACCAAAGCCAGTTAAAAAGTCAATAATCTATACCTAAAACTTGAATTGTACTACTTCTTACTGGTTATTACATCAACTTAGAAGCTTCATCTGTGTTCTACTATGGTGCTTTTAGTGTCTCCGCATACCGCAGCACGCGACATAGCTTTGCAGACGATAAGTACAACCGTTTCAGACAGAACTGCAGCCAATGTGATGATCCTGATTTAAGTAGATTCTAAAACAAATTATGAAAACGGACGGATTTCTCAGGTTTTTACTACATATGAACACTTTTGACATTCTCCCGTGCAACTCGGCTGCTAGTCCTCCTTTCATGCAGAATCTTAAGGTCCTAGCTCATGTCCAAGGCACCAAAGCCAGCTAAAAAGTCAATAATCGATACCTAAAACGTAAATTGTACTACTTCTTACTGGCTATTACATCAACTTAGAAGCTTCATCTGTGTTCTACAATGGTGCTTTTAGTGTCTCCGCATACCGCAGCACGCGACATAGCTTTGCAGACGATAAGTACAACCCTTTCAGAGAGAAGAGCGGCCAATGTGACGATCTGGCTTTAAGTCGATTCGATAACAAATGACGAAAACGGACGGATTTCTAAGGTTTTTACTACATATGAACACTTTTCACATACTCCCGTGCAACGTGGCTGCTACTCCTCCTTTCATGCAGAATCGTAAGCTCCTACCTCATGTCCAAGGCACAAAAGCCAGCAAAATAGTCAATAATCGATACCTAAAACTTGAACTGTACTACTTCTTACTGGTTATTACATTAACTTAGAAGCTTCATCTGTGTTCTACTATGGTGCTTTTAGTGTCTCCGCAAACCGCAGCACGCGACATAGCTTTGCAGACGATAAGTACTACCGTTTCAGAGAGAAGATCGGCCTATGTGACGATCTGGCTTTAAGTCGATTCGATAACAAATGACGAAAACGGACGGATTTCTCATATTTTTACTACATATGAACACTTTTCACATTCTCCCATGCAACTCGGCTGCTAGTCCTCCTTTCATGCAGAATCTTAAGGTCCTAGCTCATGTCCAAGGCACCAAAGCCAGCTAAAAAGTCAAAAATCGATACCTAAATCGTAAATTGTACTAGTTCTTACAGGCTATTACATCAACGTAGAAGCTTCATCTATGTTCTACTATGGTGCTTTTAGTGTCTCCGCATACCGCAGCACGCGACATAGCTGTGCAGACGATAAGTACAACCGTTTCAGACAGAACTGCCGCCAATGTGACGATCCTGATTTAAGTCGATTCTATAACAAATTATGAAAACGGACGTATTTCTCAGGTTTTTACTACATTTGAACACTTGTCAAATTCTCCCGTGCAACTCGGCTGCTAGTCCTTCTTTCATGCAGAATCTTAAGGTCCTAGCTCATGTCCAAGGCACCAAAGCCAGCTAAAAAGTCAATAATCTATAATTAAAACTTGAATTGTACTACTTCTTACTGGCTGTTACATCAACTTAGAAGTTTCATCTGTGTTCTACTATGGTGCTTTTAGTGTCTCCGCATACCGCAGCACGCGACATAGCTTTGCAGACGATAAGTACAACCGTTTCAGAGAGAAGAGCGGCCAATGTGACGATCTTGCTTTAAGTCGATTCGACAACAAAAGACGAAAACGTACGGATTTCTCAGGTTTTTACTACATATGAACACTTTTCACATACAGCCGTGCAACGCGGCTGCTAGATCTCCTTTAATGCAGAATCTTAAGGTCCTAGATCATGTCCAAGGCACCAAAGCCAGCTAAAAAGTCAATAATCGATACCTAAGACTTGAATTGTTCTACTTCTCACTCGCTATTACATCAACTTAGAAGCTTCACCTGTGTTCTACTATGGTGCTTTTAGTGTCTCCGTATACCGCAGCACGCGACATAGCTTTGCAGACGATAAGTACTACCGTTTCAGAGAAGAGGGGTCAATGTGACGATCTGGCTTTATGTCGATTCGATAACAAATGACGAAAATGGACGGATTTCTCAGGTTTTTACTACATATGAAAACTTTTCACATACTCCCGTGCAACGCGGCTGCTAGTTCTCCTTTCATGCAGAATCTTAAGGTCCTAGCTCATGTCCAAGGCACCAAAGCCAGCTAAAAAGTCAAAAATCGATACCTAAAACGTAAATTGTACTACTTCTTACTGGCTATTACATCAACTTAGAAGCTTCATCTATGTTCTACTATGGTGCTTTTAGTGTCTCCGCATACCGCAGCACGCGACATAGCTTTGCAGACGATAAGTACAACCGTTTCAGACAGAACTGCAGCACATGTGATGATCCTGATTTAAGTAGATTCTATAACAAATTATGAAAACGGACGGATTGCTCAGGTTTTTACTACATATGAACACTTTTGACATTCTCCCGTGCAACTCGGCTGCTAGTCCACCTTTCATGCAGAATCTTAAGGTCCTAGTTCATGTTCAAGGCACCAAAGCCGACTAAATAGTCAATAATCGATACCTAAAACTTGAATTGTACTACTTCTTACTTGCTATTACATCAACTTACAAGCTTCACCTGTGTTCTACTATGGTGCTTTTAGTGTCTCCGTATACCGCAGCACGCGACATAGCTTTGCAGACGATAAGTACAACCGTTTCACAGAAGAGGGGCCAATGTGACGATCTGGCTTTAAGTCGATTCGATAACAAATGACGAAAACGGACGGATTTCTCAGGTTTTTCCTACATATGAACACTTTTCACATCCTCCCCTGCAACTCGGCTGCTAGTCCTCCTTTCATGCAGAATCTTAAGGTCCTAGCTCATGTCCAAGGCACCAAAGCCAGCAAAAAAGTCAATAATCGATACCTAAAACTTGAATTGTACTACTTCTTACTGGCTGTTACATCAACTTAGAAGCTTCATCTGTGTTCTACTATGGTGCTTTTAGTGTCTCCGCATACCGCAGCACGCGACATAGCTTTGCAGACGATAAGTACAACCGTTTCAGAGAGAAGAGCGGCCAATGTGACGATCTTGCTTTAAGTCGATTCGACAACAAATGACGAAAACGGACGGATTTCTCAGGTTTTTACTACATATGAACAGTTTTCACATACAGCCGTACAACGCGGCTGCTAGTTCTCCTTTAATGCAGAATCTTAAGGTACTAGATCATGTCCAAGGCACCAAAGCCAGCTAAAAAGTCTATAATCGATACCTAAGACTTGAATTGTTCTACTTCTCACTCGCTATTACATCAACTTAGAAGCTTCACCTGTGTTCTACTATGGTGCTTTTAGTGTCTCCGTATACCGCAGCACGCGACATAGCTTTGCAGACGATAAGTACAACCGTTTCAGAGAAGAGGGGCACTGTGACGATCTGGCTTTAAGTCGATTCGATAACAAATGACGAAAATGGACGGATTTCTCAGGTTTTTACTACATATGAACACTTTTCACATACTCCCGTGCAACGCGGCTGCTAGTTCTCCTTTCATGCAGAATCTTGAGGTCCTAGCTCATGTCCAAGGCACCAAAGCCAGCTAAAAAGTCAAAAATCCATACCTAAAACGTAAATTGTACTACTTCTTACTGGCTATTACATCAAATTAGAAGCTTCATCTATGTTCTACTATGGTGCTTTTAGTGTCTCCGCATGCCGCAGCACGCGACATAGCTTTGCAGACGATAAGTACAACCGTTTCAGACAGAACTGCAGCCAATGTGATGATCCTGATTTAAGTAGATGCTATAACAAATTATGAAAACGGACGGATTTCTCAGGTTTTTACTACATATGAACACTTTTGACATTCTCCCGTGCAACGCGGCTGCTAGTCCACCTTTCATGCAGAATCTTAAGGTCCTAGCTCATGTTCAAGGCACCAAAGCCGGCTAAAAAGTCAATAATCGATACCTAAAACTTGAATTGTACTACTTCTTACTTGCTATTACATCAACGTAGAAGCTTCATCTGTGTTCTACTATGGTGCTTTTAGTGTCTCCGCATACCGCAGCACGCGACATAGCTGTGCAGACGATAAGTACAACCGTTTCAGAGAGAAGAGCGGCCAATGTGACGATCTGGCTTTAAGTCGATTCGATAACAAATGACGAAAACGGACGGATTTCTAAGGTTTTTACTACATATGAACACTTTTCACATTCTCCCGTGCAACGTGGCTGCTAGTCCTCCTTTCATGCAGAATCTTAAGCTCCTAGCTCATGTCCAAGGCACAAAAGCCAGCAAAATAGTCAATAATCGATACCAAAAACTTGAACTGTACTACTTCTTACTGGTTATTACATCAACTTAGAAGCTTCATCTGTGTTCTACTATGGTGCTTTTAGTGTCTCTGCATACCGCAGCACGTGACATAGCTTTGCAGACGATAAGCACTACCGTTTCAGAGAGAAGATCGGCCAATGTGACGATCTGTCTTTAAGTCGATTCGATAACAAATGACGAAAACGGACGGATTTCTCTGGTTTTTACTACATTTGAACACTTGTCACATTCTCCCGTGCAACTCGGCTGCTAGTCCTTCTTTCATGCAGAATCTTAAGGTCCTAGCTCATGTCCAAGGCACCAAAGCCAGCTAAAAAGTCAATAATCTATAATTAAAACTTGAATTGTACTACTTCTTACTGGTTATTACATCAACTTAGAAGCTTCATCTGTGTTCTACTATGGTGCTTTTAGTGTCTCCGCATAACGCAGCACGCGACATAGCTTTGCAGACGATAAGTACAACCGTTTCACAGAAGAGGGGCCAATGTGACGATCTGGCTTTAAGTCGATTCGATAACAAATGACGAAAACGGACGGAATTCTCAGGTTTTTCCTACATATGAACACTTTTCACATTCTCCCGTGCAACTCGGCTGCTAGTCCTCATTTCATGCAGAATCTTAAGGTCCTAGCTCATGTCCAAGGCACCAAAGCCAGCATAAAAGTCAATAATCGATACCTACAACTTGAATTGTACTACTTCTTACTGGCTGTTACATCAACTTAGAAGCTTCATCTGTGTTCTACTATGGTGCTTTTAGTGTCTCCGCATACCGCAGCACGCGATATAGCTTTGCAGACGATAAGTACAACCGTTTCAGAGAGAAGAGCGGCCAATGTGACGATCTGGCTTTAAGTCGATTCGATAACAAATGACGAAAACGGACGGATTTCTTTAGGTTTTTTATACATATGAACATTTTTCACATTCTCCCGTGCAACTCGACTGCTAGTCCTCCTTTCATGCAGAATCTTAAGGTCCTATCTCATATCCAAGGCACCAAAGCCAGCTAAAAATTAATAATCGATAACTAAAACTTGAATTGTACTACTTCCTGCATGCTATTACATCAACTTAGAAGCTTCATCTGTGTTCTACTATGGTGGTTTAGTGTCTCCGCATACCGCAGCACGCGACATAGCTTTGCAGACGATATGTACAGCCGTTTCAGAGAGAAGAGCGGACAATGTGACGATCTGGCTTTAAGTCGATTCGATAACAAATGACGAAAACGGACGGATTTCTCAGGATGTTACTACATATGAACACTTTTCACATACTCCCGTGCAACGCGGCTGCTAGTTCTCCTTTCATGCAGAATCTTAAGCTCCTAGCTAATGTCCGATGCACCAAAGCCATCTAAATAGTCAATAATCGATACCTAAAACTTGAACTGTACTACTTCTTACTAGCTATTACATCAACTTAGAAGCTTCATCTGTGTTCTACTATGGTGCTTTTAGTGTCTCCGCATACCGCAGGACGCGACATAACTTTGGAGACGATAAGTACAACCTTTACAGTGAGAAGAGCGGCCAATGTGACGATCTGTCTTTAAGTCGATTCGATAACAAATGACGAAAACGGACGGATTTCTCTGGTTTTTACTACATTTGAACACTTGTCACATTCTCCCGTGCAACTCGGCTGCTAGTCCTTCTTTCATGCAGAATCTTAAGGTCCTAGCTCATGTCCAAGGCACCAAAGCCAGCTAAAAAGTCAATAATCTATAATTAAAACTTGAATTGTACTACTTCTTACTGGTTATTACATCAACTTAGAAGCTTCATCTGTGTTCTACTATGGTGCTTTTAGTGTCTCCGCATAACGCAGCACGCGACATAGCTTTGCAGACGATAAGTACAACCGTTTCACAGAAGAGGGGCCAATGTGACGATCTGGCTTTAAGTCGATTCGATAACAAATGACGAAAACGGACGGAATTCTCAGGTTTTTCCTACATATGAACACTTTTCACATTCTCCCGTGCAACTCGGCTGCTAGTCCTCATTTCATGCAGAATCTTAAGGTCCTAGCTCATGTCCAAGGCACCAAAGCCAGCATAAAAGTCAATAATCGATACCTACAACTTGAATTGTACTACTTCTTACTGGCTGTTACATCAACTTAGAAGCTTCATCTGTGTTCTACTATGGTGCTTTTAGTGTCTCCGCATACCGCAGCACGCGATATAGCTTTGCAGACGATAAGTACAACCGTTTCAGAGAGAAGAGCGGCCAATGTGACGATCTGGCTTTAAGTCGATTCGATAACAAATGACGAAAACGGACGGATTTCTTTAGGTTTTTTATACATATGAACATTTTTCACATTCTCCCGTGCAACTCGACTGCTAGTCCTCCTTTCATGCAGAATCTTAAGGTCCTATCTCATATCCAAGGCACCAAAGCCAGCTAAAAATTAATAATCGATAACTAAAACTTGAATTGTACTACTTCCTGCATGCTATTACATCAACTTAGAAGCTTCATCTGTGTTCTACTATGGTGCTTTTAGTGTCTCCGCATACCGCAGCACGCGACATACCTTTGCAGGCGATACGTACAACCGTTTCAGAGAGAAGGGCGGCCAATGTGACGATCTGGCTTTAAATCGATTCGATAACAAATGACGAAAACGGACGGATTTCTTTAGGATTTTACTACATATGAACACTTTTCACATTCTCCCATGGAACTCGGCTGCTAGTCCTCCATTCATGCAGAATCTTAATTCCTAGGTCATGTCCAAGGCTCCAAAGCCAGCTAAAACGTCAAAGATCGATACCTAAAACGTAAATTGTACTACTTCTTACTGGCTACTACATCAACTTAGAAGCTTCATCTATGTTCTACTATGGTGGTTTAGTGTCTCCGCATACCGCAGCACGCGACATAGCTTTGCAGACGATATGTACAGCCGTTTCAGAGAGAAGAGCGGACAATGTGACGATCTGGCTTTAAGTCGATTCGATAACAAATGACGAAAACGGACGGATTTCTCAGGTTGTTACTACATATGAACACTTTTCACACACTCCCGTGCAACGCGGCTGCTAGTTCTCCTTTCATGCAGAATCTTAAGCTCCTAGCTAATGTCCGAGGCACCAAAGCCATCTAAATAGTCAATAATCGATACCTAAAACTTGAACTGTACTACTTCTTACTAGCTATTACATCAACTTAGAAGCTTCATCTGTGTTCTACTATGGTGCTTTTAGTGTCTCCGCATACCGCAGGACGCGACATAACTTTGGAGACGATAAGTACAACCTTTACAGTGAGAAGAGCGGCCAATGTGACGATCTGGCTTTAAGTCGATTCCATAACAAATGACGAAAACGGATGGATTTCTTTCGGTTTTTACTACATATGAACACTTTTCACCTTCTCCCATGCTACTCGGCTGCTAGTCCTCCTTTCATGCAGAATCTTAATTCCTAGGTCATGTCCAAGGCTCCAAAGCCAGCTAAAAAGTCAAAAATCGATACCTAAAACGTAAATTGTACTACTTCTTACTGGCTACTACATCAACTTAGAAGCTTCATCTATGTTCTACTATGGTGGTTTAGTGTCTCCGCATACCGCAGCACGCGACATAGCTTTGCAGACGATATGTACAGCCGTTTCAGAGAGAAGAGCGGCCAATGTGACGATCTGGCTTTAAGTCGATTCGATAACAAATGACGAAAACGGACGGATTTCTCAGGTTGTTACTACATATGAACACTTTTCACATACTCCCGTGCAACGCGGCTGCTAGTCCTCCTTTCATGCAGATTCTTAAGCTCCTAGCTCATGTACAAAGGCACAAAAGCCAGCAAAATAGTCAATAATCGATACCTAAAACTTGAACTGTACTACATCTTACTGGCTATTACATCAACTTAGAAGCTTCATCTGTGTTCCACTATGGTGCTTTTAGTGTCTCCGTATACCGCAGCACGCGACATAGCTTTGCAGACGATAAGTACAACCCTTTCAGGGAAGAGGGGCCAATGTGACAATCTGGGTTTAAGTCGATTCGATAACAAATGACGAAAACGGACGGATTTCTCAGGTTAAAACTACATATGAACACATTTCACATTCTCCCATGCAACTCGGCTGCTAGTCCTCCTTTCATGCAGAATCTTAATTCCTAGGTCATGTCCAAGGCTCCAAAGCCAGCTAAAAAGTCAAAAATCGATACCTAAAACGTAAATTGTACTACTTCTTACTGGCTACTACATCAACTTAGAAGCTTCATCTATGTTCTACTATGGTGGTTTAGTGTCTCCGCATACCGCAGCACGCGACATAGCTTTGCAGACGATATGTACAGCCGTTTCAGAAAGAAGAGCGGCCAATGTGACGATCTGGCTTTGAGTCGATTCGGTAACAAATGACGAAAACGGACGGATTTCTCAGGTTGTTACTACATATGAACACTTTTCACATACTCCCGTGCAACGCGGCTGCTAGTTCTCCTTTCATGCAGAATCTTAAGCACCTAGCTAATGTCCAAGGCACCAAAGCCATCTAAATAGTCAATAATCGATACCAAAAACTTGAACTGTATAACTTCTTACTAGCTATTACATCAACTTAGAAGCTTCATCTGTGTTCTACTATGGTGCTTTTAGTGTCTCCGCATACCGCAGGACGCGACATAGCTTTGGAGACGATAAGTACAACCTTTACAGTGAGAAGAGCGGCCAATGTGACGATCTGGCTTTAAGTCGATCCCATAACAAATGACGAAAACGGACGGATTTCTTTAGGTTTTTACTACATATGAACACTTTTCACATTCTCCCATGCAACTCGGCTGCTAGTCCTCCTTTCATGCAGAATCTTAATTCCTAGGTCATGTCCAAGGCTCCAAAGCCAGCTAAAAAGTCAAAAATCGATACCTAAAACGTAAATTGTACTACTTCTTACTGGCTACTACTTCAACTTAGAAGCTTCATCTATGTTCTACTATGGTGGTTTAGTGTCTCCGCATACCGCAGCACGCGACATAGCTTTGCAGACGATATGTACAGCCGTTTCAGAGAGAAGAGCGGCCAATGTGACGATCTGGCTTTAAGTCGATTCGATAACAAATGACGAAAACATACGGATTTCTCAGGTTGTTACTACATACGAACACTTTTCACATACTCCCGTGCAACGCGGCTGCTAGTCCTCCTTTCATGCAGATTCTTAAGCTCCTAGCTCATGTACAAAGGCACAAAAGCCAGCAAAATAGTCAATAATCGATACCTAAAACTTGAACTGTACTACTTCTTACTAGCTATTACATCAACTTAGAAGCTTCATCTGTGTTCTACTATGGTGCTTTTAGTGTCTCCGTATACCGCAGCACGCGACATAGCTTTGCAGACGATAAGTACAACCGTTTCAGGGAAGAGGGGCCAATGTGACAATCTGGGTTTAAGTCGATTCGATAACAAATGACGAAAACGGACGGATTTCTCAGGTTAAAACTGCATATGAACACTTTTCACATTCTCCCATGCAACTCGGCTGCTAGTCCTCCTTTCATGCAGAATCTTAAGGTCCTAGCTCATGTCCAAGGCACCAAAGAATGGTAAAAAGTCAATAATCGAACCTAAGTCTTGAATTGTACTACATTTAACTGGATATTACATCAACTTAGAAGCTTCATCTATGTTCTACTATGGTGCTTTTAGTGTCTCCGCATAACGCAGCACGCGACATAGCTTTGCAGACGATAAGTACTACCGTTTCAGAGAGAAGATCGGCCAATGTGACGATCTGGCTTTAAATCGATTCGATAACAAATGACGAAAACGGACGGATTTCTTTAGGTTTTTACTACATATGAACACTTTTCACATTCTCCCATGCAACTCGGCTGCTAGTCCTCCTTTCATGCAGAATCTTAATTCCTAGGTCATGTCCAAGGCTCCAAAGCCAGCTAAAAAGTCAAAAATCGATACCTAAAACGTAAATTGTACTACTTCTTACTGGCTACTACATCAACTTAGAAGCTTCATCTATGTTCTACTATGGTGGTTTAGTGTCTCCGCATACCGCAGCACGCGACATAGCTTTGCAGACGATATGTACAGCCGTTTCAGAGAGAAGAGCGGCCAATGTGACGATCTGGCTTTGAGTCGATTCGATAACAAATGACGAAAACAGACGGATTTCTCAGGTTGTTACTACATATGAACACTTTTCACATACTCCCGTGCAACGCGGCTGCTAGTTCTCCTTTCATGCAGAATCTTAAGCTCCTAGCTAATGTCCAAGGCACCAAAGCCATCTTAATAGTCAATAATCGATACCTAAAACTTGAACTGTACTACTTCTTACTAGCTATTACATCAACTTAGAAGCTTCATCTATGTTCTACTATGGTGGTTTAGTGTCTCCGCATACCGCAGCACGCGACATAGCTTTGCAGACGATATGTACAGCCGTTTCAGAGAGAAGAGCGGCCAATGTGACGATCTGGCTTTAAGTCGATTCGATAACAAATGACGAAAACGGACGGATTTCTCAGGTTGTTACTACATATGAACACTTTTCACATACTCCCGTGCAACGCGGCTGCTAGTCCTCCTTTCATGCAGAATCTTAAGGTCCTAGCTCATGTCCAAGGCACCAAAGAATGGTAAAAAGTCAATAATCGAACCTAAGTCTTGAATTGTACTACATTTAACTGAATATTACTTCAACTTAGAAGCTTCATCTGTGTCATACAATTGTGATTTTAGTGTCTCCGCATACCGCAGCACGCGACATAGCTTTGCAGACGATAAGTACAACCGTTTCAGAGAGAAGAGCGGCAAATGTGATGATCTGGCTTTCAGTCGATTCGATAATAAATGACGAAAACGGACGGATTTCTCTGGTTTTTACTACATATGAACACTTTTCACATACTCCCGTGCAACGCGGCTGCTAGTCCTCCTTTCATGCAGAATCTTAAGCTCCTAGCTCATGTCCAAGGCACCAAAGCCAGCTAAATAGTCAATAATCGATACCTAAAATTTGAATTGTACTACTTCTTACTGGTTATTACATCAACTTAGAAGCTTCATCTGTGTTCTACTATGGTGCTTTTAGTGTCTCCGCATACCGCAGCACGCGACATAGCTTTGCAGACGATAAGTACAACCGTTTCAGAGAGAAGAGCGGCCAATGTGACGATCTTGCTTTAAGTCGATTCGATAACAAATGACGAAAACGGACGGATTTCTCAGGTTTTTACTACATATGAACACTTTTCGCATCCTCCCATGAAACTCGGCTGTTAGTCCTCCTTTCATGCAGAATCTTAAGGTCCTAGCTCATGTCCAAGGCACCAAAGCCAGCTAAAAAGTCAAAAATCGATACCTAAAACGTAAATTGTACTACTTCTTATTGGCTATAACATCAACTTAGAAGCTTCATCTGTGTTCTACTATGGTGCTTTTAGTGTCTCCGCATAACGCAGCACGCTACATAGCTTTGCAGACGATAAGTACTACCGTTTCAGAGAGAAGAGCGGTCAATGTGACGATCTGGCTTTTAGTCGATTCGATAACAAACGACGAAAACGGACGGATTTCTCAGGTTTTTACTACATATGAACACTTTTCGCATTCTCCCATGAAACTCGGCTGTTAGTCCTCCTTTCATGCAGAATCTTAAGGTCCTAGCTCATGTCCAAGGCACTAAAGCCAGCTAAAAAGTCAAAAATCGATACCTAAAACGTAAATTGTACTACTTCTTACTGGCTATTACATCAACTTAGAAGCTTCATCTATGTTCTACTATGGTGCTTTTAGTGTCTCCGCATAACGCAGCACGCGACATAGCTTTGCAGACGATAAGTACTACCGTTTCAGAGAGAAGATCGGCCAATGTGACGATCTGGCTTTAAATCGATTCGATAACAAATGACGAAAACAGACGGATTTCTTTAGGTTTTTACTACATATGAACACTTTTCACATTCTCCCATGCAACTCGGCTGCTAGTCCTCCTTTCATGCAGAATCTTAATTCCTAGGTCATGTCCAAGGCTCCAAAGCCAGCTAAAAAGTCAAAAATCGATACCTAAAACGTAAATTGTACTACTTCTTACTGGCTACTACATCAACTTAGAAGCTTCATCTATGTTCTACTATGGTGGTTTAGTGTCTCCGCATACCGCAGCACGCGACATAGCTTTGCAGACGATATGTACAGCCGTTTCAGAGAGAAGAGCGGCCAATGTGACGATCTGGCTTTGAGTCGATTCGATAACAAATGACGAAAACAGACGGATTTCTCAGGTTGTTACTACATATGAACACTTTTCACATACTCCCGTGCAACGCGGCTGCTAGTTCTCCTTTCATGCAGAATCTTAAGCTCCTAGCTAATGTCCAAGGCACCAAAGCCATCTTAATAGTCAATAATCGATACCTAAAACTTGAACTGTACTACTTCTTACTAGCTATTACATCAACTTAGAAGCTTCATCTGTGTTCTACTATGGTGCTTTTAGTGTCTCCGCATACCGCAGGACGCGACATAGCTTTGGAGACGATAAGTACAACCTTTACAGTGAGAAGAGCGGCCAATGTGACGATCTGGCTTTAAGTCGATTCCATAACAAATGACGAAAACGGACGGATTTCTTTAGGTTTTTACTACATATGAACACTTTTCACATTCTCCCATGCAACTCGGCTGCTAGTCCTCCTTTCATGCAGAATCTTAATTCCTAGGTCATGTCCAAGGCTCCAAAGCCAGCTAAAAAGTCAAAAATCGATACCTAAAACGTAAATTGTACTACTTCTTACTGGCTACTACATCAACTTAGAAGCTTCATCTATGTTCTACTATGGTGGTTTAGTGTCTCCGCATACCGCAGCACGCGACATAGCTTTGCAGACGATATGTACAGCCGTTTCAGAGAGAAGAGCGGCCAATGTGACGATCTGGCTTTAAGTCGATTCGATAACAAATGACGAAAACGGACGGATTTCTCAGGTTGTTACTACATATGAACACTTTTCGCATACTCCCGTGCAACGCGGCTGCTAGTCCTCCTTTCATGCAGAATCTTAAGGTCCTAGCTCATGTCCAAGGCACCAAAGAATGGTAAAAAGTCAATAATCGAACCTAAGTCTTGAATTGTACTACATGTAACTGGATATTACTTCAACTTAGAAGCTTCATCTGTGTTATACAATTGTGATTTTAGTGTCTCCGCATACCGCAGCACGCGACATAGCTTTGCAGACGATAAGTACAACCGTTTCAGAGAGAAGAGCGGCAAATGTGATGATCTGGCTTTCAGTCGATTCTACAACAAATGACGAAAACGGACGGATTTCTCTGGTTTTTACTACATATGAACACTTTTCACATACTCTTGTGCAACGCGGCTGCTAGTCCTCCTTTCATGCAGAATCTTAAGCTCCTAGCTCATGTCCAAGGCACCAAAGCCAGCTAAATAGTCAATAATCGATACCTAAAATTTGAATTGTACTACTTCTTACTGGCTATTACATCAACTTAGAAGCTTCATCTGTGTTCTACTATGGTGCTTTTAGTGTCTCCGCATACCGCAGCACGCGACATAGCTTTGCAGACGATAAGTACAACGGTTTCAGAGAGAAGAGCGGCCAATGTGACGATCTTGCTTTAAGTCGATTCGATAACAAATTACGAAAACGGACGGATTTCTCAGGTTTTTACTACATATGAACACTTTTCGCATCCTCCCATGAAACTCGGCTGTTAGTCCTCCTTTCATGCAGAATCTTAAGTTCCTAGCTCATGTCCAAGGCACCAAAGCCAGCTAAAAAGTCAAAAATCGATACCTAAAACGTAAATTGTACTACTTCCTACTGGCTATTTCATCAACTTAGAAGCTTCATCTGTGTTCTACTATGGTGCTTTTAGTGTCTCCGCATAACGAAGCACGCTACATAGCTTTGCAGACGATAAGTACTACCGTTTCAGAGAGAAGAGCGGTCAATGTGACGATCTGGCTTTTAGTCGATTCGATAACAAACGACGAAAACGGACGGATTTCTCAGGTTTTTACTACATATGAACACTTTTCGCATTCTCCCATGAAACTCGGCTGTTAGTCCTCTTTCATGCAGAATCTTAAGGTCCTAACTCATGTCCAAGGCACCAAAGCCAGCTAAAAAGTCAAAAGTCGATACCTAAAACGTAAATTGTACTACTTCTTACTGGCTATTACATCAACTTAGAAGCTTCATCTATGTTCTACTATGGTGCTTTTAGTGTCTCCGCATAACGCAGCACGCGACATAGCTTTGCAGACGATAAGTACTACCGTTTCAGAGAGAAGATCGGCCAATGTGACGATCTGGCTTTAAATCGATTCGATAACAAATGACGAAAACGGACGGATTTCTTTAGGTTTTTACTACATATGAACACTTTTCACATTCTCCCATGCAACTCGGCTGCTAGTCCTCCTTTCATGCAGAATCTTAATTCCTAGGTCATGTCCAAGGCTCCAAAGCCAGCTAAAAAGTCAAAAATCGATACCTAAAACGTAAATTGTACTACTTCTTACTGGCTACTACATCAACTTAGAAGCTTCATCTATGTTCTACTATGGTGGTTTAGTGTCTCCGCATACCGCAGCACGCGACATAGCTTTGCAGACGATATGTACAGCCGTTTCAGAGAGAAGAGCGGCCAATGTGACGATCTGGCTTTGAGTCGATTCGATAACAAATGTCGAAAACAGAAGGATTTCTCAGGTTGTTACTACATATGAACACATTTCACATACTCCCGTGCAACGCGGCTGCTAGTTCTCCTTTCATGCAGAATCTTAAGCTCCTAGCTAATGTCCAAGGCACCAAAGCCATCTTAATAGTCAATAATCGATACCTAAAACTTGAACTGTACTACTTCTTACTAGCTATTACATCAACTAGAAGCTTCATCTGTGTTCTACTATGGTGCTTTTAGTGTCTCTGCATTCCGCAGGACGCGACATAGCTTTGGAGACGATAAGTACAACCTTTACAGTGAGAAGAGCGGCCAATGTGACGATCTGGCTTTAAGTCGATTCCAAAGCCAGCTAAAAAGTCAAAAATCGATACCTAAAACGTAAATTGTACTACTTCTTACTGGCTACTACATCAACTTAGAAGCTTCATCTATGTTCTACTATGGTGGTTTAGTGTCTCCGCATACCGCAGCACGCGACATAGCTTTGCAGACGATATGTACAGCCGTTTCAGAGAGAAGAGCGGCCAATGTGACGATCTGGCTTTAAGTCGATTTGATAACAAATGACGAAAACGGACGGATATCTCAGGTTGTTACTACATATGAACACTTTTCACATACTCCCGTGCAACGCGGCTGCTAGTCCTCCTTTCATGCAGATTCTTAAGCTCCTAGCTCATGTACAAAGGCACAAAAGGCAGCAAAATAGTCAATAATCGATACCTAAAACTTGAACTGTACTACTTCTTACTGGCTATTACATCAACTTAGAAGCTTCATCTGTGTTCTACTATGGTGCTTTTAGTGTCTCCGTATACCGCAGCACGCGACATAGCTTTGCAGACGATAAGTACAACCGTTTCAGGGAAGAGGGGCCAATGTGACAATCTGGGTTTAAGTCGATTCGATAACAAATGACGAAAACGGACGGATTTCTCAGGTTAAAACTACATATGAACACTTTTCACATTCCCCCATGCAACTCGGCTGCTAATCCTTATTTCATGCAGAATCTTAAGGTCCTAGCTCATGTCCAAGGCACCAAAGAATGGTAAAAAGTCAATAATCGAACCTAAGTCTTGAATTGTACTACATTTAACTGGATATTACTTCAACTTAGAAGCTTCATCTGTGTTATACAATTGTGATTTTAGTGTCTCCGCATACCGCAGCACGCGACATAGCTTTGCAGACGATAAGTACAACCGTTTCAGAGAGAAGAGCGGCAAATGTGATGATCTGGCTTTCAGTCGATTCGATAACAAATGACGAAAACGGACGGATTTCTCTGGTTTTTACTACATATGAACACTTTTCACATACTCCCGTGCAACGCGGCTGCTAGTCCTCCTTTCATGCAGAATCTTAAGCTCCTAGCTCATGTCCAAGGCACCAAAGCCAGCTAAATAGTCAATAATCGATACCTAAAGTTTGAATTGTACTACTTCTTACTGGCTATTACATCAACTTAGAAGCTTCATCTGTGTTCTACTATGGTGCTTTTAGTGTCTCCGCATACCGCAGCACGCGACATAGCTTTGCAGACGATAAGTACAACCGTTTCAGAGAGAAGAGCGGCCAATGTGACGATCTTGCTTTAAGTCGATTCTATAACAAATGACGAAAACGGACGGATTTCTCAGGTTTTTACTACATATGAACACTTTTCGCATTCTCCCATGAAACTCGGCTGTTAGTCCTCCTTTCATGCAGAATCTTAAGGTCCTAGCTCATGTCCAAGGCACCAAAGCCAGCTAAAAAGTCAAAAATCGATACCTAAAACGTAAATTGTACTACTTCTTACTGGCTATTACATCAACTTAGAAGCTTCATCTGTGTTCTACTATGGTGCTTTTAGTGTCTCCGCATAACGCAGCACGCGACATAGCTTTGCAGACGATAAGTACAACCGTTTCAGAGAGAAGAGCGGTCAATGTGACGATCTGGCTTTTAGTCGATTCGATAACAAACGACGAAAGCGGACGGATTTCTCATATTTTTACTACATATGAACACTTTTCACATTCTCCCGTGCAACTCGGCTGCTAGTCCTCCTTTCATGCAGAATCTTAAGGTCCTAGCACATGTCCAAGGCACCAAAGCCAGCTAAAATGTCAATAATCGATACATAAAACTTGAATTGTACTACTTCTTACTGGCTATTACATCAACTTAGAAGCTTCATCTGTGTTCTACTATGGTGCTTTTAGTGTCTCCGCATACCGCAGCACGCGACATAGCTTTGCAGACGATAAGTACAACCGTTTCAGAGAGAAGAGCGGCCAATGTGACGATCTGGCTTTAAGTCGATTCGATAACAAATGACGAAAACGGACGGATTTCTGTAGGTTTTTACTACATATTAACATTTTTCACATTCTCCCGTGCAACCCGTTTGCTAATCCTCCTTTCATGCAGAATCTTAAGGTCCTAGCGCATGTCCAAGGCACCAAAGATAGCTAAAAAGTCAATAATCGATACCTAAAAGTTGAACTGTACTACTTGTTACTGGCTATTACATTACTTAGAAGCTTCATCTGTGTTCTACTATGGTGCTTTTAGTGTCTCCGCATACCGCAGCACGCGACATAGCTTTGCAGACGATAAGTACAACCGTTCAGAGAGAAGAGCGGCCAATGTGACGATCTGGCTTTAAGTCGATTCGTTAACAAATGACGAAAACGGACGGATTTCTCAGGTTTTTACTACATATGAACACTTTTCACATACTCCCGTGCAACGCGGCTGCTAGTCCTCCTTTCATGCAGAATCTTAAGCTCCTAGCTAATGTCCAAGGCACCAAAGCTATCTAAATAGTCAATAATCGATACCTAAAACTTGAACTGTACTACTTCTTACTAGCTATTACATCAACTTAGAAGCTTCATCTGTGTTCTACTATGGTGCTTTTAGTGTCTCCGCATACCGCAGCACGCGACATAGCTTTGCAGACGATAAGTACAACCGTTTCAGAGAGAAGTGCGGCCAATGTGACGACATGGCTTTAAGTCGATTCCATAACAAATGACGAAAACGGACGGATTCTCAGGTTTTTACTACATATGAACACTTTTCACATACTCCCGTGCAACGCGGCTGCTAGTCCTCCTTTCATGCAGAATCTTAAGCTCCTAGCTCATGTCCAAGGCACCAAAGCCAGCTAAATAGTCAATAATCGATACCTAAAACTTGAACTGTACTACTTCTTACTAGCTATTACATCAACTTAGTAGCTTCATCTGTGTTCTACTATGGTGCTTTTAGTGTCTCCGCATACCGCAGCACGCGACATAGCTTTGCAGACGGTAAGTACAACCTTTACAGTGAGAAGAGCGGCCAATGTGACGATCTGGCTTTTAGTCAATTCCATAACAAATGACGAAAACGGACGGATTTCTTAAGGTTTTTACTACATATGAACACTTTTCACATTCTCCCATGCAACGCGGCTGCTAGTCCTCCTTTCATGCAGAATCTTAAGGTCCTAGCTCATGTCCAAGGCTCCAAAGCCAGCTAAAAAGTCAAAAATAGATACCTAAAACGTAAATTGTACTACTTCTTACTGGCTATTACATCAACTTAGAAGCTTCATCTATGTTCTACTATGGTGGTTTAGTGTCTCCGCATACCGCAGCACGCGACATAGCTTTGCAGACGATAAGTACAACCGTTTCAGAGAGAAGAGCGGACAATGTGACGATCTGGCTTTAAGTCGATTCGATAAGAAATGACGAAAACGGATGGATTTCTCAGGTTGTTACTACATATGAACACTTTTCACATACTCCCGTGCAACGCGGCTGCTAGTCCTCTTTTCATGCAGATTCTTAAGCTCCTAGCTCATGTACAAAGGCACAAAAGCCAGCAAAATAATCAATAATCGATACCTAAAACTTGAACTGTACTACTTCTTACTGGCTATTACATCAACTTCGAAGCTTCATCTGTGTTCTACTATGGTGCTTTTAGTGTCTCCGCATACCGCAGCACGCGACAAAGCTTTGCAGACGATAAGTACAACCGTTTCAGAGAAGAGGGTCCAAAGTGACAATCTGGGTTTAAGTCGATTCGATAACAAATGACGAAAACGGACGGATTTCTCAGGTTTTTACTACATATGAACACTTAACACATTCTCCCATGCAACTCGGCTGCTAGTCCTCCTTTCATGCAGAATCTTAAGGTCCTAGCTCATGTCGAAGGCACCAAAATATGGTAAAAAGTCAATAATCGAACCAAACTCTTGAATTGTACTACATTTAACTGGATATTACTTCAACTTAGAAGCTTCATCTGTGTTCTACAATGGTGATTTAAGTGTCTCCGCATACCGCAGCACGCGACATAGCTTTGCAGACGATAAGTAAAACCGTTTCAGAGAGAAGAGCGGCCAATGTGACGATCTGGCTTTCAGTCGATTCGATAACAAATGACGAAAACGGACGGATTTCTCTGGTTTGTACTACATATGAACACTTTTCACATAGTCCCGTGCAACGCGGCTGCTAGTCCTCCTTTCATGCAGAATCTTAAGCACCTAGCTCATGTCCAAGGCACCAAGACCAGCTAAATTGTCAATAATCGATACCTAAATCTTGAACTGTACTACTTCTTACTAGCTATTACATCAACTTAGAAGCTTCATCTGTGTTCTACTATGGTGCTTTTAGTGTCTCCGTATACCGCAGCACGCGACATAGCTTTGCAGACGATAAGTATACCGTTTCAGAGAGAAGAGCGGCCAATGTGACGATCTGGCTTTAAGTCGATTCGATAACAAATGACGAAAACGGACGGATTTCTCTGGTTTTTACTACATAAGAACACTTTTCACATACTCCCGTGCAACGCGACTGCTAGTCCTCCTTTCATGCAGAATCGTAAGCTCCTAGCTCATGTACAAAGGCACAAAAGCCAGCAAAATAGTCAATAATCGATAACTAAAACTTGAACTGCACTACTTCTTACTGGCTATTACATCAACTTAGAAGCTTCATCTGTGTTCATTTATGGTGCTTTTAGTGTCTCCGCATACCGCAGCACGCGACATAGCTTTGCGGACGATAAGTACAACCGTTTCAGAGAGAAGAACGGCCAATGTGACGATCTGGCTTTAAGTCGATTCTGTAACAAATGATGAAAACGGACGAATTTCTCAGGTTTTTACTACATATGAACACTTTTCACATTTTCCCGTGCAACTCGGCTGCTAGTTCTCCTTTCATGCAGAATCTTAAGGTCCTAGCTCATGTTCAAGGCACCAAAGCAGGCTAAAAAGTCAATAATCGATACCTAAAACTTGAATTGTACTACTTCTTACTTGCTATTAAATCAACTTAGAAGCTTCATCTGTGTTCTACTATGGTGCTTTTAGAGTCTCCACATACCGCAGCACTCGACATACCTTTGCAGACGATAAGTACAACCGTTTCAGAGAGAAGACCGGCTAATGTGACGATCTGGCTTTAAGTCGATGCGATAACAAATGACGAAAACAGACGGGTTTCTCAGGTTTTTACTACATATGAACACTTTTCGCATTCACCCGTGCAACTCGGCTGCTAGTCCTCCTTTCATGCAGAATCTTAAGGTCCTAGCTCATGTCCAATGTACCAAAGCCAGCTAAAAAGTCAATAATCGATAACTAAAACTTGAATTGTACTACTTCTTACTTGCTATTACATCAACTTAGAAGCTTCATGTGTGTTCTACTATGGTGCTT
Source organism: Schistocerca gregaria (assembly GCF_023897955.1). Classification (NCBI taxonomy): domain Eukaryota; kingdom Metazoa; phylum Arthropoda; class Insecta; order Orthoptera; family Acrididae; genus Schistocerca; species Schistocerca gregaria. The sequence goes on along the minus strand of NW_026061828.1, from coordinate 2,452,920 downwards.
TTAGTGTTCCGCATACTGCAGCACGCGACATAGCTTTGCAGACGATAAGTACAACCGTTTCAGAGAGAAGAGCGACCAATGTGACGATCTGGCTTTAAGTCGATTCGATAACAAATGACAAAAACGGACGGATTTCTCAGGTTTTTACTACATATGAACACTTTTCACATACTCCCGTGCAACGCGGCTGCTAGTTCTCTTTTCATGCAGAATCTTAAGTTCCTAGCTCATGTCCAAGGCACCAAAGCCAGCAAAATAGTCAGTAATCGATACCTAAAACTTGAATTTTACTACTTCTTACTGGCTATTACATCAACTTAGAAGCCTCATCTGTGTTCTACTATGGTGCTTTTAGTGTCTCCGCATACCGCATCACGCGACATATCTTTGCAGACGATAAGTACAATGTGACGATCTGGCTTCAAGTTGATTCGATAACAAATGACGAAAACGGACGGATTTCTCACTTTTTTACTACATATGAACACTTTTCACAATACTCCCGTGCAACGCGGCTACTAGTACTCCTTTCATGCAGAATCCTAAGGTCCTACCTCATGTCCAAGGCTCCAAAGCCAGCTAAAAAGTCAAAAATCGATACCTAAAACGTAAATTGTACTACTTCTTACTGGCTATTACATCAACTTAGAAGCTTCATCTATGTTCTGCTATGGTGGTTTAGTGTCTCCGCATACCGCAGCACGCGACATAGCTTTGCAGACGATAAGTACAACCGTTTCAGAGAGAAGAGCGGACAATGTGACGATCTGGCTTTAAGTCGATTCGATAACAAATGACGAAAACGGACGGATTTCTCTGGTTTTTACTACATATGAACACTTTTCACATACTCCCGGCAACGCGGCTGCTAGTCCTCCTTACATGCAGAATCTTAAGCTCCTAGCTCATGTCCAAGGCACCAAAGCCAGCTAAATAGTCAATAATCGATACCTAAATCTTGAACTGTACTACTTCTTACTAGCTATTACATCAACTTAGAAGCTTCATCTGTGTTCTACTATGGTGCTTTTAGTGTCTCCATATACCGCAGCACGCGACATAGCTTTGCAGACGATAAGTACTACCGTTTCAGAGAGAAGAGCGGCCAATGTGACGATCTGGCTTTAAGTCGATTCGATAACAAATAAAGAAAACGGACGGATTTCTCAGGTTGTTACTACATATGAACACTTTTCACATACTCCCGTGCAACGCGGCTGCTAGTCCTCTTTTCATGCAGATTCTTAAGCTCCTAGCTCATGTACAAAGGCACAAAAGCCAGCAAAATAGTCAATAATCGATACCTAAAACTTGAACTGTACTACTTCTTACTGGCTATTACTTCAACTTAGAAGCTTCATCTGTGTTCTACTATGGTGCTTTTAGTGTCTCCGTATACCGCAGCACGCGACATAGCTTTGCAGACGATAAGTACAACCGTTTCAGAGAAGAGGGGCCAATGTGACAATCTGGGTTTAAGTCGATTCGATAACAAATGACGAAAACGGACTGATTTCTCAGGTTTTTACTACATATGAACACTTTTCACATTCTCCCATGCAACTCGGCTGCTAGTCCTCCTTTCATGCAGAATCTTAAGGTCCTAGCTCATGTCCAAGGCACCAAAGAATGGTAAAAAGTGAATAATCGAACCTAAGTCTTGAATTGTACTACATTTAACTGGATATTACTTCAACTTAGAAGCTTCATCTGTGTTCTACAATGGTGATTTAAGTGTCTCCGCATACCGCAGCACGCGACATAGCTTTGCAGATGATAAGTACAACCGTTTCAGAGAGAAGAGCGGCCAATGTGACGATCTGGCTTTCAGTCGATTCGATAACAAATGACGAAAACGGACGGATTTCTCTGGTTTTTACTACATATGAACACTTTTCACATACTCCCGGGCAACGCGGCTGCTAGTCCTCCTTACATGCAGAATCTTAAGCTCCTAGCTCATGTCCAAGGCACCAAAGCCAGCTAAATAGTCAATAATCGATACCTAAATCTTGAACTGTACTACTTCTTACTAGCTATTACATCAACTTAGAAGCTTCATCTGTGTTCTACTATGGTGCTTTTAGTGTCTCCATATACCGCAGCACGCGACATAGCTTTGCAGACGATAAGTACTACCGTTTCAGAGAGAAGAGCGGCCAATGTGACGATCTGGCTTTAAGTCGATTCGATAACAAATAAAGAAAACGGACGGATTTCTCAGGTTGTTACTACATATGAACACTTTTCACATACTCCCGTGCAACGCGGCTGCTAGTCCTCTTTTCATGCAGATTCTTAAGCTCCTAGCTCATGTACAAAGGCACAAAAGCCAGCAAAATAGTCAATAATCGATACCTAAAACTTGAACTGTACTACTTCTTACTGGCTATTACATCAACTTAGAAGCTTCATCTATGTTCTACTATGGTGGTTTAGTGTCTCCGCATACCGCAGCACGCGACATAGCTTTGCAGACGATAAGTACAACCGTTTCAGAGAGAAGAGCGGCCAATGTGACGATCTGGCTTTAAGTCGATTCGATAACAAATGACGAAAACGGACGGATTTCTCAGGTTGTTACTACATATGAACACTTTTCACATACTCCCGTGCAACGCGGCTATTAGTCCTCTTTTCATGCAGATTCTTAAGCTAATAGCTCATGTACAAAGGCACAAAAGCCAGCAAAATAGTCAATAATCGATACCTAAAACTTGAACTGTACTACTTCTTACTGGCTATTACATCAACTTAGAAGCTTCATCTGTGTTCTACTATGGTGCTTTTAGTGTCTCCGTATACCGCAGCACGCGACATAGCTTTGCAGACGATAAGTACAACCGTTTCAGAGAAGAGGGGCCAATGTGACAATCTGGGTTTAAGTCGATTCGATAACAAATGACGAAAACGAACGGATTTCTCAGGTTTTTACTACATATGAACACTTTTAACATTCTCCCATGCAACTCGGCTGATAGTCCTCCTTTCATGCAGAATCTTAAGGTCCTACATCATGTCCATGGCTCCAAAGCCAGGTAAAAAGTCAAAAATCGATTCCTAAAACGTAAATTGTACTACTTCTTACTGGCTATTAGATCAACTTAGAAGCTTCATCTATGTTCTACTATGGTGCTTTTAGTGTCTCCGCATACCGCAGCACGCGACATAGCTTTGCAGACGATAAGTACAGCCGTTTCAGACAGAACTGCGGCTAATGTGACGATCTGGATTTAAGTCGATTCTGTAACAAATGATGAAAACGGACGGATTTCTCAGGTTTTTACTACATATGAACACTTTTCACATTTTCCCGTGCAACTCGGCTGCTAGTCCTCCTTTCATGCGGAATCTTAAGGTCCTAGCTCATGTTCAAGGCACCAAAGCCGGCTAAAAAGTCTATAATCGATACCTAAAACTAGAATTGTACTACTTCTTACTTGCTATTAAATCAACTTAGAAGCTTCATCTGTGTTCTACTATGGTGCTTTTAGTGTCTCCACATACCGCAGCACTCGACATACCTTTGCAGACGATAAGTACAACCGTTTCAGAGAGAAGACCGGCCAATGTGACGATCTGGCTTTAAGTCGATTCGATAACAAATGAGGAAAACGGACGGGTTTCTCAGGTTTTTACTACATATGAACACTTTTCGCATTCACCCGTGCAACTCGGCTGCTAGTCCTCCTTTCATGCAGAATCTTAAGCTCCTAGCTCATGTCCAATGTACCAAAGCCAGCTAAAAAGTCAATAATCGATACCTAAAACTTGAAATGTACTTCTTCTTACTTGCTATTACATCAACTTAGAAGCTTCATGTGTGTTCTACTATGGTGCTTTTAGTGTCTCCGCATACTGCAGCACGCGACATAGCTTTGCAGACGATAAGTACAACCGTTTCAGAGAGAAGAGCGGCCAATGTGACGATCTGGCTTTAAGTCGTTTCGATAACAAATGACGAAAACGGACGGATTTCTCAGGTTTTTACTACATATGAACACTTTTCACATACTCCCGTGCAACGCTGCTGCTAGTCCTCCTTTCATGCATAATCTTAAGCTCCTAGCTCATGTCCAAGGCACAAAAGCCAGCAAAATAGTCAATAATCGATACCTAAAACTTGAACTGTACTACTTCTTACTGGCTATTACATCAACTTAGAAGCCTCATCTGTGTTCCACTATGGTGCTTTTAGTGTCTCCGCATACCGCAGCACGCGACATAGCTTTGCAGACGATAAGTACAACCGTTTCAGAGAAGAGCGTCCAATGTGACAATCTGGCTTTAAGTCGATTCGATAACAAATGACGAAAACGAACGGATTTCTCAGGTTTTTACTACATATGAATACTTTTCACATACTCCCGATCAACTCGGCTGCTAGTCCTCCTTTCATGCAGAATCTTAAGGTCCTAGCTCAGGTCCAAGGCACCAAAGCAAGCTAAAAAGTCAATAATCGATACCTAAAACTTGAATTGTACTACTTCTTACTGGCTATTACATCAACTTGGAAGCTTCATCTGTGTTCCACTATGGTGATTTTAATGTCTCCGCATACCGCAACACGCGACATAGCTTTGCAGACGATAAGTACAAACGTTTGAGAGAGAAGAGAGGCCAATGTGACGATCTTGCTTTAAGTCGATTCGATAATAAATTACGTAAACGGACGGATTTCTCAGGTTTTAACTACACATGAACACTTTTCGCATTCTCCCGTTCAACTCGACTGCTAGTCCTCCTTTCATGCAGTATTTAAGGTAATAGCTCATGTCCAAGGCATCAAAGCCAGCTAAAATGTCAATAATCGATACCTAAAACTTGAATTGTACTACTTCTTACTGGCTATTACATCAACTTAGAAGCTTCATCTTTGTTCTACTATGGTGCTTTTAGTGTCTCCGCATACCGCAGCACGCGACATAGCTTTGCAGACGATAAGTACAACCGTTTCAGAGAGAAGAGCGGCTACTGTGACGCACTGCTTTAAGTCGATTCGATAATAAATTACGAAAACGGACGGATTTCTCAGGTTTTTACTACATATGAACACTTTTCGCATTCTCCCGTGCAACTCGGCTGCTAGTCCTCCTTTCATGCAGAATCTTAAGGTCCTAGCTCATGTCCAAGGCACCAAAGCCAGCTAAAAAGTCAATATTCGATACCTAAAACTTAAATTGTACTACTCCTTACTGGCTATCACATCAACTTAGAAGCTTCATCTGTGTTCTACTATGGAGATTTTAGTGTCTCCGCATAACGCAGCACGCGACATAGCTTTGCAGACGATAAGTACAACCGTTTCAGAGAGAAGAGCGGGCAATGTGACGATCTGGCTTCAAGTTGATTCGATAACAAATGACGAAAACGGACGGATTTCTCAGGTTTTTACTACATATGAACACTTTTCACATTCTCCCATGCAACTCGGCTGCTAGTCCTCCTTTCATGCAGAATCTTAAGGACATAGCTCATGTCCAAGGCACCAAAGCCAGCTAAAAAGTCAATAATCGATACCTAAAACTTGAATTGTACTACTTCTTACTGGATATTACATCAACTTAGAAGCTTCATCTGTGTTCCGCTATGTTGATTTTAGTGCCTCCGCATACCGCAGCACGCGACATAGCTTAGGAGACGATAAGTACAACCGTTTCAGAGAGAAGAGCGACCAATGTGACGATCTGGCTTTAAGTCGATTCGATAACAAATGACAAAAACGAACGGATTTCTCAGGTTTTTACTACATATGAACACTTTTCACATTGTCCCTTGCAACTCGGCTGCTAGACCTCCTTTCATGCAGAATCTTAAGGTCCTAGCTCATGTCCAAGGCACCAAAGCCAGCAAAAAGTCCATAATCGATACCTAAAACTTGAATTGTACTACTTCTTACTGGCTATTACATCAACTTAGAAGCTTAATCTGTGTTCTACTATGGTGCTTTTAGTGTCTCCGCATACCGCAGAACGCGACATAGCTTTGCAGACGATAAGTACAACCGTTTCAGAGAGAAGAGCGGCCAATGTGACGCGCTGCTTGAAGTCGATTCGATAATAAATTACGAAAACGGACGGATTCCTCACGTTTTTACTTCATATGAACACTTTTCACATTCTCCCTTGCAACTCGGCTGCTAGTCCTCCTTTCATGCAGAATCTTAAGGTCCTAGCCTGTGTCCAAGGCACCAAAGCCAGCAAAAAGTCCATAATCGATAACTAAAACTTGAATTTTACTACTTCTTACTGGCTATTTCATCAACTTAAAGGCTTAATCTGTGTTCTACTATAGTGCTTTTAGTGTCTCCACATACCGCAGCACGCGACATAGCTTTGCAGACGATAAGTACAACCGTTTCAGAGAGAAGAGCGGCCAATGTGACGCACTGCTTTAAGTCGATTCGATAATAAATTACGAAAACGGTCGGATTTCTCAGGTTTTTACTACATATGAACACTTTTCACATCCTCCCGTGCAACTCGGCTGCTAGTCCTCCTTTCATGCAGAATCTTAAGGTCCTAGCTCATGTCCAAGGCACCAAAGCCAGCTAAAAAGTCAATAATCGATACCGAAAACTTGAATTGTACTACTTCTTACTGGCTATTACATCAACTTAGAAGCTTAATCTGTGTTCTACTATGGTGCTTTTAGTGTCTCCGCATACCGCAGCACGCGACATAGCTTTGCAGACGATAAGTACAACCGTTTCAGAGAGAAGAGCGGCCAGTGTGACGATCTGGCTTTAAGTCGATTCGATAATAAATTACGTAAACGGACGGATTTCTCAGGATTTTACTACATATGAACACTTTTCACATTCTCCCATGCAACTCGGCTGCTAGTCCTCCTTTCATGCAGAATCTTAAGGACATAGCTCATGTCCAAGGCACAAAAGCCAGCTAAAAAGTCAATAATCGTTACCTAAAACTTGAATTGTACTACTTCTTACTGGCTATTACATCAACTTAAAAGCTTAATCTGTGTTCTACTATGGTGCTTTTAGTGTCTCCGCATACCGCAGCACGCGACATAGCTTTGCAGACGATAGGTACAACCGTTTCAGAGAGGAGGGCGGCCAATGTGACGCACTGCTTTAAGTCGATTCGATAATAAATTACGAAAACGGTCGGATTTCTCAGGTTTTTACTACATATGAACACTTTTCACATCCTCCCATGCAACGCGGCTGCTAGTCCTCCTTTCATGCAGAATCTTAAGGTCCTAGCTCATGTTCAAGGCACCAAATCCAGCTAAAAAGTCAATTATCGATACCTAAAACTTGAATTGTACTACTTCTTACTGGCTATTACATCAACTTAGAAGCTTCATCTGTGTTATACTATGGTGATTTTAGTGAATCCGGCACGCGACATAGCTTTGCAGACGATAAGTACAACCGTTTCAGAGAGAAGAGCGGCCAATGTGACGATCTGGCTTTAAGTCGATTCGATAATAAATTACCTAAACGGACGGATTTCTCAGGATTTTACTACACATGAACACATTTCACCGGCTGCTAGTCCTCCTTTCATGCAGAATCTTAAGGACCTAGCTCATGTCCAAGGCACAAAAGCCAGCTAAAAAGTCAATAATCGTTACCTAAAACTTGAATTGTACTACTTCTTACTGGCTATTATATCAACATAGAAGCTTCATCTGTGTTCCACTATGGTGATTTTAGTGCCTCCGCATACCGCAGCACGCGACATAGTTTTGCAGACGATAAGTTCAACCGTTTCAGATAGAGGAGCGGCCAATGTGACGATCTGGCTTTAAGTCGATTCGATAACAAATGACGAAAATGGACGGATTTCTCAGGTTTTTACTACATATAAACTCTTTTCACATACTCCCATGCAACGCGGCTGCTAGTCCTGATTTCATGCAGAATCTTAAGGTCCTAGCTCATGTCCAAGGCACCAAAGCCAGCTAAAAAGTCCATAATCGATACCTAAAACTTGAATTGTACTACTTCTTACTGGCTATTACATCAACTTAAAAGCTTAATCTGTGTTCTACTATAGTGCTTTTAGTGTCTCCGCATACCGCAGCACGCGACATAGCTTTGCAGACGATAAGTACAACCGTTTCAGAGAGAAGAGCGGCCAATGTGACGCACTGCTTTAAGTCGATTCGATAATAAATTACGAAAACGGTCGGATTTCTCAGGTTTTTACTACATATGAACACTTTTCACATCCTCCCATGCAACGCGGCTGCTAGTCCTCCTTTCATGCAGAATCTTAAGGTCGTAGCTCATGTCCAAGGCACCAAAGTCAGCTAAAAAGTCAATAATCGATACCTAAAACTTGAATTGTACTACTTCTTACTGGCTATTACATCAACTTAGAAGCTTAATCTGTGTTCTACTATGGTGATTTTAGTGTCTCCGCATACCGCAGCACGCGACATAGCTTTGCAGACGATAAGTACAAACGTTTGAGAGAGAAGAGAGGCCAATGTGACGATCTTGCTTTAAGTCGATTCGATAATACATTACGTAAACGGACGGATTTCTCAGGATTTAACTACACATGAACACTTTTCGCATTCTCCCCTTCAACTCGACTGCTAGTCCTCCTTTCATGCAGAATCTTAAGGTCCTAGCTCATGTCCAAGGCACCAAAGCCAGCTAAAAAGTCAATATTCGATACCTAAAACTTAAATTGTACTACTCCTTACTGGCTATCACATCAACTTAGAAGCTTCATCTGTGTTCTACTATGGAGATTTTAGTGTCTCCGCATAACGCAGCACGCGACATAGCTTTGCAGACGATAAGTACAACCGTTTCAGAGAGAAGAGCGGGCAATGTAACGATCTGGCTTCAAGTTGATTCGATAACAAATGACGAAAACGGAGGGATTTCTCAGGTTTTTACTACATATGAACACTTTTCACATTCTCCCATGCAACTCGGCTGCTAGTCCTCCTTTCATGCAGAATCTTAAGGACATAGCTCATGTCCAAGGCACCAAAGCCAGCTAAAAAGTCAATAATCGATACCTAAAACTTGAATTGTACTACTTCTTACTGGATATTACATCAACTTAGAAGCTTCATCTGTGTTCCGCTATGTTGATTTTAGTGCCTCCGCATACCGCAGCACGCGACATAGCTTAGGAGACGATAAGTACAACCGTTTCAGAGAGAAGAGCGACCAATGTGACGATCTGGCTTTAAGTCGATTCGATAACAAATGACAAAAACGAACGGATTTCTCAGGTTTTTACTACATATGAACACTTTTCACATTGTCCCTTGCAACTCGGCTGCTAGACCTCCTTTCATGCAGAATCTTAAGGTCCTAGCTCATGTCCAAGGCACCAAAGCCAGCAAAAAGTCCATAATCGATACCTAAAACTTGAATTGTACTACTTCTTACTGGCTATTACATCAACTTAGAAGCTTAATCTGTGTTCTACTATGGTGCTTTTAGTGTCTCCGCATACCGCAGCACGCGACATAGCTTTTCAGACGATAAGTACAACCGTTTCAGAGAGAAGAGCGGCCAATGTGACAATCTGGCTTTAAGTCGATTCGATAATAAATTACGTAAACGGACAGATTTCTCAGGATTTTACTACACATGAACACTTTTCGCATTCTCCCGTTCAACTCGGCTACTAGTCCTCCTTTCATGCAGAATCTTAAGGACATAACTCATGTCCAAGGCACATAAGCCAGCTGAAAAGTCAATAATCGTTACCTAAAACTTGAATTGTACTACTTCTTACTGGCTATCATATCAACTTAGAAGCTTCATCTGTGTTCCACTATGGTGATTTTTGTGCCTCCGCATACCGCAGCACGCGACATAGTTTTGCAGACGATAAGTTCAACCGTTTCAGATAGAGGAGCGGCCAATGTGACGATCTGGCTTTAAGTCGATTCGATAACAAATGACGAAAATGGACGGATTTCTCAGGTTTTTACTACATATAAACTCTTTTCACATACTCCCTTGAAACGCGGCTGCTAGTCCTCCTTTCATGCAGAATCTTAAGGTCCTAGCTCATGTCCAAGGCACCAAAGCCATCTAAAAAGTCCATAATCGATACCTAAAACTTGAATTGTACTACTTCTTACTGGCTATTACATCAACTTAAAAGCTTAATCTGTGTTCTACTATGGTGCCTTTAGTGTCTCCGCATACCGCAGCACGCGACATAGCTTTGCAGACGATAAGTACAACCGTTTCAGAGAGAAGGGCGGCCAATGTGACGCGCTGCTTGAAGTCGATTCGATAATAAATTACGAAAACGGACGGATTCCTCACGTTTTTACTTCATATGAACACTTTTCACATTCTCCCTTGCAACTCGGCTGCTAGTCCTCCTTTCATGCAGAATCTTAAGGTCCTAGCCTGTGTCCAAGGCACCAAAGCCAGCAAAAAGTCCATAATCGATACCTAAAACTTGAATTGTACTACTTCTTACTGGCTATTTCATCAACTTAAAGGCTTAATCTGTGTTCTACTATAGTGCTTTTAGTGTCTCCACATACCGCAGCACGCGACATAGCTTTGCAGACGATAAGTACAACCGTTTCAGAGAGAAGAGCGGCCAATGTGACGCACTGCTTTAAGTCGATTCGATAATAAATTACGAAAACGGTCGGATTTCTCAGGTTTTTACTACATATGAACACTTTTCACATCCTCCCGTGCATCTCGGCTGCTAGTCCTCCTTTCATGCAGAATCTTAAGGTCCTAGCTCATGTCCAAGGCACCAAAGCCAGCTAAAAAGTCAATAATCGATACCTAAAACTTGAATTGTACTACTTCTTACTGGCTATTACATCAACTTAGAAGCTTAATCTGTGTTCTACTATGGTGCTTTTAGTGTCTCCGCATACCGCAGCACGCGACATAGCTTTGCAGACGATAAGTACAACCGTTTCAGAGAGAAGAGCGGCCAGTGTGACGATCTGGCTTTAAGTCGATTCTATAATAAATTACGTAAACGGACGGATTTCTCAGGATTTTACTACATATGAACACTTTTCACATTCTCCCATGCAACTCGGCTGCTAGTCCTCCTTTCATGCAGAATCTTAAGGACATAGCTCATGTCCAAGGCACAAAAGCCAGCTAAAAAGTCAATAATCGTTACCTAAAACTTGAATTGTACTACTTCTTACTGGCTATTATATCAACTTAGAAGCTTCATCTGTGTTCCACTATGGTGATTTTAGTGCCTCCGCATACCGCAGCACGCGACATAGTTTTGCAGACGATAAGTTCAACCGTTTCAGATAGAGGAGCGGCCAATGTGACGATCTGGCTTTAAGTCGATTCGATAACAAATGACGAAAATGGACGGATTTCTCAGGTTTTTACTACATATAAACTCTTTTCACATACTCCCATGCAACGCGGCTGCTAGTCCTCCTTTCATGCAGAATCTTAAGGTCCTAGCTCATGTCCAAGGCACCAAGGCCAGCTAAAAACTCCATAATCGATACCTAAAACTTGAATTGTACTACTTCTTACTGGCTATTACATCAACTTAAAAGCTTAATCTGTGTTCTACTATAGTGCTTTTAGTGTCTCCGCATACCGCAGCACGCGACATAGCTTTGCAGACGATAGGTACAACCGTTTCAGAGAGAAGGGCGGCCAATGTGACGCACTGCTTTAAGTCGATTCGATAAGAAATTACGAAAACGGTCGGATTTCTCAGGATTTTACTACATATGAACACTTTTCACATCCTCCCATGCAACGCGGCTGCTAGTCCTCCTTTCATGCAGAATCTTAAGGTCCTAGCTCATGTCCAAGGCACCAAAGCCAGCTAAAAAGTCAATTATCGATACCTAAAACTTGAATTGTACTACTTCTTACTGGCTATTACATCAACTTAGAAGCTTCATCTGTGTTATACTATGGTGATTTTAGTGACTCCGGCACGCGACATAGCTTTGCAGACGATAAGTACAACCGTTTCAGAGAGAAGAGCGGCCAATGTGACGATCTGGCTTTAAGTCGATTCGATAATAAATTACGTAAACGGACGGATTTCTCAGGATTTTACTACACATGAACACTTTTCACCGGCTGCTAGTCCTCCTTTCATGCAGAATCTTAAGGACCTAGCTCATGTCCAAGGCACAAAAGCCAGCTAAAAAGTCAATAATCGTTACCTAAAACTTGAATTGTACTACTTCTTACTGGCTATTATATCAACATAGAAGCTTCATCTGTGTTCCACTATGGTGATTTTAGTGCCTCCGCATACCGCAGCACGCGACATAGTTTTGCAGACGATAAGTTCAACCGTTTCAGATAGAGGAGCGGCCAATGTGACGATCTGGCTTTAAGTCGATTCGATAACAAATGACGAAAATGGACGGATTTCTCAGGTTTTTACTACATATAAACTCTTTTCACATACTCCCATGCAACGCGGCTGCTAGTCCTGATTTCATGCAGAATCTTAAGGTCCTAGCTCATGTCCAAGGCACCAAAGCCAGCTAAAAAGTCCATAATCGATACCTAAATCTTGAATTGTACTACTTCTTACTGGCTATTACATCAACTTAAAAGCTTAATCTGTGTTTTACTATAGTGCTTTTAGTGTCTCCGCATACCGCAGCACGCGACATAGCTTTGCAGACGATAAGTACAACCGTTTCAGAGAGAAGAGCGGCCAATGTGACGCACTGCTTTAAGTCGATTCGATAATAAATTACGAAAACGGTCGGATTTCTCAGGTTTTTACTACATATGAACACTTTTCGCATCCTCCCATGCAACGCGGCTGCTAGTCCTCCTTTCATGCAAAATCTTAAGGTCCTAGCTCATGTCCAAGGCACCAAAGTCAGCTAAAAAGTCAATAATCGATACCTAAAACTTGAATTGTACTACTTCTTACTGGCTATTACATCAACTTAGAAGCTTAATCTGTGTTCTACTATGGTGCTTTTAGTGTCTCCGCATACCGCAGCACGCGACATAGCTTTGCAGACGATAAGTACAACCGTTTCAGAGAGTAGAGCGGCCAATGTGACGCACTGCTTTAAGTCGATTCGATAAGAAATTACGAAAACCGTCGGATTTCTCAGGTTTTTACTACATATGAACACTTTTCACATTGACCCTTGCAACTCGGCTGCTAGTCTTCCTTTCATGCAGAATCTTAAGGTCCTAGCTCATGTCCAATGCAGAAAAGCCAGCTAAAAAGTCAATAATCGATACCTAAAACTTGAATTGTACTACTTCTTACTGTCTATTACATCAACTTAGAAACTTAATCTGTGTTCTACTATGGTGCTTTTAGTGTCTCCGCATACCGCAGCACGCGACATAGCTTTGCAGACGATAAGTACAACCGTTTCAGAGAGAAGAGCGGCCAATGTGACGATCTGGCTTTAAGTCGATTCGATAATAAATTACGTAAACGGACGGATTTCTCAGGATTTTACTACACATGAACACTTTTCACCGGCTGCTAGTCCTCCTTTCATGCAGAATCTTAAGGACCTAGCTCATGTCCAAGGCACAAAAGCCAGCTAAAAAGTCAATAATCGTTACCTAAAACTTGAATTGTACTACTTCTTACTGGCTATTATTTCAACATAGAAGCTTCATCTGTGTTCCACTATGGTGATTTTAGTGCCTCCGCATACCGCAGCACGCGACATAGTTTTGCAGACGATAAGTTCAACCGTTTCAGATAGAGGAGCGGCCAATGTGACGATCTGGCTTTAAGTCGATTCGATAACAAATGACGAAAATGGTCGGATTTCTCAGGTTTTTACTACATATAAACTCTTTTCACATACTCCCATGCAACGCGGCTGCTAGTTCTCCTTTCATGCAGAATCTTAAGGTCCTAGCTCATGTCCAAGGCACCAAAGCCAGCTAAAAAGTCCATAATCGATACCTAAAACTTGAATTGTACTACTTCTTACTGGCTATTACATCAACTTAAAAGCTTAATCTGTGTTCTACTATAGTGCTTTTAGTGTCTCCGCATACCGCAGCACGCGACATAGCTTTGCAGACGATAAGTACAACCGTTTCAGAGAGAAGAGCGGCCAATGTGACGCACTGCTTTAAGTCGATTCGATAATAAATTACGAAAACGGTCGGATTTCTCAGGTTTTTACTACATATGAACACTTATCACATCCTCCCATGCAACGCGGCTGCTAGTCTTCCTTTCATGCAGAATCGTAAGGTCCTAGCTCATGTCCAAGGCACCAAAGTCAGCTAAAAAGTCAATAATCGTTACCTAAAACTTGAATTGTACTACCTCTTACTGGCTATTACATCAACTTAGAAGCTTAATCTGTGTTATACTATGGTGCTTTTAGTGTCTCCGCATACCGCAGCACGCGACATAGCTTTGCAGACGATAAGTACAACCGTTTCAGAGAGAAGAGCGGCCAATGTGACGCGCTGCTTGAAGTCGATTCCATAATAAATTACGAAAACGGACGTATTCCTCACGTTTTTACTACATATGAACACTTTTCACATTCTCCCTTGCAACTCGGCTGCTAGTCCTCCTTTCATGCAGAATCTTAAGGTCCTAGCCTGGGTCCAAGTCACCAAAGCCAGCAAAAAGTCCGTAATCGATACCTAAAACTTGAATTGTACTACTTCTTACTGGCTATTTCATCAACTTAAAAGCTTAATCTGTGTTCTACTATAGTGCTTTTAGTGTCTCCGTATACCGCAGCACGCGACATAGCTTTGCAGACGATAAGTACAACCGTTTCAGAGAGAAGAGCGGCCAATGTGACGATCTGGCTTTAAGTCGATTCGATAACAAATGACGAAAATGGACGGATTTCTCAGGTTTTTACTACATATAAACTCTTTTCACATACTCGCATGCAACGCGGCTGCTAGTCCTCCTTTCATGCAGAATCTTAAGGTCCTAGCTCATGTCCAAGGCACCAAAGCCATCTAAAAAGTCCATAATCGATACCTAAAACTTGAATTGTACTACTTCTTACTGGCTATTACATCAACTTAAAAGCTTAATCTGTGTTCTACTATGGTGCTTTTAGTGTCTCCGCATACCGCAGCACGCGACATAGCTTTGCAGACGATAAGTACAACCGTTTCAGAGAGAAGAGCGGCCAATGTGACGCGCTGCTTGAAGTCGATTCGATAATAAATTACGAAAACGGACGGATTCCTCACGTTTTTACTTCATATGAACACTTTTCACATTCTCCCTTGCAACTCGGCTGCTAGTCCTCCTTTCATGCAGAATCTTAAGGTCCTAGCCTGTGTCCAAGGCACCAAAGCCAGCAAAAAGTCCATAATCGATACCTAAAACTTGAATTGTACTACTTCTTACTGGCTATTTCATCAACTTAAAGGCTTAATCTGTGTTCTACTATAGTGCTTTTAGTGTCTCCACATACCGCAGCACGCGACATAGCTTTGCAGACGATAAGTACAACCGTTTCAGAGAGAAGAGCGGCCAATGTGACGCACTGCTCTAAGTCGATTCGATAATAAATTACGAAAACGGTCGGATTTCTCAGGTTTTTACTACATATGAACACTTTTCACATCCTCCCGTGCAACTCGGCTGCTAGTCCTCCTTTCATGCAGAATCTTAAGGTCCTAGCTCATGTCCAAGGCACCAAAGCCAGCTAAAAAGTCAATAATCGATACCGAAAACTTGAATTGTACTACTTCTTACTGGCTATTACATCAACTTAGAAGCTTAATCTGTGTTCTACTATGGTGCTTTTAGTGTCTCCGCATACCGCAGCACGCGACATAGCTTTGCAGACGATAAGTACAACCGTTTCAGAGAGAAGAGCGGCCAGTGTGACGATCTGGCTATAAGTCGATTCGATAATAAATTACGTAAACGGACGGATTTCTCAGGATTTTACTACATATGAACACTTTTCACATTCTCCCATGCAACTCGGCTGCTAGTCCTCCTTTCATGCAGAATCTTAAGGACATAGCTCATGTCCAAGGCACAAAAGCCAGCTAAAAAGTCAATAATCGTTACCTAAAACTTGAATTGTACTACTTCTTACTGGCTATTATATCAACTTAGAAGCTTCATCTGTGTTCCACTATGGTGATTTTAGTGCCTCCGCATACCGCAGCACGCGACATAGTTTTGCAGACGATAAGTTCAACCGTTTCAGATAGAGGTGCGGCCAATGTGACGATCTGGCTTTAAGTCGATTCGATAACAAATGACGAAAATGGACGGATTTCTCAGGATTTTACTACACATGAACACTTTTCACCGGCAGCTAGTCCTCCTTTCATGCAGAATCTTAAGGACATAGCTCATGTCCAAGGCACCAAAGCCAGCTAAAAAGTCAATTATCGATACCTAAAACTTGAATTGTACTACTTCTTACTGGCTATTACATCAACTTAGAAGCTTCATCTGTGTTATACTATGGTGATTTTAGTGACTCCGGCACGCGACATAGCTTTGCAGACGATAAGTACAACCGTTTCAGAGAGAAGAGCGGCCAATGTGACGATCTGGCTTTAAGTCGATTCGATAATAAATTACGTAAACGGACGGATTTCTCAGGATTTTACTACACATGAACACTTTTCACCGGCAGCTAGTCCTCCTTTCATGCAGAATCTTAAGGACCCAGCTCATGTCCAAGGCAGAAAAGCCAGCTAAAAAGTCAATAATCGTTACCTAAAACTTGAATTGTACTACTTCTTACTGGCTATTATATCAACATAGAAGCTTCATCTGTGTTCCACTATGGTGATTTTAGTGCCTCCGCATACCGCAGCACGCGACATAGTTTTGCAGACGATAAGTTCAACCGTTTCAGATAGAGGAGCGGCCAATGTGACGATCTGGCTTTAAGTCGATTCGATAACAAATGACGAAAATGGACGGATTTCTCAGGTTTTTACTACATATAAACTCTTTTCACATACTCCCATGCAACGCGGCTGCTAGTCCTGATTTCATGCAGAATCTTAAGGTCCTAGCTCATGTCCAAGGCACCAAAGCCAGCTAAAAAGTCCATAATCGATACCTAAAACTTGAATTGTACTACTTCTTGCTGGCTATTACATCAACTTAAAAGCTTAATCTGTGTTCTACTATAGTGCTTTTAGTGTCTCCGCATACCATAGCACGCGACATAGCTTTGCAGACGATAAGTACAACCGTTTCAGAGAGAAGAGCGGCCAATGTGACGCACTGCTTTAAGTCGATTCGATAATAAATTACGAAAACGGTCGGATTTCTCAGGTTTTTACTACATATGAACACTTTTCACATCCTCCCATGCAACGCGGCTGCTAGTCTTCCTTTCATGCAGAATCTTAAGGTCCTAGCTCATGTCCAATGCAGAAAAGCCAGCTAAAAAGTCAATAATCGATACCTAAAACTTGAATTGTACTACTTCTTACTGTCTATTACATCAACTTAGAAACTTAATCTGTGTTCTACTATGGTGCTTTTAGTGTCTCCGCATACCGCAGCACGCGACATAGCTTTGCAGACGATAAGTACAACCGTTTCAGAGAGAAGAGCGGCCAATGTGACGATCTGGCTTTAAGTCGATTCGATAATAAATTACGTAAACGGACGGATTTCTCAGGATTTTACTACACATGAACACTTTTCACCGGCTGCTAGTCCTCCTTTCATGCAGAATCTTAAGGACCTAGCTCATGTCCAAGGCACAAAAGCCAGCTAAAAAGTCAATAATCGTTACCTAAAACTTGAATTGTACTACTTCTTACTGGCTATTATTTCAACATAGAAGCTTCATCTGTGTTCCACTATGGTGATTTTAGTGCCTCCGCATACCGCAGCACGCGACATAGTTTTGCAGACGATAAGTTCAACCGTTTCAGATAGAGGAGCGGCCAATGTGACGATCTGGCTTTAAGTCGATTCGATAACAAATGACGAAAATGGTCGGATTTCTCAGGTTTTTACTACATATAAACTCTTTTCACATACTCCCATGCAACGCGGCTGCTAGTTCTCCTTTCATGCAGAATCTTAAGGTCCTAGCTCATGTCCAAGGCACCAAAGCCAGCTAAAAAGTCCATAATCGATACCTAAAACTTGAATTGTACTACTTCTTACTGGCTATTACATCAACTTAAAAGCTTAATCTGTGTTCTACTATAGTGCTTTTAGTGTCTCCGCATACCGCAGCACGCGACATAGCTTTGCAGACGATAAGTACAACCGTTTCAGAGAGAAGAGCGGCCAATGTGACGCACTGCTTTAAGTCGATTCGATAATAAATTACGAAAACGGTCGGATTTCTCAGGTTTTTACTACATATGAACACTTATCACATCCTCCCATGCAACGCGGCTGCTAGTCTTCCTTTCATGCAGAATCGTAAGGTCCTAGCTCATGTCCAAGGCACCAAAGTCAGCTAAAAAGTCAATAATCGTTACCTAAAACTTGAATTGTACTACCTCTTACTGGCTATTACATCAACTTAGAAGCTTAATCTGTGTTATACTATGGTGCTTTTAGTGTCTCCGCATACCGCAGCACGCGACATAGCTTTGCAGACGATAAGTACAACCGTTTCAGAGAGAAGAGCGGCCAATGTGACGCGCTGCTTGAAGTCGATTCCATAATAAATTACGAAAACGGACGTATTCCTCACGTTTTTACTACATATGAACACTTTTCACATTCTCCCTTGCAACTCGGCTGCTAGTCCTCCTTTCATGCAGAATCTTAAGGTCCTAGCCTGGGTCCAAGTCACCAAAGCCAGCAAAAAGTCCGTAATCGATACCTAAAACTTGAATTGTACTACTTCTTACTGGCTATTTCATCAACTTAAAAGCTTAATCTGTGTTCTACTATAGTGCTTTTAGTGTCTCCGTATACCGCAGCACGCGACATAGCTTTGCAGACGATAAGTACAACCGTTTCAGAGAGAAGAGCGGCCAATGTGACGATCTGGCTTTAAGTCGATTCGATAACAAATGACGAAAATGGACGGATTTCTCAGGTTTTTACTACATATAAACTCTTTTCACATACTCGCATGCAACGCGGCTGCTAGTCCTCCTTTCATGCAGAATCTTAAGGTCCTAGCTCATGTCCAAGGCACCAAAGCCATCTAAAAAGTCCATAATCGATACCTAAAACTTGAATTGTACTACTTCTTACTGGCTATTACATCAACTTAAAAGCTTAATCTGTGTTCTACTATGGTGCTTTTAGTGTCTCCGCATACCGCAGCACGCGACATAGCTTTGCAGACGATAAGTACAACCGTTTCAGAGAGAAGAGCGGCCAATGTGACGCGCTGCTTGAAGTCGATTCGATAATAAATTACGAAAACGGACGGATTCCTCACGTTTTTACTTCATATGAACACTTTTCACATTCTCCCTTGCAACTCGGCTGCTTGTCCTCCTTTCATGCAGAATCTTAAGGTCCTAGCCTGTGTCCAAGGCACCAAAGCCAGCAAAAAGTCCATAATCGATACCTAAAACTTGAATTGTACTACTTCTTACTGGCTATTTCATCAACTTAAAGGCTTAATCTGTGTTCTACTATAGTGCTTTTAGTGTCTCCACATACCGCAGCACGCGACATAGCTTTGCAGACGATAAGTACAACCGTTTCAGAGAGAAGAGCGGCCAATGTGACGCACTGCTCTAAGTCGATTCGATAATAAATTACGAAAACGGTCGGATTTCTCAGGTTTTTACTACATATGAACACTTTTCACATCCTCCCGTGCAACTCGGCTGCTAGTCCTCCTTTCATGCAGAATCTTAAGGTCCTAGCTCATGTCCAAGGCACCAAAGCCAGCTAAAAAGTCAATAATCGATACCGAAAACTTGAATTGTACTACTTCTTACTGGCTATTACATCAACTTAGAAGCTTAATCTGTGTTCTACTATGGTGCTTTTAGTGTCTCCGCATACCGCAGCACGCGACATAGCTTTGCAGACGATAAGTACAACCGTTTCAGAGAGAAGAGCGGCCAGTGTGACGATCTGGCTATAAGTCGATTCGATAATAAATTACGTAAACGGACGGATTTCTCAGGATTTTACTACATATGAACACTTTTCACATTCTCCCATGCAACTCGGCTGCTAGTCCTCCTTTCATGCAGAATCTTAAGGACATAGCTCATGTCCAAGGCACAAAAGCCAGCTAAAAAGTCAATAATCGTTACCTAAAACTTGAATTGTACTACTTCTTACTGGCTATTATATCAACTTAGAAGCTTCATCTGTGTTCCACTATGGTGATTTTAGTGCCTCCGCATACCGCAGCACGCGACATAGTTTTGCAGACGATAAGTTCAACCGTTTCAGATAGAGGTGCGGCCAATGTGACGATCTGGCTTTAAGTCGATTCGATAACAAATGACGAAAATGGACGGATTTCTCAGGATTTTACTACACATGAACACTTTTCACCGGCAGCTAGTCCTCCTTTCATGCAGAATCTTAAGGACATAGCTCATGTCCAAGGCACCAAAGCCAGCTAAAAAGTCAATTATCGATACCTAAAACTTGAATTGTACTACTTCTTACTGGCTATTACATCAACTTAGAAGCTTCATCTGTGTTATACTATGGTGATTTTAGTGACTCCGGCACGCGACATAGCTTTGCAGACGATAAGTACAACCGTTTCAGAGAGAAGAGCGGCCAATGTGACGATCTGGCTTTAAGTCGATTCGATAATAAATTACGTAAACGGACGGATTTCTCAGGATTTTACTACACATGAACACTTTTCACCGGCAGCTAGTCCTCCTTTCATGCAGAATCTTAAGGACCCAGCTCATGTCCAAGGCACAAAAGCCAGCTAAAAAGTCAATAATCGTTACCTAAAACTTGAATTGTACTACTTCTTACTGGCTATTATATCAACATAGAAGCTTCATCTGTGTTCCACTATGGTGATTTTAGTGCCTCCGCATACCGCAGCACGCGACATAGTTTTGCAGACGATAAGTTCAACCGTTTCAGATAGAGGAGCGGCCAATGTGACGATCTGGCTTTAAGTCGATTCGATAACAAATGACGAAAATGGACGGATTTCTCAGGTTTTTACTACATATAAACTCTTTTCACATACTCCCATGCAACGCGGCTGCTAGTCCTGATTTCATGCAGAATCTTAAGGTCCTAGCTCATGTCCAAGGCACCAAAGCCAGCTAAAAAGTCCATAATCGATACCTAAAACTTGAATTGTACTACTTCTTGCTGGCTATTACATCAACTTAAAAGCTTAATCTGTGTTCTACTATAGTGCTTTTAGTGTCTCCGCATACCATAGCACGCGACATAGCTTTGCAGACGATAAGTACAACCGTTTCAGAGAGAAGAGCGGCCAATGTGACGCACTGCTTTAAGTCGATTCGATAATAAATTACGAAAACGGTCGGATTTCTCAGGTTTTTACTACATATGAACACTTTTCACATCCTCCCATGCAACGCGGCTGCTAGTCCTCCTTTCATGCAGAATCTTAAGGTCCTAGCTCATGTCCAAGGCACCAAAGTCAGCTAAAAAGTCAATAATCGATACCTAAAACTTGAATTGTACTACTTCTTACTGGCTATTACATCAACTTAGAAGCTTAATCTGTGTTCTACTATGGTGCTTTTAGTGTCTCCGCATACCGCAGCACGCGACATAGCTTTGCAGACGATAAGTACAACCGTTTCAGAGAGAAGAGCGGCCAATGTGACGATCTGGCTTTAAGTCGATTCGATAATAAATTACGTAAACGGACGGATTTCTCAGGATTTTACTACACATGAACACTTTTCACCGGCTGCTAGTCCTCCTTTCATGCAGAATCTTAAGGACCTAGCTCATGTCCAAGGCACAAAAGCCAGCTAAAAAGTCAATAATCGTTACCTAAAACTTGAATTTTACTACTTCTTACTGGCTAGTATTTCAACATAGAAGCTTCATCTGTGTTCCACTATGGTGATTTTAGTGCCTCCGCATACCGCAGCACGCGACATAGTTTTGCAGACGATAAGTTCAACCGTTTCAGATAGAGGAGCGGCCAATGTGACGATCTGGCTTTAAGTCGATTCGATAACAAATGACGAAAATGGACGGATTTCTCAGGTTTTTACTACATATAAACTCTTTTCACATACTCCCATGCAACGCGGCTGCTAGTTCTCCTTTCATGAAGAATCTTAAGGTCCTAGCTCATGTCCAAGGCACCAAAGCCAGCTAAAAAGTCCATAATCGATACCTAAAACTTGAATTGTACTACTTCTTACTGGCTATTACATCAACTTAAAAGCTTAATCTGTGTTCTACTATAGTGCTTTTAGTGTCTCCGCATACCGCAGCACGCGACATAGCTTTGCAGACGATAAGTACAACCGTTTCAGAGAGAAGAGCGGCCAATGTGACGCACTGCTTTAAGTCGATTCGATAATAAATTACGAAAACGGTCGGTTTTCTCAGGTTTTTACTACATATGAACACTTTTCACATCCTCCCATGCAACGCGGCTGCTAGTCCTCCTTTCATGCAGAATCGTAAGGTCCTAGCTCATGTCCAAGGCACCAAAGTCAGCTAAAAAGTCAATAATCGATACCTAAAACTTGAATTGTACTACCTCTTACTGGCTATTACATCAACTTAGAAGCTTAATCTGTGTTATACTATGGTGCTTTTAGTGTCTCCGCATACCGCAGCACGCGACATAGCTTTGCAGACGATAAGTACAACCGTTTCAGAGAGAAGAGCGGCCAATGTGACGCGCTGCTTGAAGTCGATTCCATAATAAATTACGAAAACGGACGGATTCCTCACGTTTTTACTACATATGAACACTTTTCACATTCTCCCTTGCAACTCGGCTGCTAGTCCTCCTTTCATGCAGAATCTTAAGGTCCTAGCCTGTGTCCAAGTCACCAAAGCCAGCAAAAAGTCCGTAATCGATACCTAAAACTTGAATTGTACTACTTCTTACTGGCTATTTCATCAACTTAAAAGCTTAATCTGTGTTCTACTATAGTGCTTTTAGTGTCTCCGCATACCGCAGCACGCGACATAGCTTTGCAGACGATAAGTACAACCGTTTCAGAGAGAAGAGCGGCCAATGTGACGATCTGGCTTTAAGTCGATTCGATAACAAATGACGAAAATGGACGGATTTCTCAGGTTTTTACTACATATAAACTCTTTTCACATACTCCCATGCAACGCGGCTGCTAGTCCTCCTTTCATGCAGAATCTTAAGGTCCTAGCTCATGTCCAAGGCACCAAAGCCATCTAAAAAGTCCATAATCGATACCTAAAACTTGAATTGTACTACTTCTTACTGGCTATTACATCAACTTAAAAGCTTAATCTGTGTTCTACTATGGTGCTTTTAGTGTCTCCGCATACCGCAGCACGCGACATAGCTTTGCAGACGATAAGTACAACCGTTTCAGAGAGAAGAGCGGCCAATGTGACGCGCTGCTTGAAGTCGATTCGATAATAAATTACGAAAACGGACGGATTCCTCACGTTTTTACTTCATATGAACACTTTTCACATTCTCCCTTGCAACTCAGCTGCTAGTCCTCCTTTCATGCAGAATATTAAGGTCCTAGCCTGTGTCCAAGGCACCAAAGCCAGCAAAAAGTCCATAATCGATACCTAAAACTTGAATTGTACTACTTCTTACTGGCTATTTCATCAACTTAAAGGCTTAATCTGTGTTCTACTATAGTGCTTTTAGTGTCTCCACATACCGCAGCACGCGACATAGCTTTGCAGACGATAAGTACAACCGTTTCAGAGAGAAGAGCGGCCAATGTGACGCACTGCTTTAAGTCGATTCGATAAGAAATTACGAAAACGGTCGGATTTCTCAGGTTTTTACTACATATGAACACTTTTCACATCCTCCCGTGCAACTCGGCTGCTAGTCCTCCTTTCATGCAGAATCTTAAGGTCCTAGCTCATGTCCAAGGCACTAAAGCCAGCTAAAAAGTCAATAATCGATACCGAAAACTTGAATTGTACTACTTCTTACTGGCTATTACATCAACTTAGAAGCTTAATCTGTGTTCTACTATGGTGCTTATAGTGTCTCCGCATACCGCAGCACGCGACATAGCTTTGCAGACGATAAGTACAACCGTTTCAGAGAGAAGAGCGGCCAGTGTGACGATCTGGCTATAAGTCGATTCGATAATAAATTACGTAAACGGACGGATTTCTCAGGTTTTTACTACATATAAACTCTTTTCACATACTCCCATGCAACGCGGCTGCTAGTCCTCCTTTCATGCAGAATCTTAAGGTCCTAGCTCATGTCCAAGGCACCAAAGCCAGCTAAAAAGTCCATAATCGATACCTAAAACTTGAATTGTACTACTTCTTACTGGCTATTACATCAACTTAAAAGCTTAATCTGTGTTCTACTATAGTGCTTTTAGTGTCTCCGCATACCGCAGCACGCGACATAGCTTTGCAGACGATAGGTACAACCGTTTCAGAGAGAAGGGCGGCCAATGTGACGCACTGCTTTAAGTCGATTCGATAATAAATTACGAAAACGGTCGGATTTCTCAGGTTTTTACTACATATGAACACTTTTCACATCCTCCCATGCAACGCGGCTGCTAGTCCTCCTTTCATGCAGAATCTTAAGGTCCTAGCTCATGTCCAAGGCACCAAAGCCAGCTAAAAAGTCAATTATCGATACCTAAAACTTGAATTGTACTACTTCTTACTGGCTATTACATCAACTTAGAAGCTTCATCTGTGTTATACTATGGTGATTTTAGTGACTCCGGCACGCGACATAGCTTTGCAGACGATAAGTACAACCGTTTCAGAGAGAAGAGCGGCCAATGTGACGATCTGGCTTTAAGTCGATTCGATAATAAATTACGTAAACGGACGGATTTCTCAGGATTTTACTACACATGAACACTTTTCACCGGCTGCTAGTCCTCCTTTCATGCAGAATCTTAAGGACCCAGCTCATGTCCAAGGCACAAAAGCCAGCTAAAAAGTCAATAATCGTTACCTAAAACTTGAATTGTACTACTTCTTACTGGCTATTATATCAACTTAGAAGCTTCATCTGTGTTCCACTATGGTGATTTTAGTGCCTCCGCATACCGCAGCACGCGACATAGTTTTGCAGACGATAAGTTCAACCGTTTCAGATAGAGGAGCGGCCAATGTGACGATCTGGCTTTAAGTCGATTCGATAACAAATGACGAAAATGGACGGATTTCTCAGGTTTTTACTACATATAAACTCTTTTCACATACTCCCATGCAACGCGGCTGCTAGTCCTGATTTCATGCAGAATCTTAAGGTCCTAGCTCATGTCCAAGGCACCAAAGCCAGCTAAAAAGTCCATAATCGATACCTAAAACTTGAATTGTACTACTTCTTACAGGCTATTACATCAACTTAAAAGCTTAATCTGTGTTCTACTATAGTGCTTTTAGTGTCTCCGCATACCGCAGCACGCGACATAGATTTGCAGACGATAGGTACAACCGTTTCAGAGAGAAGGGCGGCCAATGTGACGCACTGCTTTAAGTCGATTCGATAATAAATTACGAAAACGGTCGGATTTCTCAGGTTTTTACTACATATGAACACTTTTCACATCCTCCCATGCAACGCGGCTGCTAGTCCTCCTTTCATGCAGAATCTTAAGGTCCTAGCTCATGTCCAAGGCACCAAAGCCAGCTAAAAAGTCCATAATCGATACCTAAAACTTGAATTGTACTACTTCTTACAGGCTATTACATCAACATAAAAGCTTAATCTGTGTTCTACTATAGTGCTTTTAGTGTCTCCGCATACCGCAGCACGCGACATAGATTTGCAGACGATAGGTACAACCGTTTCAGAGAGAAGGGCGGCCAATGTGACGCACTGCTTTAAGTCGATTCGATAATAAATTACGAAAACGGTCGGATTTCTCAGGTTTTTACTACATATGAACACTTTTCACATCCTCCCATGCAACGCGGCTGCTAGTCCTCCTTTCATGCAGAATCTTAAGGTCCTAGCTCATGTCCAAGGCACAAAAGCCAGCTAAAAAGTCAATTATCGATACCTAAAACTTGAATTGTACTACTTCTTACTGGCTATTATATCAACATAGAAGCTTCATCTGTGTTCCACTATTGTGATTTTAGTGCCTCCGCATACCGCAGCACGCGACATAGTTTTGCAGACGATAAGTTCAACCGTTTCAGATAGAGGAGCGGCCAATGTGACGATCTGGCTTTAAGTCGATTCGATAACAAATGACGAAAATGGACGGATTTCTCAGGTTTTTACTACATATAAACTCTTTTCACATACTCCCATGCAACGCGGCTGCTAGTCCTGATTTCATGCAGAATCTTAAGGTCCTAGCTCATGTCCAAGGCACCAAAGCCAGCTAAAAAGTCCATAATCGATACCTAAAACTTGAATTGTACTACTTCTTACTGGCTATTACATCAACTTAAAAGCTTAATCTGTGTTCTACTATAGTGCTTTTAGTGTCTCCGCATACCATAGCACGCGACATAGCTTTGCAGACGATAAGTACAACCGTTTCAGAGAGAAGAGCGGCCAATGTGACGCACTGCTTTAAGTCGATTCGATAATAAATTACGAAAACGGTCGGATTTCTCAGGTTTTTACTACATATGAACACTTTTCACATCCTCCCATGCAACGCGGCTGCTAGTCCTCCTTTCATGCAGAATCTTAAGGTCCTAGCCTGTGTCCAAGGCACCAAAGCCAGCAAAAAGTCCGTAATCGATACCTAAAACTGGAATTGTACTACTTCTTACTTTCTATTTCATCAACTTAAAAGCTTAATCTGTGTTCTACTATAGTGCGTTTAGTGTCTCCGCATACCGCAGCACGCGACATAGCTTTGCAGACGATAAGTACAACCGTTTCAGAGAGAAGAGCGGCCAATGTGACGCACTGCTTTAAGTCGATTCGATAATAAATTACGAAAACGGTCGGATTTCTCAGGTTTTTACTACATATGAACACTTTTCACATCCTCCCGTGCAACTCGGCTGCTAGTCCTCTTTTCATGCAGAATCTTAAGGACCTAGCTCATGTCCAAGGCACCAAAGCCAGCTAAAAAGTCAATAATCGATACCTAAAACTTGAATTGTACTACTTCTTACTGCCTATTACATCAACTTAGAAGCTTAAACTGTGTTCTACTATGGTGCTTTTAGTGTCTCCGCATACCGCAGCACGCGACATAGCTTTGCAGACGATAAGTACAACCGTTTCAGAGAGAAGAGCGGCCAATGTGACGCACTGCTTTAAGTCGATTCGATAATAAATTACGAAAACGGTCGGATTTCTCAGGTTTTTACTACATATGAACACTTTTATCATTGTCCCTTGCAACTCGGCTGCTAGTCCTCCTTTCATGCAGAATCTTAAGGTCCTAGCTCATGTCCAAGGCAGAAAAGCCAGCTAAAAAGTCAATAATCCATACCTAAAACTTGAATTGTATTACTTCTTACTGTCTATTACATCAACTTAGAAACTTAATCTGTGTTCTACTATGGTGCTTTTAGTGTCTCCGCATACCGCAGCATGCGACATAGCTTTGCAGACGATAAGTACAACCGTTTCAGAGAGAAGAGCGGCCAATGTGACGATCTGGCTTTAAGTCGATTCGATAATAAATTACGTAAACGGACGGATTTCTCAGGATTTTACTACATATGAACACTTTTCACATTCTCCCATGCAACTCGGCTGCTAGTCCTCCTTTAATGCAGAATCTTAAGGACATAGCTCATGTCCAAGGCACAAAAGCCAGCTAAAAAGTCAATAATCGATACCTAAAACTTGAATTGTACTACTTCTTACTGGCTATTACATCAACTTAGAAGCTTCATCTGTGTTCCGCTATGTTGATTTTAGTGCCTCCGCATACCGCAGCACGTGACATAGCTTTGCAGACGATAAGTACAACCGTTTCAGAGAGAAGAGGGGCCAATGTGAGGATCTGGCTTTAAGTCGATTCGATATTAAATGACGAAAATGGACGGATTTCTCAGGTTTTTACTACATATGAACACTTTTCACATACTCCCGTGCAACGCAGCTGCTAGTCCTCCTTTCATGCAGAATCTTAAGGTCCCAGCTCATGTCCAAGGCACCAAAGCCATCTAAAAAGTCAATAATCGATACCTAAAACTTGAATTGTACTACTTCTTACTTGCTATTACATCAACTTAGAAGCTTCATCTGTGTTCCACTATGGTTATTTTAGTGTCTCCGCATAGCGCAGCACGCGACATAGCTTTGCAGACGATAAGTACAACCGTTTCAGAGAGAAGAGCGACCAATGTGACGATCTGGCTTTAAGTTGATTCGATAACAAATGACAAAAACGAACGGATTTATCAGGTTTTTACTACATATGAACACTTTTAACATTGTCCCTTGCACCTCGGCTGCTAGTCCTCCTTTCATGCAGAATCTTAAGGTCCTAGCTCATGTCCAAGGCACCAAAGCCAGCAAAAAGTCCATAATCGAAACCTAAAACTTGAATTGTACTACTTCTTACTGGCTATTACATCAACTTAGAAGCTTAATCTGTGTTCTACTATGGTGCTTTTAGTGTCTCCGCATACCGCAGCACGCGACATAGCTTTGCAGACGACAAGTACAACCGTTTCAGAGAGAAGAGCCACCAATGTGACGATCTGGCTTTAAGTCGATTCGATAATAAATTACGTAAACTGACAGATTTCTCAGGATTTTACTACACATGAACACTTTTCGCATTCTCCCGTTCAACTCGGCTGCTAGTCCTCCTTTCATGCAGAATTTTAAGGTCCTAGCTAATGTCCAAGGCACCAAAGCCAGCTAAAAAGTCAATAATCGTTACCTAAAACTTGAATTGTACTACTTCTTACTGGCTATTACATCAACTTAGAAGCTTCATCTGTGTTCCACTATGGTGATTTTAGTGCCTCCGCATACCGGAGCACGCGACATAGTTTTGCAGACGATAAGTACAACCGTTTCATATAGAGGAGCGGCCAATGTGACGATCTGGCTTTAGGTCGATTCGATAACAAATGACGAAAATGGACGGATTTCTCAGGTTTTTACTACATATGAACACTTTTCACATACTCCCGTGCTACGCGGCTGCTAGTCCTCCTTTCATGCAGAATCTTAAGGACCTAGCTCATGTCCAAGGCACCAAAGCCAGCTAAAAAGTCAATAATCGATACCTAAAACTTGAATTGTACTACTTCTTACTGGCTATTACATCAACTTAGAAGCTTAATCTGTGTTCTAATATGGTGCTTTTAGTGTCTCCGCATACCGCAGCACGCGACATAGCTTTGCAGACGATAAGTACAACCGTTTCAGAGAGAAGAGCGGCCAATGTGACGCACTGCTTGAAGTCGATTCGATAACAAATGACGAAAATGGACGGATTTCTCAGGTTTTTACTACATATGAACACTTTTCACATACTCCCGTGCAACGCGGCTGCTAGTCCTCCTTTCATGCGAAATCTTAAGGTCCTAGCTCTTGTCCAAGGCACCAAAGCCAGCTAAAAAGTCAATATTCGATACCTAAAACTTGAATTGTACTACTCCTTACTGGCTATTACATCAACTTAGAAGCTTCATCTGTGTTCTACTATGGTGCTTTTAGTGTCTCCGAATACCGCAGCACGCGACATAGCTTTGCAGACGATAAGTACAACCGTTTCAGAGAGAAGAGCGGCCAATGTGACGCACTGCTTTAAGTCGATTCGATAATAAATTACGAAAACGGACGGATTTCTCAGGTTTTTAAAACATATGAACACTTTTCGTATCCTCCCGTGCAACTCGGCTGCTAGTCCTCCTTTCATGCAGAATCTTAAGGTCCTAGCTCATGTCCAAGGCACCAAAGCCAGCTAAAAAGTCAATATTCGATACCGAAAACTTGAATTGTACTACTCCTTACTGGCTATTACATCAACTTAGAAGCTTCTTCTGTGTTCTACTATGGTGCTTTTAGTGTCTCCGCATATCGCATCACGCGACATAGCTTTGCAGACGATAGGTACAACCGTTTCAGAGAGAAGAGGGGCAAATGTGACGATCTGGCTTTAAGTCGATTCGATAACAAATGACAAAAACGAACGGATTTCTCAGGTTTTTACTACATATGAACACTTTTAACATTGTCCCTTGCAACTCGACTGCTTGTCCTCCTTTCATGCAGAATCTTAAGGTCCTAGCTCATGTCCAAGGCACCAAAGCCAGCAAAAAGTCCATAATCGATACCTAAAACCTGAATTGTACTACTTCTAACTATCTATTACATCAACTTAGAAGCTTAATCTGTGTTCTACTATGGTGCTTTTAGTGTCTCCGCATACCACAGCACGCGACATAGCTTTGCAGACGATAAGTACAACCGTTTCAGAGAGAAGTGCGGCCAATGTGACGCACTGCTTTAAGTCGATTCGATAATAAATTACGAAAACGGACGGATTTCTCAGGTTTTTACTACATATGCACACTTTTCGCATCCTCCCGTGCAACTCGGCTGCTAGTCGTCCTTTCATGCAGAATCTTAAGGTCCTAGCTCATGTCCAAGGCACCAAAGCCAGCTAAAAATTCAATATTCGATACCTAAAACTTGAATTGTACTACTCCTTACTGGCTATTACATCAACTTAGAAGCTTCATCCGTGTTCTACTATGGTGCTTTTAGTGTCTCCGCATATCGCAGCACGCGACATAGCTTTGCAGACGATAAGTACAACCGTTTCAGAGAGAAGAGCGACCAATGTGACGATCTGGCTTCAAGTTGATTCGATAACAAATGACGAAAACGGACGGATTTCTCAGGTTTTTACTACATATGAATACTTTTCACATACTCCCGATCAACTCGGCTGCTAGTCCTCCTTTCATGCAGAATCTTAAGGTCCTAGCTCAGGTCCAAGGCACCAAAGCCAGCTAAAAAGTCGATAATCGATACCTAAAACTTGAATTGTACTACTTCTGACTGGCTATTACATCAACGTAGAAGCTTCATCTGTGTTCTACTATGGTGCTTTAAGTGTCTCCGCATACCGCAGCACCCGACATAGATTTGCAGACGATAAGTACTACCGTTTCAGAGAGAAGAAGGGCCAATGTGACGATCTAACTTCAAGTCGATTCGATAACAAATGACGAAAATGGACGGATTTCTCAGGTTTTTACTACATATGAACACTTTTCACATACTCCCGTGCAACGCGGCTGCTAGTCCTCCTTTCATGCAGAATCATAAAGTCCTAGCTCATGTCCAAGGCAGAAAAGCCAGCTAAAAAGTCAATAGTTGATACCTAAAACTTGAATTGTACTACTTCTTACTGGGTATTACATCAACTTAGAAGCTTAATCTGTGTTCTACTATGGTGCTTTTAGTGTCTCCGCATACCGCAGCACGCGACATAGCTTTGCAGACGATAAGTACAACCGTTTCAGAGAGAAAAGCGGCCAACGTGACGCACTGCTTTAAGTCGATTCGATAATAAATTACGAAAACGGACGGATTTCTCAGGTTTTTACTACATATGAACACTTTTCGCATCCTCCCGTGCAACTCGGCTGCTAGTCCTCCTTTCATGCAGAATCTTAAGGTCCTAGCTCATGTCCAAGGCACCAAAGCCAGCTAAAAAGTAATTATTCGATACCAAAAACTTGAATTGTACTACTCCTTACTGGCTATTCCATCAAATTAGAAGCTTCATCTGTGTTCTACTATGGTGCTTTTAGTGTCTCCGCATACCGAATCACGCGACATAGGTTTGCAGACGATACGTACAACCGTTTCAGAGAGAAGAGCGGCCAATGTGACGATCTGGCTTCAAGTTGATTCGATAACAAATGACGAAATCGGACGGATTTCTCAGGTTTTTACTACATATGAACACTTTTCACATTTTCCCATGCAATTCGGCTGCTAGTCCTCCTTTCATGCAGAATCTTAAAGACATAGATCATGACCAGGGCACCAAAGCCAGCTAAAAAGTCAATTATCGATATCTAAAACTTGAATTGTACTACCCCTTACTGGCTATTACATCAACTTAGAAGCTTCATCTGTGTTCTACTATGGTGCTTTAAGTGTCTCCGCAATCCGCAGCACGCGACATAGCTTTGCAGACGATAAGTACAAATGTTTCAGAGAGAAGAGCGGACAATGTCACGATCTGGCTTCAATTCGATTCGATAACAAATGACGAAAACTGATGGATTTCTCAGGTTTTTACTACATATGAACACTTTTCACACTCTCCCTTGCAACTCGGCTGCTAGTCCTCCTTTCATGCAGAATCTTAAGGACATAGCTCATGACCAAGGCACCAAAGCCAGCTAAAAAGTCAATTATCGATACCTAAAACTTGAATTGTACTACTTCTTACTGGGTATTACATCAACTTAGAAGCTTAATCTGTGTTCTACTAAGGTGCTTTTAGTGTCTCCGCATACCGCAGCAAGCGACATAGCTTTGCAGACGATAAGTACAACCGTTTCAGATAGAAAAACGGCCAATGTGACGCACTGCTTTAAGTCGATTCGATAATAAATTACGAAAACGGACGGATTTCTCAGGTTTTTACTACATATGAACACTTTTCGCATCCTCCCGTGCAACTCGGCTGCTAGTCCTCCTTCCATGCAGAATCTTAAGGTCCTAGCTCATGTCCAAGGCTCCAAACCCAGCTAAAAAGTCAATATTCGATACCTAAAACTTGAATTGTACTACTCCTTACTGGCTATTCCATCAACTTAGAAGCTTCATCTGTGTTCTACTATGGTGCTTTTAGTGTCTCCGCATACCGCAGCACGCGACATAGCTTTGCAGACGATTAGTACATCCGTGTCAGAGAGAAGAGCGGCCAATGTGACGATCTGGCTTGAAGTCGATTCGGTAATAAATTACGTAAACGGACAGATTTCTCAGGATTTTACTACACATGAACACTTTTCGCATTCTCCCGTTCAACTCGGCTGCTAGTCCTCCTTTCATGCAGAATCTTAAGGTCCTAGCTCATGTCCAATGTACCAAAGCCAGCTAAAATGTCAATAATCGATACATAAAACTTGAATTGTACTACTCCTTACTGGCTATTACATCAACTTAGAAGCTTCATCTGTGTTCTACTATAGTGCTTTTAGTGTCTCCGCATACCGAAGCACGCGACATAGCTTTGCAGACGATAAGTACAACCGTTTCAGAGAGAAGAGTGGCCAATGTGACGATCTGGCTTTAAGTCGATTCGATAACAAATGACGAAAACGAACGGATTTCTCAGGTTTTTACTACATATGAACACTTTTAACATTCTCCCTTGCAACTCGGCTGCTAGCCCTCCTTTCATGCGGAATCTTAAGGTCCTACCTCATGTCCAAGGCACCAAAGCCAGCAAAAAGTCAATAATCGATACCTAAAACTTGAATTATACTACTTCTTACTGGCTATTACATCAACTTAGAAGCTTAATCTGTGTTCTACTATGGTGCTTTTAGTGTCTCCGCATACCGCAGCACGCGACATAGCTTTGCAGACGATAAGTACAACCGTTTCAGAGAGTAGAGCGGCCAATGTGACGATCTGGCTTTAAGTCGATTCAATAAAAAATGACGAAAATGGACGGAGTTCTCAGGTCTTTACTACATATGAACACTTTTCACATACTCCCGTGCAACGCGGCTGCTAGTCCTCCTTTCATGCGGAATCTTAAGGTCCTAGCTCTTGTCCAAGGCACCAAAGCCAGCTACAAAGTCAATAATCGATACCTAAAACTTGAGTTGTACTACTTCTCACTGGCTATCACATCAACTTAGAAGCTTCATCTGTGTTCTACTATGGTGCTTTTAGTGTCTCCGCATACTGCAGCACGCTACATAGCTTTGCAGACGATACGTACAACCGTTTCAGAGAGAAGAGGGGTCAAAGTGACGATCTGGCTTTAAGTCGATTCGATAACAAATGACGAAAACGGACGGATTTCTCAGGTTTATACTACATATGAACACTTTTCACATTCTCCCATGCAACCCGGCTGCTAGTCCTCCTTTCATGCAGAATCGTAACGTCCTAGCTCATATCCAAGGCACCAAAGCCAGCTAAAAAGTCAATAATCGATACCTAAAACTTGAATTGTACTACTCCTTACTGGCTATTACATCAACTTAGAAGCTTAATCTGTGTTATACTATGGTGCTTTTAGTGTCTCCGCATACCGCAGCACGCGACATAGCTTTGCAGACGATAAGTACAACCGTTTCAGAGAGAAGAGTGGCCAATGTGACGATCTGGCTTTAAGTCGATTCGATAACAAATGACGAAAACGGATGGATTTCTCAGGTTCTTACTACATATGAACACTTTTCACATTCTCCCATGCAACTCGGCTGCTAGTCCTCCTTTCATGCAGAATCATAAGGACCTAGCTCATGCCAAAGGCACCAAAGCCAGCTAAAAAGTCAATAATCGATACCTAAAACTTGAATTGTACTTCTTCTTACTTGCTATTACATAAACTTAGAAGCTTCATCTGTGTTCTACTATGGTGCTTTTAGTGTCTCCGCATACCGCAGCACGCGACATAGCTGTGCAGACGATAAGTACAACCGTTTCAGAGAGAAGAGCGGCCAATGTGACGATCTGGCTTTAAGTTGATTCGATAACAAATGACGAAAATGGACGGATTTCTCAGGTTTTTACTACATATGAACACTTTTCACATACTCCCGTGCAACGCGGCTGCTAGTCCTCCTTTCATGCGGAATCATTAGGTCCTAGCTCATGTCCAAGGCAAAAAAGCAAGCTGAAAAGTAATAATCGATACCTAAAACTTGAATTGTACTACTTCTTACTGGCTATTACATCAACTTAGAAGCTTCATCTGTGTTCTACTACGGTGCTTTTAGTGTCTCCGCATACCGCAGCACGCGACATAGCTTTGCAGACGATAAGTACAACCGTTTCAGAGAGAAGAGCGGCCAATGTGGAGCACTGCTTTAAGTCGATTCGATAAGAAATTTAGAAAACGGACGGATTTCTCAGGTTTTTACTACATATGAACACTTTTCGCATCCTCGAGTGCAACTCGGCTGCTAGTCCTCCTTTCATGCAGAATCTTAAGGTCATACCTCATGTCCAAGGCACGAAAGCCAGCTAAAAAGTCAATATTCGATACCTAAAACTTGAATTGAACTACTCCTTACTGGCTATTACATCAACTTAGAAGCTTCATCTGTGTTCTACTATGGTGCTTTTAGTGTCTCCGCATACCGCAGCACGCGACATAGCTTTGCAGACGATAAGTACAACCGTTTCAGAGAGAAGAGCGGAAAATGTGACGATCAGGCTTCAAGTTGTTTCGGTAACAAATGACGAAAACGGACGGATTTCTCAGTTTTTCACTACATATGAACACTTTTCACATACTCCCGTGCAACGCTGCTGCTAGTCCTCCTTTCATGCAGAATATTAACGTCCTACCTCATGTCCAAGGCACCAAAGCCAGCTACAAAGTCAATAATCGATACCTAAAACTTGAATTGTACTACTTCTCACTGGCTATTACATCAACTTAGAAGCTTCATCTGTGTTCTACTATGGTGATTTTAGTGTTTCCGCATACCGCAGCACGCGACAAAGCTGTGCAGACGATAAGTACAACCGTTTCAGAGAGAAGAGCGGCCAATGTGACGATCTGGCTTTAAGTCGATTCGATAACAAATGACGAAAATGGACGGATTTCTCAGGTTTTTACTACATATGAACACTTTTCACATACTCCCGTGCAACGCGGCTGCTACTCCTCCTTTCATGCGGAATCGTAAGGTCCTAGCTCATGTCCAAGGCACAAAAGCCAGCTAAAAAGTCAATAATCGATACCTAAAACTTGAGTTGTACTACTTCTCACTGGCTATCACATCAACTTAAAAGCTTAATCTGTGTTATACTATGGTGCTTTTAGTGTCTCCGCATACCGCAGCACGCGACATAGCTTTGCAGACGATAAGTACAACCGTTTCAGAGAGAAGAGTGGCCAATGTGACGATCTGGCTTTAAGTCGATTCGATAACAAATGACGAAAACGGATGGATTTCTCAGGTTCTTACTACATATGAACACTTTTCACATTCTCCCATGCAACTCGGCTGCTAGTCCTCCTTTCATGCAGAATCATAAGGACCTAGCTCATGCCAAAGGCACCAAAGCCAGCTAAAAAGTCAATAATCGATACCTAAAACTTGAATTGTACTTCTTCTTACTTGCTATTACATAAACTTAGAAGCTTCATCTGTGTTCTACTATGGTGCTTTTAGTGTCTCCGCATACCGCAGCACGCGACATAGCTTTGCAGACGATAAGTACAACCGTTTCAGAGAGAAGAGCGGAAAATGTGACGATCAGGCTTCAAGTTGTTTCGGTAACAAATGACGAAAACGGACGGATTTCTCAGTTTTTCACTACATATGAACACTTTTCACATATTCCCGTGCAACGCTGCTGCTAGTCCTCCTTTCATGCAGAATATTAACGTCCTACCTCATGTCCAAGGCACAAAAGCCAGCTAAAAAGTCAATAATCGATACCTAAAACTTGAGTTGTACTACTTCTCACTGGCTATCACATCAACTTAAAAGCTTCATCTGTGTTCTACTATGGTGCTTTTAGTGTCTCCGCATACTGCAGCACGCGACATAGCTTCGCAGACGATAAGTACAACCGTTTCAGAGAGAAGAGCGGCCAATGTGACGCGCTGCTTGAAGTCGATTCGATAATAAATTACGAAAACGGACGGATTCCTTACGTTTTTACTACATATGTACACTTTTCGCATCCTCCCGTGCAACTCGGCTGCTAGTCCTCCTTTCATGCAGAATCTTAAGGTCCTAGCTCATATCCAAGGCACCAAAGCCAGCTAAAAATTCAATAATCGATACCTAAAACTTGAATTGTACTACTTCTTACTGGCTATTACATCAACTTAGAAGCTTAATCTGTGTTATACTATGGTGCTTTTAGTGTCTCCGCATACCGCAGCAGGCGACATAGCAGTGCAGACGATAAGTACAACCGTTTCAGAGAGTAGAGCGGCCAATGTGACGATCTGGCTTTAAGTCGATTCAATAAAAAATGACGAAAATGGACGGAGTTCTCAGGTTTTTACTACATATGAACACTTTTCACATACTGCCGTGCAACGCGGCTGCTAGTCCTCCTTTCATGCGGAATCTTAAGGTCCTAGCTCTTGTCCAAGGCACCAAAGCCAGCTACAAAGTCAATAATCGATACCTAAAACTTGAGTTGTACTACTTCTCACTGGCTATCACATCAACTTAGAAGCTTCATCTGTGTTCTACTATGGTGCTTTTAGTGTCTCCGCATACTGCAGCACGCTACTTAGCTTTGCAGACGATACGTACAACCGTTTCAGAGAGAAGAGGGGCCAATGTGACGATCTGGCTTTAAGTCGATTCGATAACAAATGACGAAAACGGACGGATTTCTCAGGTTTTTACTACATATGAACACTTTTCACATTCTCCCATGCAACCCGGTTGCTAGTCCTCCTTTCATGCAGAATCGTAAGGTCCTAGCTCATATCCAAGGCACCAAAGCCAGCTAAAAATTCAATAATCGATACCTAAAACTTGAATTGTACTACTTCTTACTGGCTATTACATCAACTTAGAAGCTTAATCTGTGTTATACTATGGTGCTTTTAGTGTCTCCGCATACCGCAGCACGCGACATAGCTTTGCAGACGATAAGTACAACCGTTTAAGAGAGAAGAACGGCCAATGTGACGCACTGCTTTAAGTCGATTCGATAATAAATTACTAAAACGGAAGGATTTCACAGGTTTTTACTACATATGAACACTTTTCGCATCCTCCCGTGCAACTCGGCTGCTAGTCCTCCTTTCATGCTGAATCTTAAGGTCCTAGCTCATGTCCAAGGCACCAAAGCCAGCTAAAAAGTCAATATTCGATACCTAAAACTTGAATTGTACTACTTCTTACTGGCTATACATCAACTTAGAAGCTTAATCTGTGTTCTACTATGGTGCTTTTAGTGTCTCCGCATACCGCAGCACGCGACAAAGTTGTGCATACGATAAGTACAACCGTTTCAGAGAAAAGAGCAGCCAATGTGACGATCTGGCTTTAAGTCGATTCGATAACAAATGACGAAAATGGACGGATTTCTCGGGTTTTTACTACATATGAACACTTTTCACATACTCCCGTGCAACGCGGCTGCTACTCCTCCTTTCATGCTTAATCTTAAGGTCCTAGCTCATGTCCAAGGCACAAAAGCCAGCTAAAAAGTCAATATTCGATACCTAAAATTTGAGTTGTACTACTTCTCACTGGCTATCACATCAACTTAGAAGCTTCATCTGTGTTCTACTATGGTGCTTTTAGTGTCTCCGCATATTGCAGCACGCGACATAGCTTTGCAGACGATAAGTACAACCGTTTCAGTGAGGAGAGGGGCCAATGTGACGATCTGGCTTTAAGTCGATTCGATAACAAATGACGAAAACGGACGGATTTCTCAGGTTTTTACTACATATGAACACTTTTTACATTCTCCCGTGCAACTCGGCTGCTAGTCCTCCTTTCATGCAGAATCGTAAGGTCCTAGCCCTTGACCAAGGCACCAAAGCCAGCAAAAAAGTCAATAATCGATACCTAAATCTTGAATTGTACTACTTCTTACTGGCTATTACATCAACTTTGAAGCTTCATCTGTGTTCTACTATGGTGCTTTTAGTGTCTCCGCATACCGAAGCACGCGACATAGCTTTGCAGACGATAAGTACAACCGTTTCAGAGAGAAGAGCGGCCAATGTGACGCACTGCTTTAAGTCGATTCGATAATAAATTTCGAAAACGGACGGATTTCTCAGGTTTTTACTACATATGAACACTTTTCGCATCCTCGAGTGCAACTCGGCTGCTAGTCCTCCTTTCATGCAGAATCATAAGGTCCTAGCTCATGTCCAAATCACCAAAGCCAGCTAAAAAGTCAATATTCGATACCTAAAACTTGAATTGTACTACTCCTTACTGGCTATTACATCAACTTTTAAGCTTCAGCTGTGTTCTACTATGGTGCTTTTAGTGTCTCCGCCTACTGCAGCACGCGACATAGCTTTGCAGACGATAAGTACAACAGTTTCAGAGAGGAGAGGGGCCAATGTGACGATCTGGCTTTAAGTCGATTCGATAACAAATGACGAAAACGGACGCATTTCTCAGGTTTTTACTACATATGAACACTTTTTACATTCTCCCGTGCAACTCGGCTGCTACTCCTCCTTTCATGCAGAATCGTAAGGTCCTAGCTCATGTCCAAGCACCAAAGCCAGCAAAAAAGTCAATAATCGATACCTAAATCTTGAATTTTACTACTTCTTAGTGGCTATTACATCAACTTTGAAGCTTCATCTGTGTTCTACTATGGTGCTTTTAGTGTCTCCGCATACCGCAGCACGCGACATAGCTTTGCAGACGATAAGTACAACCGTTTCAGAGAGTAGAGCGGCCAATGTGACGATCTGGCTTTAAGTCGATTCAATAAAAAATGACGAAAATGGACGGAGTTCTCAGGTTTTTACTACATATGAACACTTTTCACATACTCCCGTGCAACGCGGCTGCTAGTCCTCCTTTCATGCGGAATCTTAAGGTCCTAGCTCTTGTCCAAGGCACCAAAGCCAGCTACAAAGTCAATAATCGATACCTAAAACTTGAGTTGTACTACTTCTCACTGGCTATCACATCAACTTAGAAGCTTCATCTGTGTTCTACTATGGTGCTTTTAGTGTCTCCGCATACTGCAGCACGCTACATAGCTTTGCAGACGATACGTACAACCGTTTCAGAGAGAAGAGGGGCCAATGTGACGATCTGGCTTTAAGTCGATTCGATAACAAATGACGAAAACGGACGGATTTCTCAGGTTTTTACTACATATGAACACTTTTCACATTCTCCCATGCAACCCGGCTGCTAGTCCTCCTTTCATGCAGAATCGTAATTTCCTAGCTCATATCCAAGGCACCAAAGCCAGCAAAAAGTCAATAATCGATACCTAAAACTTGAATTGTACTACTCCTTACTGGCTATTACATCAACTTAGAAGCTTAATCTGTGTTATACTATGGTGCTTTTAGTGTCTCCGCATACCGCAGCACGCGACATAGCTTTGCAGACGATAAGTACAACCGTTTCAGAGAGAAGAGCGGCCAATGTGACGATCTGGCTTTAAGTCGATTCGATAACAAATGACGAAAACGGACGGATTTCTCAGGTTTTTACTACATATGAACACTTTTCACATACTCCCGAGCAACGCTGCTGCTAGTCCTCCTTTCATGCAGAATATTAAGATCCTAGCTCATGTCCAAGGCACCAAAGCCAGCTACAAAGTCAATAATCGATACCTAATACTTGAATTGTACTACTTCTCACTGGCTATTACATCAACTTAGAAGCTTCATCTGTGTTCTGATATGGTGCTTTTAGTGTTTCCGCATACCGCAGCACGCGACAAAGCTGTGCAGACGATAAGTACAACCGTTTCAGAGAGAAGAGCGGCCAATGTGACGATCTGGCTTTAAGTCGATTCGATAACAAATGACGAAAATGGACGGATTCCTCACTTTTTACTACATATGTACACTTTTCGCATCCTCCCGTGCAACTCGGCTGCTAGTCCTCCTTTCATGCGGAATCTTAAGGTCCTAGCTCTTGTCCAAGGCACCAAAGCCATACCTAAAACTTGAGTTGTACTACTTCTCACTGGCTATCACATCAACTTAGAAGCATCATCTGTGTTCTACTATGGTGCTTTTAGTGTCTCCGCATACTGCAGCACGCTACTTAGCTTTGCAGACGATACGTACAACCGTTTCAGAGAGAAGAGGGGCCAATGTGACGATCTGGCTTTAAGTCGATTCGATAACAAATGACGAAAACGGACGGATTTCTCAGGTTTTTACTACATATGAACACTTTTTACATTCTCCCATGCAACTCGGCTGCTAGTCCTCCTTTCATGCAGAATCGTAAGGTCCTAGCTCTTGACCAAGGCACCAAAGCCAGCAAAAAAGTTAATAATCGATACCTAAATCTTGAATTGTACTACTTCTTACTGGCTATTACATCAACTTTGAAGCTTCATCTGTGTTCTACTATGGTGCTTTTAGTGTCTCCGCATACCGAAGCACTCGACATAGCTTTGCAGACGATAAGTACAACCGTTTCAGAGAGAAGAGCGGCCAATGTGACGCACTGCTTTAAGTCGATTCGATAATAAATTTCGAAAACGGACGGATTTCTCAGGTTTTTACTACATATGAACACTTTTCGCATCCTCGAGTGCAACTCGGCTGCTAGTCCTCCTTTCATGCAGAATATTAAGGTCCTAGCTCATGTCCAAGGCACCAAAGCCAGCTACAAAGTCAATAATCGATACCTAAAACTTGAATTGTACTACTTCTCACTGGCTATCACATCAACTTACAAGCTTCATCTGTGTTCTACAATGGTGCTTTTAGTGTCTCCGCATACTGCAGCACGCGACATAGCTTTGCAGACGATAAGTACAACCGTTTCAGAGAGGAGAGGGGCCAATGTGATGATCTGGCTTTAAGTCGATTCGATAACAAATGACGAAAACGGACGGATTTCTCAGGTTTTTACTACATATGAACACTTTTCGCATCCTCCCGTGCAACTCGGCTGCTAGTCCTTCTTTCATGCAGAGTCTTAAGGTCCTAGATCATGTCCAAGGCACCAAAGCCATCTAAAAAGTCAATATTCGATACCTAAAACGTGAATTGTACTACTCCTTACTGGCTATTACATCAACTTAGATGCTTAATCTGTGTTCTACTATGGTGCTTTTAGTGTCTCCGCATACCGCAGCACGCGACATAGCTTTGCAGACGATAAGTACAACCGTTTCAGAGAGAAGAGCGGCCAATGTGACGATCTGGCTTCAAGTTGATTCGATAACAAATGACGAAAACGGACGGATTTCTCAGGTTTTTACTACATATGGACACTTTTCACATTCTCCCATGCAACTCGGCTGCTAGTCCTCCTTTCATGCTGAATCTTAAGGACATAGCTCATGCCCAAGGCACCAAAGCCAGCTAAAAAGTCAATAATCGATACCTAAAACTTGAATTGTACTACTTCTTACTGGCTATTACATCAACTTAGAAGCTTCATCTGTGTTCCACTATGGTGATTTTAGTGTCTCCGCATACCGCAGCACGCGACATAGCTTTGCAGACGATAAGTACTACCGTTTCAGAGAGGAGAGCGACCAATGTGACGATCTGGCTTTGAGTCGATTCGATAACAAATGACGAAAACGAACGGATTTCTCAGGTTTTTAATACATATGAACACTTTTCACATTCTCCCGTGCAACTCAGCTGCTAGTCCTCTTTTCATGCAGACTCTTAAGGCCCCATCTCATGTCCAAGGCACCAAAGAAGGGTAAAAAGTCAATCATCGATACCTAAATCTTGAACTGAACTACTTCTTACTGGCTATTACATCAACTTAGAAGCTTCATCTGTGTTCTACTATGGTGCTTTATGTATCTCCGCATACCGCAGCACACGACATAGCTTTGCAGACGATAAGTACAACCGTTTCAGAGAGAAGAGCGGCCAATGTAACGATCTGGCTTTAAGTCGGTTCGATAACAAATGACGAAAACGGACGGATTTTTCAGTTTTTTACTACATATGAACAATTTTTACATTCTCCCGTGTAACTCAGCTGCTAGTCCTTCTTTCATGCAGAATCGTAAGGTCCTAGCTCATGTCCGAGTCACCAAAGCCAGCAAAAAAGTCAATAATCGATACCTAAATCTTTAATTGTACTACTTCTTACTGGCTATTACATCAACTTTGAAGCTTCATCTGTGTTCTACTATGGTGCTTTTAGTGTCTCCGC
Source organism: Schistocerca gregaria (assembly GCF_023897955.1). Classification (NCBI taxonomy): domain Eukaryota; kingdom Metazoa; phylum Arthropoda; class Insecta; order Orthoptera; family Acrididae; genus Schistocerca; species Schistocerca gregaria. The sequence goes on along the minus strand of NW_026061828.1, from coordinate 2,409,928 downwards.
ATACCGCAGCCCGCGACATAGCTTTGCGGACGATAAGTACAACCGTTTCAGAGAGAAGAGCGGCCAATGTGACGATCTGGCTTTAAGTCGATTCGATAATAAATGACGAAAACGGACGGATTTCTAAGGTTTTTACTATATATGAACACTTTTTACATTATCCCGTTTAACTCGGCTGCTAGTCCTACTTTCATGCAGAATCGTAAGGTCCTAGATCATGTCCAAGGCACCAAAGCCAGCAAAAAAGTCAATAATCGATACCTAAATCTTGAATTGTACTACTTCTTACTGGCTATTACATCAACTTATAAGCTTCATCAGTGTTCCACTATGGTGATTTTAGTGTCACCGCATACCGCAGCACGCGACATAGCTTTGCAGACGATAAGAACAACCGTTTCAGAGAGAAGACCGGCCAATGTGACGATCTGGCTTTAAGTCGATTCGATAACAAATGACGAAAATGGACGGATTTCTCAGGTTTTTACTACATATGAACACTTTTCACTTTCTCCCGTGTAACGCGGCTGCTAGTCCTCCTTTCATGCAGAATCGTAGGGTCCTAGCTCATGTCCAAGGCACCAAAGCTAGCAAAAAAGTCAATAATCGATACCTAAATCTTGAATTGTACTACTTCTTACTGGCTTTTACATCAACTTTGAAGCTTCATCTGTGTTCTACTATGGTGCTTTTAGTGTCTCTTCATACCGCAGCACGCGACATAGCTTTGCAGACGATAAGTACAACCGTTTCAGAGAGAAGAGCGGCCAATGTGACGCACTGCTTTAAGTCGATTCGATAATAAATTACGAAAACGGACGGATTTCTCAGGTTTTTACTACATATGAACACTTTTCGCATCCGCCCGTGCAACTCGGCTGCTAGTCCTCCTTTCATGCAGAGTCTTAAGGTCCTAGCTAATGTCCAAGGCACCAAAGCCAGCTAAAAAGTCAATATTCGATACCTAAAACGTGAATTGTACTACTCCTTACTGGTTATTACATCAACTTAGAAGCTTAATCTGTGTTCTACAATGGTGCTTTTAGTGTCTCCGCATACCGCAGCACGCGACATAGCTTTGCAGACGATAAGTACAACCGTTTCAGAGAGAAGAGCGGCCAATGTGACGATCTGGCTTCAAGTTGATTCGATAACAAATGACGAAAACGGACGGATTTCTCAGGTTTTTACTACATATGAACACTTTTCACATTCTCCCATGCAACTCGGCTGCTAGTCCTCCTTTCATGCAGAACCTTAAGGACATAGCTCATGACCAAAGCACCAATGCAAGCTAAAAAGTCAATAATCGATACCTAAAACTTGAATTGTACTACTTCTTACTGGCTATTGCATCAACTTAGAAGCTTCATCTGTGTTCCACTATGGTGATTTTAGTGTCTCCGCATACCGCAGCACGCGACATAGCTTTGCAGACGATAAGTACAACCGTTTCAGAGAGAAGAGCGACATATGTGACGATCGGGCTTTGAGTCGATTCGATAACAAATGACGAAAACGGACGGATTTCTCAGGTTTTTAATACATATGAACACTTTTCACATTCTCCCGTGCAACTCGGCTGCTAGTCCTCCTTTCATGCAGAATATTAAGGTCCTAGCTCATGTCCAAGCCACCAAAGCCAGCTACAAAGTCAATAATCGATACCTAAAACTTGAATTGTACTACTTCTCACTTGCTATCACATCAACTTAGAAGCCTCATCTGTGTTCTACTATGGTGCTTTTAGTGTCTCCGCATACTGCAGCACGCGACATAGCTTTGCAGACGATAAGTACAACCGTTTCAGAGAGGAGAGGGGCCAATGTAATGATCTGGCTTTAAGTCGATTCGATAACAAATGACGAAAACGGACGGATTTCTCAGGTTTTTACTACATATGAACACTATTTACATTCTCCCGTGCAACTCGGCTGCTAGTCCTCCTTTCATGCAGAATCGTAATGTCCTAGCTCATGTCCAAGGCACCAAAGCTAGCAAAAAAGTTAATAATCGATACCTAAATCTTGAATTGTACTACTTCTTACTGGCTATTGAATTAACTTTGAAGCTTCATCTGTGTTCTACTATGGTGCTTTTAGTGTCTCCGCATACCGCAGCACGCGACATAGCTTTGCAGACGATAAGTACAACCGTTTCAGAGAGAAGAGCGGCCAATGTGACGCACTGCTTCAAGTCGATTCGATAATAAATTACGAAAACGGACGGATTTCTCAGGTTTTTACTACATATGAACACTTTTCGCATCCTCCCGTGCAACTCGGCTGTATGTCCTCCTTTCATGCAGAGTCTTAAGGTCCTAGCTCATGTCCAAGGCACCAAAGCCATCTAAAAAGTCAATATTCGATACCTAAAACGTGAATTGTACTACTTCTTACTGGCTATTACATCAACTTAGAAGCTTCATCTGTGTTCCACTATGGTGATTTTAGTGTCTCCGCATACCGCAGCACGCGACATAGCTTTGCAGACGATAAGTACAACCGTTTCAGAGAGGAGAACGACCAATGTGACGATCTGGCTTTGAGTCGATTCGATAACAAAGGACGAAAACGAACGGATTTCTTAGGTTTTTACTACATATGAACACTTTTCACTTACTCCCGTGTAACGCGGCTGCTAGTCCTCCTTTCATGCAGAATCGTAAGGTCCTAGCTCATGTCCAAGGCACCAAAGCTAGCAAAAAAGTCAATAATCGATACCTAAATCTTGAATTGTACTACTTCTTACTGGCTTTTACATCAACTTAGAAGCTTCATCTGTGTTTCACTATGGTGATTTTAGTGTCTCCGCATACCGCAGCACGCGAAATAGCTTTGCAGACGATAAGTACTACCGTTTCGGAGAGAAGAAGGGCCAATGTGACGATCTGGCTTTAAGTCGATTCGATAACAAATGACGAAAATGGACGGATTTCTCAGGTTTTTACTACATATGAACACTTTTCACATACTCCCGTGTAACGCGGCTGCTAGTCCTCCATTCATGCAGAATCAAAAAGTCCTAGCTCATGTCCAAGGCAGAAAAGTTAGCTAAAAAGTCAGTAGTTGATACCTAAAACTTGAATTGTACTACTTCTTACTGGGTATTACATCAACTTAGAAGCTTAATCTGTGTTCTACTATGGTGCTTTTAGTGTCTCCGCATACCGCAGGACGCGACATAGCTTGGCAGACGATAAGTACAACCGTTTCAGAGAGAAAAAATGCCAATGTGACGCACTGCTTTAAGTCGATTCGATAATAAATTACGAAAACGGACGGATTTCTCAGGTTTTTACTACATATGAACACTTTTCGCATCCTCCCGTGCAACTCTGCTGCTAGTCCTCCTTTCATGCAGAATCTTAAGGTCCTAGCTCATGTCCAAGGCACCAAAGCCAGCTAAAAAGTCAATATTCGATACCTAAAACTTGAATTGTACTACTCCTTACTGGCTATTATATCAACTTAGAAGCTTCATCTGTGTTCTACTATGGTGCTTTTAGTGTCTCCACATACCGCATCACGCGACATAGGTTTGCAGACGATAAGTACAACCGTTTCAGAGAGAAGAGCGGCCAATGTGACGATCTGGCTTTAAGTCGATTCGATAACAAATGACGAAAACGGACGGATTTCTCAGGTTTTTACTACATATGAACACTTTTCACATTTTCCCATGCAATTCGGCTGCTAGTCTTCCTTTCATGCAGAATCTTAAAGACATAGATCATGACCAGGGCACCAAAGCCAGTTAAAAAGTCAATTATCGATACCTAAAACTTGAATTGTACTACTTCTTACTGGCTATTACATAAACTTAGAAGCTTCATCTGTGTTCCGCTATGGTGATTTTAGTGCCTCCGCATACCGCAGCACGCGACATAGCTTTGCAGACGATAAGTACAACCGTTTCAGAGAGAAGAGGGGCCAATGTGACGATCTGGCTTTAAGTCGATTCGATAACAAATGACGAAAATGGACGGATTTCTCAGGTTTTTACTACATATGAACACTTTTCACATACTCCCGTGTAACGCGGCTGCTAGTCCTCCATTCATGCAGAATCAAAAAGTCCTAGCTCATGTCCAAGGCAGAAAAGTTAGCTAAAAAGTCAGTAGTTGATACCTAAAACTTGAATTGTACTACTTCTTACTGGGTATTACATCAACTTAGAAGCTTAATCTGTGTTCTACTATGGTGCTTTTAGTGTCTCCGCATACCGCAGGACGCGACATAGCTTGGCAGACGATAAGTACAACCGTTTCAGAGAGAAAAAATGCCAATGTGACGCACTGCTTTAAGTCGATTCGATAATAAATTACGAAAACGGACGGATTTCTCAGGTTTTTACTACATATGAACACTTTTCGCATCCTCCCGTGCAACTCTGCTGCTAGTCCTCCTTTCATGCAGAATCTTAAGGTCCTAGCTCATGTCCAAGGCACCAAAGCCAGCTAAAAAGTCAATATTCGATACCTAAAACTTGAATTGTACTACTCCTTACTGGCTATTATATCAACTTAGAAGCTTCATCTGTGTTCTACTATGGTGCTTTTAGTGTCTCCACATACCGCATCACGCGACATAGGTTTGCAGACGATAAGTACAACCGTTTCAGAGAGAGGAGCGGCCAATGTGACGATCTGGCTTTAAGTCGATTCGATAACAAATGACGAAAACGGACGGATTTCTCAGGTTTTTACTACATATGAACACTTTTCACATTTTCCCATGCAATTCGGCTGCTAGTCTTCCTTTCATGCAGAATCTTAAAGACATAGATCATGACCAGGGCACCAAAGCCAGTTAAAAAGTCAATTATCGATACCTAAAACTTGAATTGTACTACTTCTTACTGGCTATTACATAAACTTAGAAGCTTCATCTGTGTTCCGCTATGGTGATTTTAGTGCCTCCGCATACCGCAGCACGCGACATAGCTTTGCAGACGATAAGTACAACCGTTTCAGAGAGAAGAGGGGCAAATGTGACGATCTGGCTTTAAGTCGATTCGATAACAAATGACAAAAACGAACGGATTTCTCAGGTTTTTACTACATATGAACACTTTTAACATTGTCCCTTGCAACTCGACTGCTAGTCCTCCTTTCATGCAGACTCTTAAGGTCCTAGCTCATGTCCAAAGCACCAAAGCCAGCAAAAAGTCCATAATCGATACCTAAAACCTGAATTGTACTACTTCTAACTATCTATTACATCAACTTAGAAGCTTAATCTGTGTTCTACTATGGTGCTTTTAGTGTCTCCGCATACCACAGCACGCGAAATAGCTTTGCAGACGATAAGTACTACCGTTTCGGAGAGAAGAAGGGCCAATGTGACGATCTGGCTTTAAGTCGATTCGATAACAAATGACGAAAATGGACGGATTTCTCAGGTTTTTACTACATATGAACACTTTTCACATACTCCCGTGTAACGCGGCTGCTAGTCCTCCATTCATGCAGAATCAAAAAGTCCTAGCTCATGTCCAAGGCAGAAAAGTTAGCTAAAAAGTCAGTAGTTGATACCTAAAACTTGAATTGTACTACTTCTTACTGGGTATTACATCAACTTAGAAGCTTAATCTGTGTTCTACTATGGTGCTTTTAGTGTCTCCGCATACCGCAGGACGCGACATAGCTTGGCAGACGATAAGTACAACCGTTTCAGAGAGAAAAAATGCCAATGTGACGCACTGCTTTAAGTCGATTCGATAATAAATTACGAAAACGGACGGATTTCTCAGGTTTTTACTACATATGAACACTTTTCGCATCCTCCCGTGCAACTCTGCTGCTAGTCCTCCTTTCATGCAGAATCTTAAGGTCCTAGCTCATGTCCAAGGCACCAAAGCCAGCTAAAAAGTCAATATTCGATACCTAAAACTTGAATTGTACTACTCCTTACTGGCTATTATATCAACTTAGAAGCTTCATCTGTGTTCTACTATGGTGCTTTTAGTGTCTCCACATACCGCATCACGCGACATAGGTTTGCAGACGATAAGTACAACCGTTTCAGAGAGAAGAGCGGCCAATGTGACGATCTGGCTTTAAGTCGATTCGATAACAAATGACGAAAACGGACGGATTTCTCAGGTTTTTACTACATATGAACACTTTTCACATTTTCCCATGCAATTCGGCTGCTAGTCTTCCTTTCATGCAGAATCTTAAAGACATAGATCATGACCAGGGCACCAAAGCCAGTTAAAAAGTCAATTATCGATACCTAAAACTTGAATTGTACTACTTCTTACTGGCTATTACATAAACTTAGAAGCTTCATCTGTGTTCCGCTATGGTGATTTTAGTGCCTCCGCATACCGCAGCACGCGACATAGCTTTGCAGACGATAAGTACAACCGTTTCAGAGAGAAGAGGGGCCAATGTGACGATCTGGCTTTAAGTCGATTCGATAACAAATGACGAAAATGGACGGATTTCTCAGGTTTTTACTACATATGAACACTTTTCACATACTCCCGTGTAACGCGGCTGCTAGTCCTCCATTCATGCAGAATCAAAAAGTCCTAGCTCATGTCCAAGGCAGAAAAGTTAGCTAAAAAGTCAGTAGTTGATACCTAAAACTTGAATTGTACTACTTCTTACTGGGTATTACATCAACTTAGAAGCTTAATCTGTGTTCTACTATGGTGCTTTTAGTGTCTCCGCATACCGCAGCACGCGACATAGCTTGGCAGACGATAAGTACAACCGTTTCAGAGAGAAAAAATGCCAATGTGACGCACTGCTTTAAGTCGATTCGATAATAAATTACGAAAACGGACGGATTTCTCAGGTTTTTACTACATATGAACACTTTTCGCATCCTCCCGTGCAACTCTGCTGCTAGTCCTCCTTTCATGCAGAATCTTAAGGTCCTAGCTCATGTCCAAGGCACCAAAGCCAGCTAAAAAGTCAATATTCGATACCTAAAACTTGAATTGTACTACTCCTTACTGGCTGTTATATCAACTTAGAAGCTTCATCTGTGTTCTACTATGGTGCTTTTAGTGTCTCCACATACCGCATCACGCGACATAGGTTTGCAGACGATAAGTACAACCGTTTCAGAGAGAAGAGCAGCCAATGTGACGATCTGGCTTTAAGTCGATTCGATAACAAATGACGAAAACGGACGGATTTCTCAGGTTTTTACTACATATGAACACTTTTCACATTTTCCCATGCAATTCGGCTGCTAGTCTTCCTTTCATGCAGAATCTTAAAGACATAGATCATGACCAGGGCACCAAAGCCAGTTAAAAAGTCAATTATCGATACCTAAAACTTGAATTGTACTACTTCTTACTGGCTATTACATAAACTTAGAAGCTTCATCTGTGTTCCGCTATGGTGATTTTAGTGCCTCCGCATACCGCAGCACGCGACATAGCTTTGCAGACGATAAGTACAACCGTTTCAGAGAGAAGAGCGGCCAATGTGACGCACTGCTTTAAGTCGATTCGATAATAAATTACGAAAACAGACGGATTTCTCAGGTTTTTACTTCATATGCACACTTTTCGCATCCTCCCGTGCAACTCGGCTGCTAGTCCTCCTTTCATGCAGAATCTTAAGGTCCTAGCTCATGTCCAAGGCACCAAAGCCAGCTAAAAAGTCAATATTCGATACCTAAAACTTGAATTGTACTACTTCTCACTGGCTATCACAGCAACTAAGAAGCTTCATCTGTGTTCTACTATGGTGCTTTTAGTGTCTCCGCATACTGCAGCACGCGATATAGCTTTGCAGACGATAAGTACAACCGTTTCAGAGAGGAGAGGGGCCAATGTGATGATCTGGCTTTAAGTCGATTCGATAACAAATGACGAAAACGGACGGATTTCTCAGGTTTTTACTACATATGAACACTTTTCACTTACTCCCGTGTAACGCGGCTGCTAGTCCTCTTTTCATGCAGAATCTTAAGGCCCCAGCTCATGTCCAAGGCACCAAAGAAGGGTAAAAAGTCAATAATCGATACCTAAATCTTGAATTGTACTACTTCTTACTGGCTATTACATCAACTTAGAAGCTTCATCTGTGTTCTACTATGGTGCTTCATGTTTCTCCGCATACCGCAGCACACGACATAGCTTTGCAGACGTTAAGTACAACCGTTTCAGAGAGAAGAGCGGCCAATGTAACGATCTGGCTTTAAGTCGATTCGATAACAAATGACGAAAACGGACGGATTTCTCAGTTTTTTACTACATATGAACACTTTTCGCATCCTCCCGTGCAACTCGGCTGCTAGTCCTCCTTTCATGCAGAGTCTTAAGGTCCTAGCTCATGTCCAACGCACCAAAGCCATCTAAAAAGTCAATATTCGATACCTAAAACGTGAATTGTACTACTCATTACTGGCTATTACATCAACTTAGAAGCTTAATCTGTGTTCTACTATGGTGCTTTTAGTGTCTCCGCATACCGCAGCACGCGACATAGCTTTGCAGACGATAAGTACAACCGTTTCAGAGAGAAGAGCGGCCAATGTGACGATCAGGCTTCAAGTTGATTCGATAACAAATGACGAAAGCGGACGGATTTCTCAGGTTTTTCTACATATGAACACTTTTCACATTCTCCCATGCAACTCGGCTGCTAGTCCTCCTTTCATAATGAATCTTAAGGACATAGCTCATGCCCAAGGCACCAAAGCCAGCTAAAAAGTCAATAATCGATACCTAAAACTTGAATTGTACTACTTCTTACTGGCTATTACATCAACTTAGAAGCTTCAGCTGTGTTCCACTATGGTGATTTTAGTGTCTCCGCATACCGCAGCACGCGACATAGCTTTGCAGACGATAAGTACAACCGTTTCAGAGAGGAGAGCGACCAATGTGACGATCTGGCTTTGAGTCGATTCGATAACAAATGACGAAAACGAACGGATGTCTCAGGTTTTTAATACATATGAACACTTTTCACACTCTCCCGTGCAACTCGGCTGCTAGTCCTCTTTTCATGCAGAATCTTAAGGCCCCAGCTCATGTCCAAGGCACCAAAGAAGGGTAAAAAGTCAATAATCGATACCTAAATCTTGAATTGTACTACTTCTTACTGGCTATTACATCAACTTAGAAGCTTCATCTGTGTTCTACTATGGTGCTTTATGTATCTCCGCATACCGCAGCACACGACATAGCTTTGCAGACGATAAGTACAACCGTTTCAGAGAGAAGAGCGGCCAATGTGACGATCAGGCTTCAAGTTGATTCGGTAACAAATGACGAAAACGGTCGGATTTCTCAGGTTTTCACTACATATGAACACTTTTCACATACTCCCGTGCAACGCTGCTGCTAGTCCTCCTTTCATGCAGAATATTAAGGTCCTGGCCCATGTCCAAGGCACCAAAGCCAGCTACAAAGTCAATAATCGATACCTAAAACTTGAATTGTACTACTTCTCACTGGCTATCACATCAACTTAGAAGCTTCATCTGTGTTCTACTATGGTGCTTTTAGTGTCTCCGCATACTGCAGCACGCGACATAGCTTTGCAGACGATCAGTACAACCGTTTCAGACAGGAGAGGGGCCAATGTGATGATCTGGCTTTAAGTCGATTCGATAACAAATGACGAAAACGGACGGATTTCTCAGGTTTTTACTACATATGAACACTATTTACATTCTCCCGTGCAACTCGGCTGCTAGTCCTCTTTTCATGCAGAATCGTAATGTCCTAGCTCATGTTCAAGGCACCAAAGCTAGCAAAAAAGTTAATAATCGATACCTAAATCTTGAATTGTACTACTTCTTACTGGCTATTACATTAACTTTGAAGCTTCATCTGTGTTCTACTACGGTGCTTTTAGTGTCTCCGCATAACGCAGCACGCGACATAGCTTTGCAGACGATAAGTACAACCGTTTCAGAGAGAAGAGCGGCCAATGTGACGATCTGAC